>NW_019154121.1:20579223-21004441 GCF_002288905.1 Enhydra lutris kenyoni
GGGG
Source organism: Enhydra lutris kenyoni (assembly GCF_002288905.1). Classification (NCBI taxonomy): domain Eukaryota; kingdom Metazoa; phylum Chordata; class Mammalia; order Carnivora; family Mustelidae; genus Enhydra; species Enhydra lutris. The sequence goes on from NW_019154121.1 coordinate 20,579,228, forward strand.
GCTGGGAACCCTATGTAAAACAGGACCAGATTTGGAACATAAGAGGCCTGAAATGTGTTTTTGCTTTCATTTCTTCTTCTGCTTTTCACTTCTGTCTTTTGGTTGTATACCTTTGAAAAATGAACATGTCATTGTGAGCATCTAGAGATTTTTTTTTTCTGTAGACATTTGATGGCCTATGTTATTATGACATTGTTAAGACAGTATAGCTGATACTTCACTAAGGCACCCACCACTGAGCCTTTGTTATGTGGTGACCCTGACCTGTGTCCTCCCCGTCCCCTGTGGACTGAGTGCTGTCTAGAGTTGCATCCTTGTGCTGATACAGTGCCTGGCTGTGTACAGAGAGGATGTCCATCATAAAGACTGCAATAACCCAGAGCTGGAATTCCTGCCATCAGCCAGAACGTTATGGGAGCACATAGAAGAATAAATGAACAAAGGGGTGCATGCTTGAGAACATGACAATTAGGTATGTTTTCCAGGAGGTTTGTCCTAGGGAGTTATTGGGAGATGTGATAAGTATTGATTTATTCGATAAATATATAAGTGCTTTAAAAATGTTTCATTTTCTTACAACCCTCTGACGGTAAGGACTGTTATTTTTCCTAACTTATATTGGAAGAAGCTGAAACGTAGAAAGGTTAAGTGATTTGTCCAAGGTCACATCGCTAATAAGCAGAGCCAGGACTTGACCCTAGGTAATCTAGTCCCGAGTCCCCTCTCTGCCACTTCGCTATGTGTTGAGTGGGGTTGGGTGTCCCAGGATCAGGGAAGTCACTCCAGTAACCCAAAGCTGCTTACCGGGGATGGCAGGAAGGTCTGTCAAGGCCAGATAGCAGAGAGCCTGTCACCTAGTGTGGCCATCTTAAAGGAGCAAGGCACCTTTGCCACTCATAGGGCCTGATGCTCTATGTCCTGTTGGGTATCCTTGAGGGGCAGGATTTCAGTAAGTGTGGCCACCTTTTTTGAGAACGCTGCTGGACTTGACTAACTGACTCTAAGTTGCTAATGGAGTTGGTAAGACCATGTCTTCTTGCAGTGTTTAGGAGGTCTTCAGAGATGTCTTAGTGTCTGTGCCAGTCCATCTGTCCTTCCTCATGACCCAGCCTGGTCACAGGGCCTAATCCGGCAGCAAGCAGGCTAAACCAGTGGATCTCTGCCATGCCATGCCATGCAGCCAAACAGAAGTGCGGCTCCTCGGGGCGCCCCTGCAAAACTGGGGTCGGGGGACACAGGCTCCACTGTCAAGGAATTCCATCTCAAAGGTGAATGTTGGTTTGTTGGGGTTCCGTCCTGCTGTTCGGTGGTTTGAAGGGCTGCAGATGCCTCCCATTCCATGCTGGCAGAGCTGACACAGGACCATCAGAGGAGTAGCTTTTCAGAGTTAGAAGGGAGTTAAAATATCTAATCAACTCCTGTTGCAGCTTTGATCACTCCGGTTGAACAAATCTTCGCTGAGCCTTATAGCAATGCCTGGAGATGAAGAAAACCTCAGGGAGCTTGCGGCATAGTGGATGCTTTTCCTTCCTGTCTTTTGTGAAAGGAGAAATTGAGAAGCAGAGGGCTGCTCCAGAAAGCCCTGGGAAAGCCACCACCATTGAGGGAGGAGAAGCAGGACTCCTGGAAGCTGACCCAGGGAGGACGGTGTCTTTTCAGGATAGCTTAGCCTCTGGGTCAGACACACCCAGATTCGATTTCTTGGTTTCACTACTTAATCACTCTGCAGTAGATAGCAAATGGCTTAATCTGCCTGGGCCTCAGTTTCCTCAGCTGAAAATGGGCTACCAGTACCTACCTCAGTACTTGGCTTGCCTAGGCCAGTGTCCAGGGCACTGCATCACATTTCGGGATATAAAAGTAACAGGAGGGCAGTTCTGCACAGGGGTCAATGTCCTTAGCGGGCCCTTAGGGCATTCCTATGTCACAGCCTTGCAACCTCTGGAGTTCTCTAGGAGCCTGATGAAGGCAGTAGGGCCTGGAGAGTTGGGAGGGCTAGGAGTCAGGTTCTGCGTCCTCCTAGCACTCAGGCTTTGGGCAATCACCTACCGTCTCCCAGCCTCACTTTCCCTGACAGAAATGGCCAACCAGCCTATATGGTCGGGACCTACCTGGAGGTGGAGGTAGGAAGTAGAAGACAAGATGGACTATGAGGGTTGACGGCGTAATGTAGTGACTCCACCCACAAGCGTGCATGTGCCTGTGCGCATGCGTGCGAGAGAAGGGTCAGGGATGATTAGCAAGGGAGGAGGGGACAGAGGCGCCAGGCTTGGAGAGAGGTGCTCCAAGTCTCCCCTTTCTCTATGGAGCGTAGGACTTACTTGGGAGACTGAGGCAGGAGAAAAGAGGAAGAAACGGTGAAAGGAACTCACACTGACTAAGGGCCCGCCATGTTCCAGGCACTTTGCTCCCCTCGGCTCACAGCCTTTGCCGGACAGCCATTAGGCAGCCAGTACTCCTCCCTGTTTTCAGATGGCCTCACGGAGGATCAGGGAAAGCAGATAATCTGCCCAAATACACACAACTCTATGAATTCCGAATCCCTTTCCACGAAACCTCTTTGCCCGTTCGTAGATACGCATTAGCTAGGACTCTATTTTGAGAAAGAAAAGGAGTTGATACCAAGAGGTGAGAGTGTAATCGTTTTATATAAACTGTTGTAGGAGGAAGCCATTTCCAAATGGCAAACACTTACTCATTTTGCCAGTTAATATTTGCCGAGCACAGGCAGGCACAGTGCGAGGTGGTGGGGATGGAGCGGACCCAGGCCCTTTCCTGGGTAGGAAAGTAAAATGAGAGGATGAATCTGAGGGTGGTGAGAAAGGAAATTAGACAGGGTGCTATGAGAAGGAAGGACTGGGGGAGTGAGGGATACTGGGATAATGTCTTGGTTTGGGTTCTCCCCAAGCAGACCCAGAGGAAAGGATGTGGGTATAAATAGGTTAATTGTGAGGTGATTTCAGGACGCATGACAAGGGAGTAAGTAGGGAAGGGAAACCCAAAGGGAGAAAAGCTAACAAAGTGTGCATGACCCGGTCACCCCTGGGGGCAGTGGGCCAGGGCAGAAACACACTGAAGCCCTTTCTAGACCCTTGTTCCATCAGGTGGCAAGAAAGCTGGGGTATCCCTCTGCCAAGTTGTGCTCCTCACTGGCTGTGGATTGCTTCCAGGGGTGTTAACTTCCAGGTGCTTCTACCCTGCCCCACACATGGGTTTCCACAATCAGATAGTTTCCAGCAAGTTCCTGACCTGAGGTGTAAAGGCTTCATGGTGTGGGGACTGCCCGTGGAAGCTGCGGGCAGGTTGAGGGGCTCTGTAGTTGTCTGCCCAAGACAGCATGGTCAGAGGGGCAGCATCCGAGTGAGCTGAGACTGGAATGAAAGGGGGTGGCCTGAAGGAGCTAGGGTGCTTACAGCCAGGATGCTTCCTGGAGCCATTCTTCCACACTGCTCTGGGGCAACCTGAACTTCCAAGGGCGAATCCTCATCAGCCACGGCCCCGCAGGTGCGGATCGCTGGCTGGGCTGGGTCTCTGCCATCCTCTCTCTCATTTGACCCCTCTCTCTGCATCACACAAACCGGCTGACTCTTCTTTAGCCAAAGAACTCACAGATGGCCTTAGAAATGGACGCTCCTTAGATGCTTTAAGTCCAGCGCAGTCATGCCAGGATCCCCCTTTCAATGCTGCAGATACCCATGGAATAGCTCGAAATGTGTCGCGTCCCTCTACAGCTCTGCCACACCGCTATATTTAGCCCTGAGGCCAATTTCCAGCCCTGAATATATTCTATTTTTTTTCTGGAAGAGAACCTCAAAACAAGATTTGTCTCTGTGGCTTACTTTAAAACGAACAACAAACAACAAACAACACACACACACACACACACACACACACATTATCCCCCACAGACGACACTATATAAATCAGGCAGAGGAAGATAAAAAGAACTACTTAATACTTTCCATTTATTCCATTCAACAGTCAAGTGCTTTACAAAACCCATGCAATTATATTGTTATTTTATAACTATTAATCCTGCAGTGAGTTCCCCCAAAACCCCAGGTGTCTGCAGGCACCTTTGGTTTTGGTACAAGTCATCCAGGGTTTTCTTCTGTGTCCAGCGGTGCTGGCACACAGTTGGCAGCGCCGGGCCGAGTGACCTTCCCTGAGCTGCCGACATTGGACTTGGATGTGTTTCCCATCACGTAGATCTTCCTTTCTTATCAGGCATCGTTTTCTAACATCCGCATGCATAGAAGAGACAAACATGATTATTTGGGATGAAGTATCTCTATCCTCCAAAATACAGTTTTTTTTCTTTCTCTATTGCATAGTGCATAGAAGTATGTATTCTGTCTTGTGCATTGTGTATCCACAACCCAATTTGTTGAGTACCTACTGCACCCCAGGTATTTGGCAGATCATGCACCTAATTTCATTTAATGTTATCTTTACAACGACTATCTCCCACCCAACAGTGATATTCTCCTTTATGGCGGAGGAGCTTCGCCTCTGCAACTTGCCCAAGGTCACAGATAAAGCAAGTGGAAAAATCAGGCAGAGAAAGGATTGGATTCTGACCCAAGCCTGTCTAATTTTAATGCCCATGATCCCCAAACCAGGTGGTTCTCAAAGTGTGGTCTCAGACCAACAGCATTGGCATCACCTGAGACCCTATTAGGCAAGCAGATTCTCAGGGTCTCCTCTAGACATGATCAGTGGCAAATGGCAAACTCGAGGGGCTGGGGTTCCAGCCTGTGGGTGATTCTGGTACAGTCCAAAGCTGGGGAAATACTGTCATCACCCATTTGTTAACTACTTATATACATTTAAACTTTGGAGGAGCTGTGAAATTTCCTCCCCTCTTTGTCAGTATAATTAAAGTGAGGAAATTGCCAATGAACATTTATTTTTTTTCTCTAGGAAGTATGCCTGCCTTTCAAAGTTGGAAGGGTGTAAACTCTCAGCTCTCTAGACTCGAATCAAGGTCTCACTGCTGATTAGCTGTGTGATCTTGGAGAAGTGATTTAACCCTGTAAGTCTCACTTTCTGCATAGTGCAAATGATGATAAGCCATGACAGGATTCTTGTGAGGATTAAGTGCGTCAGTGTCTGCAGTGTGGTGAGCATAATGTCAAGCTTATCATAAGAATCCAATAAATATTAGCTAATTGTTAATAATTTTATGATTGGTTCGCTCATGCTAGCTGTTAGTAATAGTAGCTAAATGGTGTAATGCTTTTTAAATTGCATTCTTCATTAAGGAGATGTGCCCAAGTTTTATATAACAGTTTTCTATGGCTGATTTGAATGATATTTTTAAACCCTGCCATTCCTTATATTTGAATCTTAGCAGTAAGTATAGTTACCCGAGTAACTGCCTAGAGGAAACCATGAGTGGTACCTTGAAAATCATTTATGGAAATCTGACACATAGTAGGTGCTCATACTTGTTTGCGGAGTGATGAATTGAATGAATGATCAACACACAGATGCAACGTCTAGTCCACACATTGCCCACACACACTGTCAGGTTGTGGTGTGGGAGGTGGAAGTTGTCTCTTACTCTTTTTTTTTTTTTTTTAAGATTTTATTTATTTGAGAGAGAGAGAGAGATCACAAGTAGGCAGAGAGGCAGGCAGAGAGAGGGGGGGAAGCAGGCTCCTTGCCGAGAAGAGAGCCCAATGTGGGGCTTGATCCCAGGACCCTGAGATCATGACCCGAGCTGAAGGCAGAGGCTTTAACCCACTGAACCACCCAGGCACCCTGTCTACTACTCTCTTATAGGCCCAGCACACAGCGTAGGGTCTGGCACACAAGTAGATGGTCAATAATTACTTCTTGAATTTTTTTGTTTAAAGAAATGCTTATATCTTTAATCTCTTCTATCAGTAATATGTTTTGAGATCTTATAAGCAAAGATCAAAGTAAAAGTATATTTCTCTCCCTAGATACTCCATGGCCCCCAATTTTTTTTTTTTTTAATGAAGTTTTCAAAGAGTGATCAAATAAGACTTAGGAGTCAGGAGACCTGAATTCTTGGTTCTGTTTTGCTGCCAGGCTTAGATGTGACAAAGACCTGTCACTTAACCCTCAACCTCTTTTATTTGTGTGTAAGTGGAGAAGGTTGGACTAGATGAGTGTTTGCCAACGGGGACTGATACTGAATGGTGAGAGATGTGTTACCTAGGCAGAGTATTAAATAGCATTGAATCACATGGTCAAAAAGCCCTGTTTCAATTCCTTTTCAATCTTCTGATTTAGTCAAGGAGAGAGCCTGATTGTGCCACTAGTAGGTATTTAATATTCCTAGGTCACTGCCTATCTATTTTAACAAAGCCCTGAGTTTGGATAAGGGGGCAACAATATTTTACCTTGTTTTGTTTTCGTTGTTTTTTAAAAGATTTATTTATTTTAGGGAAAGAGGGAGCAAGGGCGGGGTGAGTGGGGGGAGGGAGTGACCGTGAAGGTGGGGTGGGAGAGAGACTTCCCGTGGAGCATGGAGCCGAGCATGGGGCTTGATCTCAGCACCCCGAGATCATGACGTGAGCCCAAACCAAGAGTCGGACACTTAATTGGCTGAGCCACCCAGGCGCCTCTCATTGTTTTTACTTTTTTCTAAGCTTTTTCTTCTATCCATGAAGAGATGGTGTTTTTTTTTTTCCACTTATCACAATGAGGAGCATGTTCCCTTTCTGAATAAATGGAATCAAGAAACAAAAAGTCAGTTGATTTTAAAAATCGGGTTACTAACGCTGCAGGCAGTGCGAAGGCATGGCAGAACCGTGAAGATGGAGCAGGAAGTTTGGAAGGGAGATGAAAGCCAGCAGACCTCAGGCTTACCAGCCAGGAGTTAATGTAGAGAGGAGGGCAAACTTCTCTTTGGTCAAGATGGAATGTCAGTGCAGTCAGGCCAGGAAGGGAGGTGGGGAGCATCAGTCCCAGCCCCGGGGGTGAAGACCAGAGCTACCCAAGTGAGCCCTAATCCCACCCTGGAGATTCTGGTCCTAGCTGTAGGGTGGACTGTAGCGATCTCTAGAAATGACACTGTTGCCGGGTGGTGTTCTAGATGAGGACATAAGGTTCAGTGCACGTGTAGAATCTAAAAATCCTTAGGAAAGAACCAGAAATGCAGAGAAAGCTGACTGGCAAAGTGTTCACTACAGCATTATTTATATGCACAGATGTCTGGAAAGCACTCACCGGCTCACCAGTAAGATAAAAGTTAGTTATGGCATTCCTGGGACAGAATATATATAGCTATTCAAAATTATATATATGGGAGCTGGTAGAGATGTGGGAAAATAGAGTACAATGTAAGGGGAAAACACAATACATAATTGCATCGATAGTATTATTTTGACTATATAAAATGCAGAAGCAATTTGAAGTAAATATGTTAGAGTGTTAATAGTGGCTATTTCTGGCTAATGTGATGATGTCTTTTAAAACTGCTTGTCTGTATTTTAAGACTTTCCCCACAATTTTAAACACTGAATATACTGTCTCCCCTCCGCCCCCTCCCCATGCACACACATTACAGGCATCAGTGAGATGGACCTGATTAAAATCCTGGTTCTGTCCTTATTGAGACATGACCTTGGATAAGCACTTAACCTCCTGAGTGTCATTTTCCTCACCTGAAAGATGGAGCGCGTTCCTTTCTTGTGGGCTGTCATGAGCATTAAATGAGATGGTGCAGGTGGGACATTTATCCAGGTGGCTGGCTCCTAGCAGTTTCTCAATAAAGAGAACTGGTGTTATTTACCCATAGCCACACCCTGAGAGCACCCTCATTGTCACTGTTGTCCTTGTAATTGTTACGACTGCTGGTGAATTTGGAAGGTGTAGCACCAAGCGGTAACATTTAATTCTGAAGGTTGTCCCCTCAGCCAGTTGCATAAACGTATAAACAAGTGCACCCTTTCTGAGTGAACAAATGTGTGTATGTGTGTACACGCGCACGCCCAACTCCGGGGCCGAGCACTCGCTCTGGGAGGAGTCCCTGTCTCCACAGCTTCAGTTACAAGAACACTGGCTTCAGCTAACAGACTCCTTCCTGAAGCATCATCTATCAGACACACTCTGCTCAGCACCAGGCACCTTCCCTCTCCCCACCATTTGGAAAACGGAGGTAAAATTCACAGAACGTGAAATTTACCACTAACCGTTGCAAAGTGTACAACTCATTGGCATTAGGTCCTTTCCCCATTCAGTGTACCCATCACCACCATCTACCTTTTCATTGCCCCGGAAGGAAACGCTGTCCCCAGGAAGCCATGGTTCCTCCTTCCCCCTTCCTGGCAGCCCCCAGGCCATGTTCTGTCTCTGCTGCTGTACTTTCTGTCTTCGCTGGAACTGTGTGTCACTTGAACCTTGCCTTCTCTTGGCTGGTGCTCACTGGTCGTTGCCCTTTGCCAGTTGGTTAAAGATCCCTGTGGAATAAATACAGGAGTAGACTCAACCCCTGCTTCCTACTAAGCCTCTTTAGTGCTGAGCTGGAAGGTGGAGGGGGTTTTCTGGCTGGTGAACTGGTTCCTTGGGACTACCCTGCTTTGCAGGAACTGAGCCTGGGTTCACATTCCGGCTCTGTCACTCTCTAGGTATTTGACCTTGGTCATGCTAAGGCACTCCGTGAGTCCCAGTGTCTGCGTCTCTGAGGGAGTCATCACTGTGAGTTTTTTGTAGAGGATTAAATGAGATAAGGCCTGTGGGAGGTCCCCCAGGGATCTATTACCATCCTACCTTTGCTTTGCTTCTCTGGAAGTAGAGGACAATGTTGGAAACATTACTCAAGAAGCTAGAGTCAGATGACCCAGGGTTTAAATTTTAGTCCCGCAACTTACCAAGCATGGGCCTGGGGGACGAATGGAAAAGAAGGTGAAAAGTGGGCAGACTCACTTCAAGCCGGTTCTTCCACTGAAAGCCCTGTGATTTGGGCCCATGACGAAAGCACTGGCAACCTCATCCGTAGGATGGGAACAGCACAGCCTCCCTTGCAGGGCAGTTGGGGGTAACTGAGGTCCTGAATATGAGGTGCCGAGCGCCACTTCTAATCCACGTGGCACCAAATGAATGTTTATTACCTTTCCCCGAGGTCATGAGCTCAACCATCTTCATGGGCCAGGCTGGCTACTGAACTTGCCGGGTGGCTAGTGGATAGGGAGGACAGGTCGGTGGGGAGGGGGTGTGCAGGCGTTAGGTGCAGCCTGCGTCTTGGGCATCGGCGATTGATTCATTTCAAGACAGTGGAACAGCATCGAGGTTCAGTTTTATTTTTTTGTATGTAACCCAGCTGGTAACGATAATGGGAGGGGGCCTCAATTTCATTCATGAGTTGCCCTGCCCCACCTTGTGACCCCTTTCTTTAGGGCAAGCCTCAGTTTCTTCATGTGCAAAATGGACATATCACTGCCTTCTCTAACCACTTCCCAGAGTAGCTGTAAGAACAAATGGGATTTAAAAAATGTACCTGAGAGCATTTTGTAAACTGTAAAGTGCTGTGTAAATGTAACTGATTATTATTTCATTGAAAAGACGTTGTCTTGTTGGTATCTCATCAAAACTAGTGCTAGTCCTTTCTGTTTGGAGTCAAGGTGATGATAGCCTTTGTGTCATGAACATGCACGGGGAAATCTCAGGTTAGTAGGTCTTTGGCTTTATCCACGTGGTCTCTGAGCTGGAAAAGATGGAGCATTCCTTCACTAAAGGGCCATATCTTTTGAGTCTATTGACAGCATGTCATGTGGAACTCAAAATTGCCTTCGTGAATGCAGATAGATTGCATCTATTAGTTCCTTCTTGTCATCATGACCTGTCAGAAGGGAAAATTAAATGTGCCTACAAATATTTCAATATTTATGCTGTGTGCAAGGTTTAATATTCATCCGGAGCAGTGAGTGGAAAGAGAAATAAAATCCACATCCTTTATTTTGAGCTAGGATATCGCTCAGTTCAGCAAGAATTCTTTGAGCACCTACTGGGAGCTAGGGAGTGCACGAGGTGCTAGGGTCTGCAGAAGAAATACTCCGAATTCTCACAATGAAAACTCTCCGTTTGCATATTCCTTCAGAAGCCATGGCAATCAAGGTCAACCCCAGGGCAGTGATGAAATCTACCCAGAGGTTGGGAAGAGGGAAGTAGGTGAAGTGTATGGCAGACTAGAGCAGAGGTATTTGCAGTGAAGTGGGAGAGATGGAAGTGTGGGAGGGATGTCATCAGCTGTCAGAAACCCACCCCCACCTGTCAGGATGAGGTATGCACTTGGGAGCAGGACCAAGAGTTAGGAAGCAGTAGCTCAGAGTCATAAAAACCCAAAGGCGTTGAACACTTGCATGGGGAGACATACAAAGGAAAATGACTCTTACCAAGTATATTTTTTCCAGCAATGAAAAAAATGGATTTACAAGCATATTGTTAACAACTGAAAAGGGAGGGCTCTCCTGGATGGTGAAGATAAATTGTAAAGTATATGTCGCTAATTTAAGATTAAGAGTACATTGATGATTTAATTATCACCGATATTCGATGTTTTGAATATGCTGTTGTTGATGTTTTTCTCTATGTCAATGTGAAAAGTATGATGATTTCATAAGTTCACTCGTGACTTCATTCCCCTAACCCTATTTTTTCCCCAGTAAGGTCCTAAATTCCTCAAGCCTGACTTCTGCCCCAGGGGATTTCAGAAACCTGACCCCCATGGTTGGCGAGGGACTGCTGTGTGTGAAATGGTAACTGCCCTCAAGGAGCTTACAATCTAGCTGGGGGTGAACGGCTTGCACATGAACGCAACTAGACTGTGAGCTTCTAGAGGGCAGGGACCTTACCCTAGTCATCTCTCTTCTCACCCTGCACACCCTCCCTGAGGGGCCTCATCCATCCCATGGCGTCAACCACCACCTGTGTGCTGAGGACCCTCTAGGCCTGGACCATCTCCCGAATGCCACAGCCCGCTCTCCGACCATCCACAGTCGTGGGATGTGGGATGCTCTACAGGCACTGCTGACTCGACCTGCTCACCGAAACCCAGCTTGTCCTCTCTCCTCTAGGCCAACCCTGGCCCCGGGGCTCCGGGGCTCTGTCCCCCAAATCAAAGATCCAAGGGTCACTCTAACAGACTGAGCTTGATGGAAAAATGCTTATGTCTCAAATGTTAAGTAAAAAGGGAGCCTATCAAATTGTTTAGATATAACGAGCTCATTTATGTTAAAAACATAGATTGGAAGATAGAAAAATGCTCAAGTATGTGTCAGTAGTTGCCTGTAGTGGTGAGAAATGGTTGATGTTTTCTTTTTCTGGCACTGTTGTGCTTTCTAAATCTCCTGCAATGAGCAATAAGTATGTATTACTTTCATAATCAGCAAAATGTTTACTAGAAATGCTTTAAAAATCTCCATTTGAGTGTCACCTTTCGTGGGCAGTGTATCCCTATGTCTTTGTGACCCACCTGGAGTCTGAGAGTCTTACCCGCAACATCAGCACCTGTACTTTTCCTGCTGGGGGACTTGTCCCACTGTGTTCTCTTTGTAAGTTGGTTCCCCACCTAGACTGTGAGCCCCTTGAGGGCAGAAACCAGGGCTTATTTGTCTTGTGTTCTCAGTGCCTAGCACAAGGCTGACACAGGTAACCACTCAATACATGTTTGTTTTTTTTAAAAGGGTGAAAGAAGGGGAGGGAAAGAGAAAGGGGGGTTCTCATGTTTTATAATTTCCGTAGATCCCTTTTATTCTCTAAGACCCTTTATTTTTTTGGTATATTGAACCAATGTATTTTGAAAGCAGTGGTTCAAATATTTCTCATTTTTATTAATCAAAGATGGTATCAATGCCGATCATTGCTCTCCCAGGAGTCTGGCACAGGTAAGCACTATCCCAAGCCAGACTTGGGCAGAGCGCCCCCTACCTGAAACCCAGGGTATTCCACTTAGGGCTGTGGAATTCTGCCGTTCAGTTTATGTTTTGGAGCATCTCTTTAGGTGAACAATGGTAAACTATAGTGTCTACAGGAGGGGGAGGCAAGGGAACAGGTATAAGAGGAAGACTAACAACAGCCACTTCTACTGTGTGTTTACTCTGTGCCAGGCACTGTGCTAGGCATCAGCATGCATTATCATTTTCAACCCTCAAAATGACCCTGCAAGGTAGATACTATTATTATCCCCATTTTGTAGATGGGGAAACTGAGGCTTAATGATGAACCACATGGGGAACTGTGGTCTGCTGATTGCAGCCCTTGAGTCCAGTGTCACTTTCCTTTTCTGAAGTTAGTGGGGAGGGTTGAAGGAAGAGGATGAGGGCATGCTGGGTGAACCCGAGGAGGGGCATCTGCACTTGCAGAGCCTTGTCTGGTGAGGTTCTAGAATAGTGGTGCTTAGCTTGGAGTACACAAAGCCCTTCATGAGGTCTGAGGCACCCCTGGAGTTGTAGGCGATGGGTTCCATAGTATGTGCAGTTTTCTGGGAAATTCTTCAAAGGAGTCTGTGTGATTAGAAAAATATGGTTAAGAAAACCATGGGCTGGAGAAGAGGTGTAGTGACAGAGCCTGGCTCCACGCTGGGAAGGATTTAACCATTAAGTAATTAAGTACAACCCAGCAGAGTGAGATACGATCTTGTTGCTAAAGCATCTCTGAGAACTTGGAGAAATAATCATAGGGTGTGTATGTGTGTGTGTGTGTGTGTGTGTGTGTGTGTGTGGTTGTGTGTGTCTGGGTGTTTAGAACCAACTGATTACCAAATCAATCAACAAATATTTATTCAGGTAGAGACCTGATAGCTCTCTAGTTTGTCAGGGTTGTTTAAAGAAGGATTTCTGCCTTGTGTGGGAGTTAGGGCTAATGGGATAATAATAATTACCATTTATTGAGTACTGGCTACATGCCAGGCAACTCTGCTGGGCACTTTATATACACTAGTCCACTTAATCCTCATAACAACCCCAGCAAGGAAGGTTTTACAGCCCATCTCCACAGAGGAGAAAGAGAGGTTGAACATTTTACCTAAGGTCATACCAGCTTTAATCTTGTAAGCAGAGGAGCCAAGTTTGACTCTCTTTCCAAAAAGCCACATTTCCTCCTCTGTTTCTCTCTTTTTCTTTATGGGCAGTATGTGTGTTTCCACCAAAGTATGACCCATGAACTTACCAATTAATAAGCAAAAGTTACTGGAGCAAAGACTTGGTGCCTACCAGTCGGCCAGGCTGTTTTATAAAGGGCACTTACCCTGGGCAGCATGGTGGACAGTGTCACCACTGAGATCTCTTCTAGCTTTAAGTTCTATTCTCAAATTTCAAAGAATCAAAGACTTTAATTGTTCTGAGAAAACAGAGCATGTCACTCCCCAGTCCCTCCTCCCTAGCCATGGTGGCCGAGATCACAATGTTTCTCTGCCTTTCTACGATTAATCCTTGTTCATAAATCATTCCAAGGGAGAAGAGAGTACCATGTAAATATGGAAACAAGTACTTATTTCAATTGATTCTCTTTCCCCAGGGAAGAATATGGAACCGTAGATTTCTGCTGTCTAAAATAGTTGGAACTCATGTGCCCAGGGGGTTGGTTTGACTTCAGAAAATTGCTAGCAAATATTTTTTTTAATTTTTAATTTTTTAAAGATTTTAGTTATTTATTTGACAGAGAGATAGTGTGTACGCAAGTAGGAGGAATGGCAGGCAGAGGGAGAGGGAGAAGAAGCAGGCTCCCCATTGAGCAGGGAGCTTGAGCTCAGATGTAGATGCGGCGGGGGGGGGGGGGGGGGGGGGGGGGGGGGGGGCGGGGGCGGTGGTATGATCCCAGGTCCTGGGATCATGACCTGAGGTGAAGGCAGACACTCAACCGACTGAGCCACCCAGGTGCCCCAGATTGCTAGCAAATCAGAGGGAAAAATGGCCAAAGAAATTCTGGCAGTCCTTTGGGTCAGTGAGATTGGGGCAGTCTTCACGCACCTTGCTGTGGATGCCATGCAGGGCCCTCGCAGTGACATCCCACTGATGAACAGATCCTCTTCCCTCTTGATGAAGGATGGGGGCCAGGCTTGCTGGGCCCCTGTGGCACCTCTGAGGCTCCCTCCTCCCCCTAGAATGACCACACTGCCCTCTACAAGGCATCCTGTTCAGTCCTCTGTGCAGAGGGAACAGCTTGGAGCATCTTCTCTTCATCCCCTTTGGCCAAACCCTACTTATTCCTCAAGACCTCGTTCCAACATCCCCTCACTGGCAGTTCCTTTCTTGTCTACCCCAGGTCTGCTTTACCAGCCCCCCCACCCCTGGGGGACCCCCACCTCAGTTCTAGAATCTAACACAATGTGGCTTTTTATTTTTTTCACTGCTTGTCTTTTGTCTTTTATCACAGAGCCAGGCACTCAAATATGTCTATTGAATGCTGCTGAATAAATTCTGCAGTCGGCCCAGAGCCCGTTTTATTTAAGGTCAGGTCGTATTGGGTCCAGAGTGCGGGACGCCATTACCTGGGTAGCAATGAAAAGAAGCCCTCACATTTGTTGAGCAGTTTATGGCTTCCAGAGAGCGTGTGCATCCCTCTCCCCACTCCCTCCCCTTCACATCCCTGTCAGCAAGGGGTAGCAAGTGCTATTAATATTCTCACAATATGGATGAGAAAACAAAACTACAGGGAGATTAAACCATCAGCTCAGGGTCACGTCAGTGCAGCTGTGACCTCCCGTCCACATCTCTGTCAGGGCCCTGAGAGGTAGAGCTGGGTGATTATTGCTGACTTTCAAAAGCACCCAACCTAAGTCTCCACCCAGATGAGACGCCCCCACCCGACCTTGTCTCCTGCTTCTAAGAATTCTCAGGTGAAATGGAATCCTGTTTTGTGTATCAAATCCTGTTTTCAACCCCGGATGGTGGGTAAGGGTCGGGGCGTCCTGGATTAAAGGACACATCTGGTGGGGTGCTGGAAAGCACAGGAAAGAAGGAAAAGCATAGAACTTACAGCCGTCTTGGGCCGCGGTTCCGATTGTGTAACCTCTCTCCGTGTGGGACGCCTTATAATTTTTCTTGTACAAGTTGGGGTAAATGTAAATAAAGATGCATAAGGAAATTCATTAATTTAAAAAATAGTCTCTCTGAGCTTTAATTCTTCTTCAGTCGGAATGATAACAGTAATACCTTCTGTGCGAGGTTGTCAAGCCGTTTAATGTGAAACCACATATAAATGGGCCTTGCGTGGAAGCATACGGTTGGTATTTTTAAATGCTGGGATGTTTCCCTTCTAACCCTCCACCATGCAGCCTCCCTCTGACAGTATCTATAGATTAGTTTGCTGATGACTTTTTTTTTGCATTTTTATTTTTAAAATTTTTTTATTACATTATGTTTGTCACCATACAGTACATCATTAGTTTTTGATGTAGTGTTCCACGATTCATTGTTGGCTGTAACACCCAGTGTTCCATGCAGTACGTGACCTCCTTAATACCTATCACCAGGCTAACCCCTCTCCCTACCGCCTCTCCCCTCTGAAACCCTCAGTTTGTTTCTCAGAGTCCACAATCTCTCATGGTTCATCTTCTGTCTTCCCCTCTGAATCCCCGCCCCCCAATCACTTTTTCCCTTTCTTCTCCTAATGTCGTCCATGTTATTCCTTACGTTCCACAAATAAGTGAAACCATATGATAATTGCTCATGACATGTAAGGCTCAGAAGAAGGGAGAAAATTAAAGTCCTGTACCCCCACCCCTCCCATGCACTGGAGCACCAGAAGCTAGCCCTCTCTAAACATTTTGAGACAAGAGGCCTGTCCTCAGTAGGAGTCCTGTGACCTCCAGGCCTGAAGGCTCCTCGCCTCTACCTCCGTGGCTCCCAAAGGAGCCCAGCTGTTGGTACCCTCCACTTGTTTTTTCTCTCTGTCTTACTTGCAAGAGGGTCATTCCTTGTCGACGGTGAGTGGCACTTACCTCTGGCCTGGCAAGGAGTTATCCTGAGGTCAAGTGTTTGAGAACAGCGGATTAACTCAGGAAACAGTATTTAGAGAAGAGCCAGACCGGAACATCCTTGCTGTCGTCCAGTGGCCAAGCGGCACAGTGTCAAGAGGGCAGGCTTTGGGGCAATCAGACCTGGATTAAAATCCTGCCTCTGCCTCTTCCCGGCTCTCGGCTTGTTCAGGTCACTCAGCTCCGTGGGCTTCTTCATTTGCAAAATGGTGATGAGTGTAACAATATACCTCTGCCATAGGGCTGTTTGGAGGATGAAATAAAATCGTGCATGAAAACCAGCAAGCACACTGCCGGGGACCTAATAGGCAACTGGAATTTCATGTCCCTAGCTTGGGCTAGCCAACGGCCCTTGACTGCTGAGCTCCTGCTTTTCCCTAGAGGTCAGCCCTTTGAGTCCTCCACGAACCCCTCAAGCCAATGCCAGGGGTTTTCCTCTTTGTGCCCCATCTGTCTGCTGTGTGAATAGAAAGTCCCTGCTGAAACTCCTGTGTCCTTGACTTGGCTCTGAAGCCACTTGGCACATCGTTCAGGGAAATGTCATACAAGGAGGGAATGAGAGCCAGAGTCCCCTCTGTCAGTGATGGTGGCCCAGTCTCCCTGTATCATTGCCTGCGGCAGATCCAGAGAGCAGCTTTCCTTTGAACATGTCTTTCTGGGCTTTGGGTGACTCATCAAGTTACTTGAGCTGTTCTCCCTCCTTTGCCTCGGGCAGATTGGGAATGTGGGGGGGTGGGGAAGAGGGGTTGGGAGGCCCGACAGCTACCATGTCTGTAGGTCAGAGGGAACAGTGTGTTCTAATGGGCTGGGAACCGCACAGAAGGAGGGGAGGCAGATGCTTCAGCTTGGCCACCTATGGGCTATTGTGTCTCTAGCTAGCCCCCTGCCTGCCTCCCAATCAGGGCTGCAATTTGACAGCCATTTCCTTGCTCCTGGGCAGAACAGGGCTGCTTTGGGAGCCAGGAAGGCAGAAGTGATGAGGCCATTCAGGTCTGGGGATCACAAGTCTTCTACTGAGGACAGCCTCCTTGTCTCAACTTTTTGACAGGGCTGGCTCCTGAGTGGCCACGGGGTAGGGGTGTTGACTTCACCCCCTCCAGCCCCCGCCCCAGGGCTTGCAGTGATGAAACAAGGAACAAACTAATCTACAGATACTCCTGAATAAGAACTAGATAGAAAGGATGACCCAAAGAGCTAGGAGAAGCAACACACAGAAGGATGCCAGATTGGACCACACCACTAGGGACAGTATTGAGACACTGAGACTCATGCAGTCCAAGGGGGTGGGGACCTGAGAAATAGTTAGGCTGATTGAGAGAAGGTTATGGGACCAGGATTTCTTATGAGCCTTAAAAATGTATCAGCCATGACGAAGTTAAGATGAAAAGAAAGGACAAAGGCAGGGGTAAGGTCTGAGCAAAGATACAGTCAAGAAAATAAATGCATGAGGACCCGGTGTTCATCACATACCTGCTGGGTGCTGGACTCTTGTTATGCATATGATCCTCACATCTGCAATAAAGCAGGACTAAGACCATGCCTCCATTTTGCAGATGGGCAAACTGAGGCCAGGGAGCCCTAACGAGCTGTTTCGCTGCTTGAGAACAGGGGAAGCATGTCTTATTAATCTCTGTATCCTGAGCACAGAACCCCAGAACAGACTTCTGAGAAATACTCAGTGATACTAAAAGGCAGTCAGCTTAGGAATACAGGAATACTTAGGAATACAGCAGAGCCAGGATTCTAACTCAGGATTCCCCAAAGCCTGTGTTGCCTTTCTGTTTGCTGGAATGAGTATAAAGTATTTGTAAATGAGGGTTGGGTGGTAAGTATCAAGACAGGGGTTGGAAGACTTCTGAATAAGAGGGTGGGACTTTTGCTGGAGTCACTAGGAGTCATAGAAGGTTCTTGAGCTGAGGAATGACGAGACGCCTGTGGCCTTTTGGAACTTGTGTAAATTTGTCAACGTGAGCTAGTGGCACACATAGGGGGTCGTGTTTTACCCTCTGGCGGCTTGTCTTCAGAGCATGTGCATGCCACTTCCCCTCCAGTACCTGTTTCCTGCTTGCGGTTTCTTGTTGAGTGCGGTTTACACGAGGGGTCTGTGCTGCTCACCTCCGTTCCCTCCATGCGTGGCCCTGGGATATGGTGGGTTCTCAGCTATTATGTCATGCATCCGTTTTAGAAAGGGACAGTCAATACCAGTTTGACTTATTTCCAGAGACATCTTCTGGTCGCCAGGTCAGTGTGAGTGCAGGATTGGAAGGCAAAAGACTGACGGAAAAGAGACAGGAGCAGATGCGAGCATTAGGGGAGAAATCCATCCTCCTTTTTCCTCCCCAACACTTGGTTCTTCTGTTTGGGCACTTTCTGTATGGTAGCATTGCTGTGTTGCTTTCCTAGAGCTGCCATAACAAAGGACCACAAGCAGAGTGGCTCAAATCATTGGAAAGGTATCCTCTCACAGTTCTGGGGGCTAGAAGTCCAAAATCAAGGTTGTGGCAAGGTTGGTGGTTGCCCACAGGCCGTGGCGGTCGTGGCCCGTGAGTGATTACTGTGGTCTGCCTCTGTCCTCCACAGCCGTCTTCCCCCTGTGCATCTCTGCACCTACACACAGCATTCTTCTCTCTGTGTCTCTTCGCCTTTATAAGGACACCAGTCATATTGGACTAAAGGCTCACTCGGAATCCCTAAGACCTCAGTTTAATTTACATCTTAGTTACTCTGCAAAGACCCTGTTTCCAAAGAAGGTCACCAACCCAGGTCCCAGGGATTAGGACTTCAACATGTTTTGGGGGGACACAATTCAAACCCCAATAGTTGGTTATCACATATCACATAAAATAAAATATTTATATGGTGTTTTACAACTCATGAAATAGTGATTATCCCATTAAATTCCTGCAAAAATCCCAAGGGCAGGTGGCGTGATCATTCCAATTAGAGATGTCAAAACTGTGGGTCAGAAGGTGATTTGCCAAAAATCATATAGCTTGGGAGTGACAGAGGGACCCGATGCTGGGAAATCCAACTCAGATCGGGCATGTTCCTCCTGCGCGTCCGACCTGTGGGAGCTGTTGAGAGGCGGGCCGGCTCAGTCACCCTTCCGCACGTGCCCAGAGCGTTCACAGGACCCTCAGGAGAACCACGCTCTCTGTAAATGCTTGCTGACTCCAATTGCATTCCAGGACTTGCTCGTTCTCCGGAAAGAGCCATCAAGAATAGCAAACCTGACAGTTACAGAGTGTCTCAGAGAGAGTAAACCGAATTTGGGGAGAACTAGGGTATAGCGAGTCAGTGGGCATTTCTGCGAGTGAGGTGCTGATTTCACTCCAGGTTGAGGGGAGCCGGGGTTAAAATTCTCATTTTCTTCCTTTCCAAGAACAAGGCTGAGGCTTCTGGCAAGATTCAGGCCTCAAAAGCTTCTTTCCCTCTTGTCTGGGCTCCCTCACCTCTTCGGGCCCACCCTTATCCTGGTCCTCACTCCCTGACACAGCTCCACACAGTCCAGGGCACAGCCCAGATTGCCCTGGTTCCCCCATCTTCTGGAACATCCCTTCCCCCCTTCTGTCCAGACGTCCCAGACTCAGCTTGTCTCTGCTTCCCATACACATCTTGGAGTTCCCACCTCTGCTCCTGTGGGACAGCTTTCCCCCAGGGCCCTTTTTCTAGGCCTGCCTTTCTTTCATTCCCGCCTCATTTGCCATTCTTATGATGGAGGAGCTGCCAAGAGGGCTGGCACAGTCCTGCCATGCAGAGACTCCACAAATGGGAAACAGAAGCCGTGCTTTCACCCCTTCCTGGGAGACAATGACACTCAGAGCCGCCGAGGACGGATGCTTGGCTTTGGCGACATCCCCATTAGTCTTGAACAGAACCCTGAGAAGGAGGTAGCACCGGCGTGGTGTACAGATGGGGAATGGGGGCCCACAGATGCCTGGCAACGTCCTGCGGGCCTGAGTCTGCCTGTGACCGCGACCACCTGCCAGTCAAGTCGTTCTGGGCAAGCCGCTTCGTCTGCGAGCCTCGGGGCCCCTTCTCTACAAGGGGATGACCTCTATTGCACAGGCCTCTTTGAAGGACCAGGCCCAATGACCTCTGTGAGCATGAGTAAGTGCTCAGTCCATTGTAGCTGGATTTCACAGTGGAAGGAAAGGGAACCTTTGTTTCCTACAAGGAGAGGAAGCTGGGCTGTTGTGGGTGTGGTGGAAGGAACGACAGGACTTGCCTGGCACTGGGGGGCGGGTGGGAGAGTACGGGTGGAGCCAGGGTCCCCCACGGAGCCCCGCTGGGTGGACAGGCATGGAGTCAGCGTGGATGTTCCCCCAGTTCTTCCTGGCTCTTCGCTCCCGCATCAGGTAGGAATCACTATGCCAGTGTTACAGTGCTGGCGATTCCATATTGCATTTGGGGTGAGAAGGGAGAAAAGGGAGGATGAAGGGGCAGGCTGGGTGCTTGAAGCTACCCAAGAATGAATGCTGTTCCGTGAGGAGGAAGCACAAAGATCTACGCCTGGTGCTCTGGGCTTGGGGAGGTGCTGTGCAGATTACCCTCCAATTTGCTCCAAGTCACTCCCCAAGTGAATAGCAGACGTCAGGACCCATGTTTCCCATTGCCAGCTTAGTACCCTGTACCCTGTACCCTGTGTGCCATGGGGTCAGGGGATGTGGGGCTGGTGCTGGGGCTGGACGTGGGGGTGGTGCTGGTGGAGATAGTGCTTTGGGAATCAGAGGCCCTATATTGTCCACTTCCTGGTTGGGGTGTGTGTGTTTTACCCCAAACCTTTGTGATCCGGGAGCATATATAGAATCATTATACAGGGCTTTCACTAGCAAGCAACCCAGCCATCTTGCCTGCTAATTTAGCCTGTCACTTCAATGCCCCAAGGCTATTAGCAATTTACAGAGTGGGTATCTCCCAATTGGCCTATGAAGTAATTGTTCATTTGCCTTTCTCCTTCTGCCTCCAAGTGCACAGCCTGCCTCCCTCCTGCCCCACTTCCTTCCGCGCAAGCCTTCTATCCACCCCGAATTTCCCAGCAAGCAAACATCCGTAGGAGAGGGTGAGACCGCAGGGCTGTGAGACTGAGCTGAAGGCTCCCACTCCCCTAGCCGCTGCTCCACCTCCACACCCATCCTGCAGAGTGCTGGGGGCTAAGCCACAGAGACACTGGATGCCCTTGACCTCAGGCCTGGAGCTTTCTTTCTGAGAACAGTCTGCTGGCGTCTGTGTTGGTTGTAAGGTAGATGTTTTTTGAACCATCCCCTGCATAGAAAGAGGAAAGCCGATTTTATTTCTTGGTTCTCTCCAGAAAACACTCCTTATTGATTTCTTTTTCCAAGAGAAATAAAAAGTCATTTGGTTATGGGCAAACACCAATTTGCTGTATCTTTTGGTTGAAGGGATGAGAGGAGTGATTACAGCTGTCCCATGGAAATAATAAGTGCATGTCCACAGTCTATCATCCTGAGCCCTCGGGGTCAGATGTGT
The DNA here is from genome assembly GCF_002288905.1 of Enhydra lutris kenyoni. NCBI lineage: Eukaryota > Metazoa > Chordata > Mammalia > Carnivora > Mustelidae > Enhydra > Enhydra lutris. The sequence goes on from NW_019154121.1 coordinate 20,600,667, forward strand.
TTTGGAAATTGGCATGGTTTTAGATTTTAGCAAGGAACTAGGGTGCGTATACTGTATATTATGTAATACCCCCGTGGAGTCCTGGGCAGTGCTCCATAATCAAACCCATTAATTTTCTGCAGTGAACTGTTCATACTAAGTGGGAGAAATAAAGACAATAAATAGCTTCACATCACTTCAAGTCAGGTTTTGTCACCAAATGAGTTATTAAAAAATGAAAAATCTTGGGACGCCTGGGTGGCTCAGTTGGTTGGACGACTGCCTTCAGCTCAGGTCATGATCCTGGAGTCCCGGGATCGAGTCCTGCATCGGGCTCCCGGCTACACGGGGAGTCTGCTTCTCTCTCTGACCTTCTCCTCACTCATGCTCTCTCTCACTGTCTCTCTCTCAAATAAAATAAAATAAAATTAAAAAAAAAAAAATGAAAAATCTTTCGGGCTGAGAATTTTTTGGAGGGTCAGGATTGGTAAGAGCCTGTGGCTCTATGATAAATATTTACTACCTCACTATATAAATCCACACAGAGATGAGGATTGGCCGTGCAAGGCTGTATAAATCAGCTTCCCGTAGTTTGTGAAGGCGCAAGGAACTCAGGTATGCCTGGGGGAGCCTCGTTCAGCTCCGCATCCCTGAAGGCCATCGCGGGCCAAGCACCAAGGCAGGACCTGCAGACTGCTGGGCGGGTACATGCACCAGCAGGCTCACTGTTGCCCCGAGACCCACTGGATCCCAGGAGCTGGCCGAGTTGTTAAAATTACCATAGAAAATGAAAATAACTATCAAACAATGACAACAGCTCATACTTACAGAACGCTTACTAGTGCCGGGCACTGTTCCAAGTGTCCTACATAGTTTAACTCACTGAATTCTCATGATGACACGATCAGGTATTTTTGTAAGTGACTCACCCAAGATCACACAGGAAGTCAGTGGCAGAGCAAGGCTTGGGTCTGCAGCATTTTGGCTCCTCAGTTCCTCCATCCATCCTTCCTTCCTTCCTTCTTATTTGACAGAGAAAGAGAGAGAACAAGCAGGGGGAGCAGCAGAGGGAGAGGGAGAAGCAGACTCCCCACTGAGCAGGGAGCCCAATGTGCGGCTCGATCCCAGGACCCTGGAATCATGACCTGAAAGGACTGATGCTTAACTGACTGAGCCACCTAGGCGCCCCTCGTCAGTTCATACTTTCAGCTGCGCTGCCTCTCTACGTTGTCTACTCCAGCCAGACTCAAGCAGTGATAGGAACTAAGAACACCAAGGGGAACTGTCCTAATGAAATACTATGCGTTTTGAGCCCTTGTCCTGCACCAGGCACTGGACTAAGCGCTTTGTATTATCTTCCTTTAGCCTCTCAACAACCATACGCAGAAGAATCACAACCTTCACCTCCTCATTAAAGGAACTGAGGTTCAGAGTAGTAAGGACATGGCAGGGGCAGGATTTGAACCCAGGGCCGACCAGCACTGGAGTCAAGGATCTCGAGGAGTGAGATCAGAGGTGCTGGCATCCAGGAACTTACATGGAGATTCAGGGACTTATGTGTGTGACACAGAGACAAGGAGGGCATTCTGAGAACGGTTAGGGGCCAGGCAGGTGGTCTTGGTGACACATCAGCACATAGAGTGGGTGTCAGAAGACTCCACATTGGCCAAAGTGTAGCTCCTCTCTGGGCCTGTTTCCTATCTGTAAAATCGGGAAGTAATACCCACCCTCCCTGCCATACTGGGTGGTACTTGGGGTTCAGAGAGCTAAAGGATTTTAAGGCATGGTTTGGTTCTTTGCGTTTTGTGTGTGCAAAGATGTACCAGGAAGAGAACTATGTTTAAGAGAGTGGCAAAGACCAAATGGGATATTTCAGAAGAAGAGTAGAGGGCAAGGGGGCTCTAGTTGTCTCCCCCTACGTGTGTTGGGACAAGCCTCAGGGTTCTCCTCCCTGGCCAGGATGGAGACACTGCGGTGTTGATGGTTCTGCATGGTCTTTGGTGGTACCCAAGACATTTGGATTTCCTTATTGTCCAGCCACAAAGCCCTGTGTATGCCACCTTTCATCTAACCTCTGCAGTCTGGGCCTGCCTACCCCACCTTCATCCCATTGCTCTGGCTCATGCCATATTTTCCTGGACCAACACTAAAATGACGGCCATTTCCCTGGCCTCCCTAACACAAACCCACATGTTATTCTTCTGTTCCAAACCATTCCATCTCTCCCCATCAATTATAGCAGGGGTCAGCAGCTCTTTTTATAAAAGGCCAGATAGCAAATCTTTTGGAGTTGGCCATCCAAGAGGCAACATTGAGGATATGATGTGAATACTTACGTAACAAGAGAGAAAACAAATCTTCATATACTTTTTTTTATTAATGAAGCTCAGACTATAATAATAATTGAATATCGTTTTTGTAATATAGGTGTGTGGATGAGAGGGATGGAATTTCATTTGTCGGAGGAGAGAGACCATTTTGATTAATAGGAGTTCAAATGAAAGTTTGCTTAATTGGAGTTAGTAATGTTTGCTACCGTGAATTGATGGTAGTTGTTTATTGGTAAAGCCATTCTTAGTTCTCAAGCACCAAGGAGTGGATTTGGCCCCAGGTCTATAGTCCTCACACTGTTGAACTGTAGCAATGCTTCTCCATGCTGGCTGCATGCTGGAAGAACTTCTTCTTAGAAGCAACCCAAGGCCTGTTAAGCAAGCATCTGTAGGCACGAGGCTGGGACATGAGTATGTCTGGAAGATGCTCTGTGATTCTGATGTGTAGCCAGGACTGAGAACCACTGGCCTGCAGGACAGAGTCTGTGGAAGGCCCACCTCCATCTGGTGCCACCCACCTCTCCAGCCTCTTTGCTGGTACTCCTTGCCTTCTCCTCAATTCTGGTAACACCAAGGGCAGTTTCTTCCTTCTGGGTTTTGCTCACACTGGTGCTCACACTGACATTCTGTTTGGGAATGTCCATGTGTAATTCTTCATCCTTTATGCTTTAGCCCAGGTGCTCTCTTCTGGGGGAAGGTGTCCTCTCCTCTCTGGTTCCTGAGCCCCTTGTATTTCTGGGCATGTTAGCAAGCAGTGCCTGCATTGTCACTGCCGGTTACCTACTGGAATCCTCCAGACTGTCTGCCCCGGGAAGACAGGGCCCAGGCACTCTTTTCCCTGGAATACTCAGTGTCCAGCCAACACCAGGCTGGCCACCATCCACCCACACTCAATCAGTGTTCACTGGGCAAAGGGAAGAAGGCAGGAACCAGCTCCGGAGGCCCTGGGGTGGGCCCTGCCCCTGCGCCTGTGAAAGCCTGCCCCCAGCAGAGGACAGCATCTGGATGCTCTAGGGACAAAGGGGGCAGCAGCGCTTGCTTTCCAGTTCCTGGTAATCACAAGTTTATTTTCTGGAAATCTCATGTTTTCTGTGACTTGCACTTTCTCACATTGGGACTTGGCGCTTGTTTTAAGGAAACAGTGGTTTTTCCTTGATTTTTTTTTTTTTTTTCCGTCTCTGAAGAATGTTGCTGCTGGAAAACTCAGCCCATGTGTGGTTAGAAGAAAAGAAAGTGTGGCTGCCTTGTTGGCAGGCAGCATCCTGCTGTGTTCTTTCTGTCATCTCAATGCAGTCGTCGCCGTCACTGTCTTGGCTTCTCCCCGATCTGGCACACAGCTCCGCGGTGGTGACCCTCGCCTGGTTCTCACATCCCCGGAGGTGGGACTGTTTCCATCCACACACAGGCTCTCCGAACATTTCAAGACTGCCTGTGGAAGGGCCTGGCCACCTTTCGTCCTCAGCATATCTTCTGTCCGGGTCTTGTTTTGTTTTGCTTGTTTAGTTTTAAATACACTAAAGGTAAAGTGATGGTCCCTTGAGGTCCCAGGTTATAAGAGACCGTCACCGAGTTACACTGGGGAAGGGAGGGAAACTCACTGACAGAGTGCATGCTCTGTGTACCAGGTGCCGCGTATGTGTGTACCCTTTTTTTTTTTTTCCATTTTATCCTTGCAACAATCCTGCAAGGTAGGTGGTATTTTAATTTCAATTTTGACTGAAGAGGAAACTGAATACCAGATAGATTAAGTGCCTTGCCCAGAGTCACACATAATTAAAGGGAAGAGCAGCCAAATTCTGTGTGTGTGTAAACCTTTTACCAATATATAATATACACAAACCAAAGTGCACTGCCCATACGTGCATAACTCAGGGAACTTTTCACAGTGAACACAGCTGTGTAACCAGAGCCTGCATCACGAAAAAACATAGCACCTCCCGAGGTCCTCCTCTGGCCCCTCTCATCCTATCTTCCCTCAGTCCCAGCCAGGATGGCTGCTCTCCTGCCTTGTAATGCTACAGATTAGTGTTGCTTGTTTTCTAATTTCCTAGAAATGGAGTCATGGGCCATAGACTCCTCCATGTCTGTTGTGTGGACTAAGCATTATGTCTGAAACGCATCATGTCATTCCACATGGTTGTAGGACACTGTAGTTTCGCCTCTGTGAACATAGAGTAATTCAGTCCCTGGACTGTTGGTGGGCATTTGGTTTCTTCCCAGTTTGGGATTGTTACAAATAGTGCTTCAATCAATATTCTTTCCATGTCTTTTGGCACTGATTTCATCCAAGGATTGGCGTTGCTGGTTGTAGGACATATGTTTGGATTTTGTGGGTGCTGCCAGACTGGTTTCCAGAGTTTTCCACTCCCACCAGAAGTGTATGAGAGTTCTGATTGCTCTGTGTGTTCCAAACAGCTACCTTTTTCATTGTGGCCATGCTGCTGGTTGTATAGTTGCGTGTCATTGTGGTTTTATTGACACTTCCTTAGTATCTAACGAAGTTGAGCCCCTTTTTAATGTGCTTATTGGAACATTTGGATATCCTATTTAAGACTTATTTGGATATCCTATTTAAGACTTTTTAAAATGAGATCGTCTGCTTTTTTCCCCTTATTTATTTGTAGAAATTCTTTACATATTCTGGCACAAGTCCTTTGTCAGATATTGACATTCTCTTCTCTCATTCTGTGGCTTGTATTTTTGCTCTCTCTCTCTCTCTTTTTTAAAGATTTATTTATTTATTTATTTGTCAGAGGAGGAGAGCACAAGCAGACAGAGCAGCAGGCAGAGGCAGAGAGAGAAGTAGGTTCCCTGCTGGACAAGGAGCCCGCCATGGGACTCGATCCCAGGACCCTGGGATCATGACCTGAGCCGAAGGCAGCGGCTCAACCGACTAAGCCACCCAGGTATCCCTATTTTTGTTCTCTTAATGGTATCATTTGATAAGGAGAAGTTCCTAATTTTGATGAAGTTCAGCTTTCCAATTTTTTTTTTTCCTGTAGAGTCAGCACATTTTTATGTTTTGTTTAAGAAAACTTTGTCTACTCCAGGGTCAAGAAGATGTTCTCCTGAGTTTTCTTGTAAAAGTTTTATTATTTTCCCTTTTCCATTTAGATTTGCTGTCCATCTGGAATTGATTTTCTTGTGTGGCGTGAAATAGAGGTCAAGGTTCATTGTTTTATATGGATACCCAATTGACTTAGCAACATTGATGGAAAAGACTACCTTTCCTTCACAGCCCTTCAGTGTCATCTTTACCAGCTACCAGGTGACTGCACATTTGCGAGTCTCCTTCTGGACTCTTAGGCTCAAAGTTTTTGGCCAGAGCTGATTCCAAAGTGTATCTTCTTTGCATTTTTCTGTAATGGAAAGAATGTGAGAAAGTGATTTCGGAGCAAGCTAAAGATGAAAGGTCATAGAATGCTGTCTTTGGGTAGGAGTGCTATCTAAGAGACATGGCAGGTGCTCAAAGTCCAAATGGCAAACGGGGCTTGGCTGGGCAAGGGGTGTGGGGTAATCAGGAGGAAGGAAGGACCGTTAGAGCCTGTGCTTCCACACTAAGAGGGAGGTGTTACGAAACCAGGTTGAAACCCATGACCTAGGACCTTTGAAAAACTTTAGGGAGGTAATCTCATAGGACAGGGGAAAACTAGTTTTCCTATAGCTATAAAAGTAAAGCAGATTGGTAAACAAGGGGTTATTTGTTAAGTAGTGTTGTAACAGATTTAATGAGGGTACATAATTTGTATTTAGGGATTATTAGCTCTTCAAAATCTTGTTCTAACCAGGTTATTAATTACATTCTTTGATTATAGAAGTTAATCCCTATATATTGTCTTCTTAACAGAGGATTATACTTTCTGCAGATGAGGAATAAGTAAAGAGCCCTTAATAACCTAGCTTCTTCCAGGTTTCGATGATTGAAAATTCTTTACTGTCTGAGTTGAAACTATATGTTCTAAATGGACATTATTGACCATCTGGTGAAACACACCCAAAATATGTACAGTGAACGTACGTCAGTGGTTCTCAGCCAAGGCTGCACATTTGAATCCCAAAGAAAGCTTTGAAAAAAAAAGCAGGTTTCTGGATGGCAGCCCTGGAGATTCTGATCTGATTATTCTTGGGAGCAGCCTGGGCATCAGGATTCCTAAAAACTCCCCTGGCAAGCAGAAGACACGGTCGCAGTTAAACCTGATGAGCTGAAATGGAGTGACTTGACTCTCGTGGGACTTGCCTTCTCATTCAGTCCATGCTGCTTTGGGTGGCAGTCCCCACTTGCGTCGTTAGGCAGCTTTCACTCATTCTCCGTGGTCCCTGTTCAGGGACCGCAGGCTTCGGGATGTGCAGTGATTTCTCACTAAGGGGTTCTTCCCGACCATCCCTTCAGACGCCGTGTTGTGCAGGTGGGAGATGGAGGATCGGAGAAAGGGAGTGGCTTGTGCGTGTCCATCCAGCAAGTGAGCCAGGGATGGGCTGTGACTGAAACCCACGCCTTCTGAGTCACAGACGGGGGCTCCTTACCTGGCAAGGGTCAGCAGGAAGGCAGGGATGAAGAGCAGGAGAGAGAACTGGGTGCCCTTCACTGGATGCAGGGACGCTGAACAGAGAAACTCCGTGTGAGGAGCAAGCCCAAGGCTGGGCGTGAATCAGATGACCTGTGATTGATGCTAAATGAATCCACGAGGCATGCCTGTAAAGCCTCGTACCATTACTATTATGTTAGGACTCTGCTCACCAGAGAAGCACTGACTAGGTCCTACTGAGGAAAGCAAAAGAATTGTGCACCCCAGGACCCTCTGCTATGTGCATATTCCATGTGTCATCCTGAAGCCTGGGTCGGGAAGGCTGCCGGTTAGGACTGCTGTGGCATTGGGCCAGGATCCTCAGTCACTCAGCTGAAGGGCACGTGGGCATGTATATGTCTGGTTGGCTGTGTTTTATCAGATGACTCAGTGGGAAGGGTAGAGTGAGGGGCGGGTTATCTTTATCCTAGTGGAGAAGGTTTCTTCGGTCAGTCAGTAGATATAGGAAGTTCAATAGTCTGGCCGGGTTCAAGGGCATGGACCCTGCCTTCTCTGGCCATTCAGCTCTGTACCATGGTGGCTGGTACTGGGCTTGGCACACAGAAGGTTCTCCAGGCAGGTTGGCTGAATGAATGAGGAATTGAACAATCTCTGTTATTCTTTCTAATATTTTGTTGACCAAAGACGTGGGTATTGTGGTTCTGCTTTAGATGAGGGTAAAAGACAGGAACATATATGTGCACTTGGGGGTGGTAGGGAGGGGAAGAAAAGAGAGGAGGGAGAGACAGAACGGGTGCTTCTCCCTGGCTGTAGGCGACCCTCTCTTGCCAAGCACCTGTGTCTCCAGAGCCCAGTGATGTGGTGACGGAGCAAGTGTATTACTTACCTCGCTTGTGGTGTGAGCTTGAAATATGGCCGTTCCCAATTTGCCTGTTGTCAGAAAATTAGAATTCATCCCAGATGGTTCAAATAAGGAGACTTTAATGGAGGAACTGTTTAGCAGATATGGGACAGGCAGGGTCGAGGGAGTAAGTAAGAGATGCTGAGAACATCTAGGTGGGTAGAGCCCCAACCACCCAGGTCTAAAGGGGTGAGGACAGAAAGTGAAATTTCTGGAGGCCAAAGAGAGCAGGAGAGGGGGAGGGGTGTCCCATTGAAGAGGCTGTAGGCAGGACCTGTGGTTGTGGAGGGTGTAGCACCAAAACAGGGAGGGAGCAGGTAAGAAATCCCTTGGTCTCCTGCTCTCCCATCTCTTGCTGGTACCTTCCCATCAGCCCAAGGTGCTATTGCTGGCCTGCAAAGTCCCCGAAGGTGCACCCACTGGGACATCCTCCCTGGCTGTGAAGGCAGAGAGAGGGGGGCCCTGGATATAGGGCTGGGGTGGGGGCCAGTTGGAGAAGCAGCCCCACATATGCAGGAAAAAGTCTGTAGGGGCGAGGAGAGACCCAGGGTCAAGGAGATAGATCTGTAGGCAGAATGTTCCTGCCCTCAGTCCCTGGGGAATGTGAGTATAAGGGAAGTAATTATATCATATCCAGGAATCTCATCCTGGACCCGTAATTACATGTACAGGAATTTTTTTTAAGAGTTGATGGCAGTGGTTTTAATGTCTCATAAATATTCCTCTAAGGAATCTCCCCACAAGTGAGGAGTGGTTTTGTTTGTAGGCCTGGAGCCAACACCAAGCCTTTGGAAATGAGGCTCCTAGGCTCTTCTGGGGAGGAGATCTCATGGTCCTCTCCCCCCAGCCTCCAGGCCCACTGAGGGCTCAGGTGTGTTGGCCCCAGCTGCTCTGGATCTCGGGATCCCTTCGATTCTGCCTCGTGGGGAGCTTCCTTGAGGAAGTCTTACCAGGGAGTTGGTGGTGGAGTTACTGAAGGAGTTACGGAACTCTCAGAGCATGGTGAAGTCTTCTTTAGGAACTTCGTGTTTGCTCGTTTTGACTGAATTCTGGACTAAGGGTGGAACGTGCATAAGTAGGAGGTTTTTACTCCACCAAAAGCAAAGCCTATATAAGGCAGAGGGAAGAAAAAGGAGGCAGAAAAATAAGGATATATGTTTGGAGCCCCCAGGTTAAGGAAAGGTGTTCACCAAGATTGTCTTCTCTAATCCTCAGAGAAGCCCCTGGCAGGGGTGCAGGTGAATTGGCTCAGGAGTTGCCCAGGCCCATGACTTCAGTTCAAATCTCAGCCCTCCCCTAATGTGCTACGTGGCCTTGGGCAACTCCCTTCCCTCTCTGATTCTCTATTTTCTCCTTTGTCTCCTGTGTCTGCTTTGAGATGATTGATGTGAAAATCTTCTATCATTGGGGATATGCCAAATGTTCGTAAATAAGCTGACTTTGGAGCCACATACTCACTTGTCTGCCTTCCCCACTAGCCTGGCAGGTCCTTGTACCCCCATGGCCAGCCCTGTGTTTCCTACAGAGAGGGAAGCCGTCAGGATGTGTTGAACAAATGACAGAATGGTGAGCAAATGGTTGGGATTCCTGAAGTTCAGGGCTAGCTCTTACGTCTTTGAGCCATTGAGGAAGCTCTGGCTGTCCTAGACGAGGAGCCCTGTAGCATTCCAGAAAACCCGATGCATTTAGAAAGCTGTGCATACTGGCTCTTTTCCTCCTGAAGTATTTTCAGGCCATTTACACTGGAGTATGATTGCCTTGTTGGCTACAGTCCCTGCCTGCCTGAGGGGCCTTGTTTGGAAGTTCCAGGTTGGACTTAGCTGCCCGGGACTGACCATTTGAGAAGCCTGCTGATGGCATGGAGCTGGGCCACCTGAAGAGGGCTGTCGCCAAGGACAGGTGGCACTGGTACTGCCGGCAAGTCAGCAGGACTATTCTGTGCTTCAGGGTCAGGACGGTCCGGGGCCTGCCTGGGATCTCAGAGCCTCTGGAGATGCCTACTGCATGCTGGTCTCCCGCAGCTGGCCTTGGCATAAGTGGTCTCCTTGAATTCTCACAGAACGCTGTTCTGTGTCATTCTTATCCCCAACAGACAGCTGAGAAATCCAGATTTGGGGTGCTCCGTTAGCCCACCGGTGGTCACACATCACGCATTGGGCCCAAGCCTTCCCGCATGGCCTCTACTCCTCAGTACTCCTTATTAGACTTCCAGGAGCCCACTGAGGAAGCCTCAGTAGCCAATTCTGAGTAACGGGTCTGCTGCTGTTCCCTTAAGAATGCACGGGAGGAGCTCCATTTCCCCAGCTCTCTTCACTGGGACACTTGTGCCATGAGGTGCTTGACTGTAAGCATTCTGTGATCACATATGTTTGGGAAGTTGTCCTCTTGGGAGAGTCAGAGTGCACATTCCCAGGTTCAAGATTCTGAAACGACCTACGGTAAGGAAGCTGTATGGAGCCAGCTTTCCCCAAGCCTGTGTGACCGGGAACCTTTGTTAACTTCTATTCACTTCCTGCAGAACTAAGTAAAGACTGAAATAGGTATGTCAGCCTTGTTCCCAAGATCTGACCCAGCCCAAGGGCCCCCGGGGATGGGTACCCTGCCTGACGCGGCCCAGCCCCTGGAAGAGCCTGGGACTCCCACTTCTGGGATTCGGAAACATGTATCATCCCTCATTGCCAGTGGTTCCACCCTGTCTTAATATGGAAAATGCCCATCTATGGGGCTCCCAAGAACTACCAGGAACTTATAAGAAAAACAAAAATCAGAACTCGTTTGGGGGATTTTGATTTGCGTTTCTCATTAAGTGTTTACTGCATTTCCAAACATGTCTGCCATCCTACCTCCTTTTATAAAGGGACATGGGGAGGCTCACACACGTATGTGTTGGGGGAGAGAGGGTCATGTAGACAGATAAGTTGTCGCAGTTCCCTGTGCCCCACCTTGTCCTCTACCACTGACTGCTTTTCAGACAACAGGAAGGGGGAAAGGAGCACATGAAGGCAGGCAGCTGGACTGCCACATGGCCAAAGCAGAGCCCTGAACTCCACTGGCCCCCCACTCTGCCCCTGCAAGCCAGAATCTTACCCAACTTATGCTCATCTGTAAACACCACCACCAGCGGCCCAGTTCCTCAGGCCCGAAGTGTGCAATGCATCCGGATTGCCCTCTCCCTCACCCTCCTCAGCCCATCCTCTGTCCAGGCCTGGTTGCAGGAACAGCAGTTGGGTGTGTGGGCTCTGGATCACAATGGCCTGGTTCAGATCCTGTCTCTGCCACATCCTAACTGGGTGGTCTTCAGGAAGTTACCTAACTTCTCTGGTCCTTGCCTGGAGTTTTCTCACCTGGAGATAATAGGAGGACTGACCTCACAGGGCTGCTGGGAGGATCGCATGAGAGAGTGAATGCTTAGTGCTTTACACGGTGCTGGGCAGCACTCAGATGAATGTCAGATACTATCAGTATTCCTCTCTCTGTCTTGATTGGTGTCACCCTGGCCCAGACCATTGTCCTCTCTCCCTGAGCCATTGCAATAGTGTCCTAACAGGTCCCATTTATTCTAATACCATTTCTACCCAGCAACCAGAGCGATCTTTTCACAGCACAGATTTGACAACCTCATTCTGCTGCACACAATAGTCCAAGTAGGTTTATCATCATAATTCAAATGAAATTTCAACAACTCAGATGTGACCTGGCCTGTGAGGTAGCTCTTTGACCTTCTTTGTGCCATTCTCACCCTCCTTGTGCTGTCCCAGGCACTCCGACCTCTGCTCCATTCCTTAACCCCTCCAGGCCCCTGGTCATGTAGCAGAATCTGCACATACTGCTGGCCCATTCTTGAATGGCTCCCTCTTCTCTCATGTATCTGTAGCACCCTGTCTCACACAGGCCTTCCTCTGTGACTTTTTCAACAAAATGTGCATTTCCTCATAGTAGTCGTTACTTTATTTTTTTTTTTTCATGTATTGTCAAGCACCTATGAGCCCTGTAATACCTGTGAGGATGGGGTCTTCGGTTTACCATGCTGTTCCCAGAATATGTGCAGAAGGAGGGATAAAGGCGGAGTAAGTTAAAGCCTGGCAGAGCCACACATTTCCCATCTTCCTTTTATCATCCGCATTTCATAGATGGGAAAACTGAGCTCCTTTCCCAAGGACTAGGATTCGGACCCAGGAAGTCCGGGGGGGCTGCAATCCACCCTTTAACCACCCAGCTCTTCTGTCTCCTTTGTTAAGGGAAGCTGAACCTGAACTTAAATGAGGTGGGAAAACAGATCAGAGCAAGGCTTGCACCAGAGTGAGAGTCTGGACTGGAATCCTGAAGAAAGAGCTGGATCCTTCCTCCCACACCAGTCGCTTAGCTGGGCAGTTATGGAACCTTACTTCCCTGCCTGTCTTCCTTGATCTCATCCATCTGCTTCCGTTGCTTGCCTCTGCCCCGTGGGAGGACTTGCTCCCACATTCAGGCTACAAGCCAAGCAGGAGAAGGAGCCAGACAGCCTGTAGGTGAGGACAGGTTTGGGGCTTTGACAGGTTCTCTCCACATCTTTAGGATCTAGGGCAGGAGTGAGAATTCCCGCAAGAGAGCAAAGTATTAGTATGTAGGGGAGAAACGGTCTTCCTTTTAGCTCCCAAATTTGTGGGCGATACCAGAAGCTTTCTATTGCTATTTAAAAAAAATTTTTTTTTCCTTTTAAACCAGTGAGCCCAAAATAGTTCTCAAGGAAGGCACAGAGTGTAGAGGTAACAAAATGAGAAGATGCTCAGTTGTGTGTGGTGTCTTGAGTGTCACCTCTGTGTTACAGCACACACACGCTTCTTGGGAAAATACCCTGGGCAGGCGACAAAAGGATGGGGAAGGGGACCCCAGAAGAGGAAAAAAAAAATTCTGTATTTTGTGACAGGGCTCTGTCTGCTTGTGTTTCTTTCTGGAATATTGTAGCTTTTCAGTAAATCCCATTCTGTCCTTGGGCTTTCTAGAGAGGTCAAAACACCTCTCTCTGAGGAGTACGTTTAAGTCTCAGACTCCCCTCTAAGAAATGCTGGCTAGAACCTCCTCCTGGCTTGTGTCTGACACACAGTAAGTGCTTAACCCATGCCATGCTATGACTTTTGTGATAATAAAGGGAGAGCAGGAGGCATCTGTGTGGAGTGACTGGTGAGTGCCCAGGGCTGGTGGGTGCAGTCCCTTCAGACCCCCAGCCAGTCAGCCAGAGGTGACTGTTGCTCTCCCATCCCACTGGCTAGCGAGCTAAAGCTTGCCCTGGGTGGGCTGTCAGTCAAGAGGAAGCCTGGCTGAGAATCCTTGCTCTGAGAGCGCTTGCTGAGAGCAACCCAGAGCTGGGATGACACCCCAGGTGTCTCGACCCACAGAGCTCTGCACTCCCCAGCTGTATGAGTTTCCAGTGGCCACTAAAATTATACCACAGATTGGGGGGCTCAAAGCGCAGAAATGTATTCTCTTACAGTTCTGGAGGCTGGAGGTCCAAAATCAGTGTCCCTGGGTTGAAATGGAGGTTTTAACAGTGCTGGGCTCCCTCTGGAGGCTCTAGGAGAGTGTCTGTTCCTTGCCTCTTCCAGCTTCTGGAGGCTGCAGGTCTTCCTGGGTTTGTGGCCACATCATTCCCCTCTCCCTCCTCCTGTCTTCCCATCATTGTCTCCTCACGCCAAAGTGAAATATCTCTGTGTTCTCTTCCAAGGACGTTTGTGATGGCCTTTAGTGCATACTCAGATAACCCAGGATAATCTTCCCATTGTAAGATTCTTAATCACATCTGCAGAAACTCTTTCTCTAAACAGGATAACATTTCTAGGCTCCAGGGGGTCATTATTCCGCCTTCCACGCCGGCTCCAGGGGCTGCACACGGAATACGCACAGACCCTGTTCCAGGAGCCCCTGTGGCTGGGGGGGAAGCAGGGCCGAATGTGAGCCGCTCGGAAGGGACACTGAGCCCCAGTAAAGGCAGGGCAAGACCTTGGCAGGGAGACATTGTCATCCTCATGAAGGGAGTTGTGTTTGGCTTCTAATGGGAATTAAATTTGAAATATGGGGACCACAGTTCACTCATTCCTTTGATCAAAAAGTTACTGAGCAGAAATCCTTTGGCCGGCCCTCTGGGTCCCACATTCCAGACAAGGAAGCTGGTCAAGAGACTATTAGATGTACTGCTCCAAGCGCTGGGATAGAGGAACCCGCCGCTGACAAGAGCCTTTCAGGCCTGCCTAGGAAGGCTTCCAGGAGGAGGCGCTGCTTGAACAGAAGCTGCCCCATAAGTAGAAGTTGGCCAGGTGGACCCCAGAGAGGGAAAGAGCAGCATTTCTGAAGCTATGTGATGGGGCCTGGACCTGCCTTCTGCCTGTGGAGGTGGCCCCGTGGTCCCCTTCAGAGAGAAGTGAATCTTGGATGAGGGCATGGAAAGCAGGTATTTTTTCTTGTTCCTGTTTGCAGTGTACCTGGTATCCTCCTCCCTCACAGCCGTCCTTCTGGGTGAAACGCCCCCCGAGAATAAAAAGACAGATTCTGCGGGATGGCCGGGCTGGTCTCCCAGTTGGATGCTGCGCTGACGTCCCGTACAGGTGGCCTGTAGTGGACGGACGAGCAGACTGGGCAGCCGCGAAATCTGAACGCCGACTGGCTGCTCATTAGAGGCTCGTCAGCTCTAAGAAATCCAGCCCCATTGTGTTCTCAGTGTTAACACACCTTTCCCTTTAAAATCTGAAAGTACCTCCCGTGTTTCTGGCCGGGTGGACGGCAGTGCGATGCTCAGTAGAGAGAGCGTACTTAGCACAGCATGACCCGCGTTCCTCCCACGAGGTTGCACTCCCCAGATATACAGTGTCCTTCCACCCCACAGCCGCAGCTCTTGCCCACGCACTTCCCTCGGCCCAGACAGGCTCCCCCACCACCCCTTCCTGCAGCCCCTGCCATCCCTTCCCAGCCTCACTGCCTCACCCTAAGGCACTTCTCTCATGCGCTTACAGAGGTGTTTTAATTGCTTAACGTTTTTCATTATGAGAACAGGAGTCTCAGGCTGTTTGCTGACCCAGTCCATACCACTCCATAACTCTATGTCTAAAGAAAACTTCAAAAGTATTTCATAAAGTAAATGGTTTAACATTCATGATACATCTGTGTTAGGTGATTGTCTTTCACCTTAAATATGTTTGGGAAGATTTTTTATTTTATTTTATTTTTTAAAAGAAAAGCTTATAATGTTGAATGGAAGAGGCAAAGTAAAAATCTACCAAATCTCAATTTTATAAAATTCATGTATATTTGCTTAAAAACCTGTCCACATATTGGCTAGGGATTGTGAAGCTCTAAGATGATTGTTTTGTTTTCCTTTTTTAAAATTTTTCCAAGTTTTCTTTAATGAGAACCTACCACTTTAAAAATTGAAATATCAATAAGGCTACTTTAGGTCATCTGCTATCTTGCTCCTTTCTTGCATATAGTCCTAATCTTTTACACACACATTATGGGCTTACTGGGAATGAATTGGAGGTCCCCACTAGAATGATTTAACCAATTAACTTATTCATTAACTGCTGTGGTATCTTCTATGTGCTGGACAAAAGATTTAGAATAATCCTTATTATGAGCTGGACAAAGGGAATATTTGAAATCCTTCTCTCTCATTCCTTTCCAGCCTTTCTCATGGAATTCCCACAGGGACTAATGCCCAGAAAAAAGGGCAAAGTGGCTTTAGAGTCTTTGAAAGTAGAATGAGTTCAAGGCGTGCCATAGTTCTAGCCAGAACAGAATTCCCCTGAAGCGTGTGCATGTTTACTAATTATCCTAGACTTTCAACTGCATTTACCTTCTTTGTAATGCATTCTTAGAATTTGTTAAAACTTTTTTTTTGTAGTATTGTGCCTTTCATATTACAGCTATCATAGAAATTTGCCTGTTATTATTTTTCCCAATAAACTACCAAAAGAAAACTTCAGTAATAATTTCTGTTAGTGAGTCTGTAGCAAAATTAGCATCCTTATATAAAATAAATTATCCCAACCCTTTTGGAAAACTGGTTGACAGATCGATACCCTGGACTCAATAATGCCATTTTTGAACCCTTACCTTAAGGATATGATCCAAGAAAAAAAACCCACATAAACAGATTTTATACCTAAAGGTAGTATTACACTGCCAACTATAATAGAGAAAAGTTGGAAACATAATAAATAAATCTCTAGCAGTAAGGGAGTAGGTTTTCTGGTAATTGTGTTCGGTCAGTAGACTAAAAGCAACCCTTGGAAGTGATGGTTTTAAATAACAGGAGATAGTATGTAAAATGTTTATTGCCTAGTTTTAGTTTCTGTGTTGGTGTGTAGATGTATGTAGATTTATGTGTAAAGATTTATGTCTTTGTCATTTAAGGACACAGATGTCCTCTCTGCACCCACCTAATAATCCCTGCCAAAGTGCACATGGTGTCACTATTAATTACATGTTCATAACCATGTAATTGTGTTGGAGGTGACTTGGACCAGTCAATGTGGTCACAGAGTGGAAAGATTAATATTTGAAGATTTTGGTCCTCAAGGAGTACCCATCATTTCCCTGAATTTCATCTCAGTAATCATCAGACAACCCTTGGCTCTGGTGTGAATTCACAGAAATGATCTCTCTCCTGTTGTATTTGGTGATGGGCATTGATTGTCCCCCTGGCTGGCCTCCATGCCCCCCTCTCTCCCACCTGCACCCAGCTCCCCAGCCTCGGCCAGACCTCTACCCTGAATGCCCTGGAATACTTCCTTCCCTCTACCTGAGAATCCATGAAGTTGAAAATAATCAGTAACAATCATACCCCTGAGATTTGAAGTAAATATCTTGGCCTTTAACATAATGGTTTCTTGGAGATTACTTTGAACTCCTTGGTGAGTTGGAGCTTTATATAAAAGAACTATTTTAGGAATCAGCCACCTCACCATCTTTTAGAATAACAAAATACTTTTTATTTTATAAAATGATCATTTGTGTTGCTGAGAAAGTGCAGGAATTTGGTCATCTGGTATGCCCTCCCTGCTTTCTTCCTTTTTTCCTTCTCTGTGTCTCCTTGCTGACTTGCAGTCACCTCCTCTTTGAAACAACCCCCCACCCCCAACCATTCACTCACCCGTATCGGTCCATTTGTACCTTCCTTCATTCATTCATCCACACATACAGCCCGTGGATGCTTATTGAGCAGCTACTATACTGTATCAGCAGCTATTCTAACCACTGCATATACAATAGTGAACAAAAAAGACAAATGTTGGAGCGCCTGGGTGGCTCAGTGGGTTAAGCCTCTGCCTTCTGCTTAGGTCATGATCCCGGGGTCCTGGGATCGAGCCCCGTAACGGGCTCTCTGCTCAGCAGGGAGCCTGTTTTCCCCTCTCTCTCTGCCTCCCTCTCTGCCTACTTGTGATCTCTGTCTGTCAAATGAATAAATAAAATCTTAAAAAAAAAAAAAAAGACAAATGTCTCTTCCTTCTATATACTTAATGTGGTTTTTTGTACATGTATATTTTATAATTAAAAAAAAAATCTTCCCTAATGAACAAGATAGCCAAAAACGTCCTGTTCCCAGCAGTTAGCCATCTCTCCTGTCATGGGCCTCATGCCTGAGTGCCCACCAGGCTATGGAAGCAGGACCCTTGCCCAAGTCAGCTCGTATCCACACTGCTGTGGCTTACTCTCCGTCTCTTTTGTGTATGACCCTGTAAGTGAATTTGTCAAAAGTAAGGGGAGTCATGTGGAACCTGACTTTTGCTGAGGACCTACCCCGTGCTGAGCCCCTCTTCATGAGCTTGTGTATCCTGCCAGAGAAGCAGTTTGTTCCCATTTTGTGCCAGAGGAAGCTGAGGCTTAGAGAGGTCAGATGACGTGTCCAGGTTCTCAGAGTTGGTGGATGCAGCCCACTAACTGATTCTGTTGCAGTCCTCTGTGCCTACATTGTCAGCTCTGAGAAGATTGGCTTCTGGTTTCACACCTGAGTAATTAGGGGCTGAGGGATCGGCCCATCTCCCTATCCCGTGCCCTGCTGATTTACTGCAGGAACCTTTGGAAAGGAGCTGGTTCTGACACAGCAGAGCTATCCTATACCTTCCACACATAATTTTAACCTCCCCTTCTTGCAGATTCTCTTATTACATTTTACTGCAAAAGAAAATGGTCCTGCCATCCAAATCCCATCATATGGATCCTGGCTTTATTACAGACCCTGGGATATCCATCTATTAAGTATTGGATTGACCTTTTGAGACTGAGATTGGAAAAATAAAAATAAAATCACCACTCAAAACATATTTCATAAGCTGGGATAATGATACAAAAGTCCATCTGTCTATGCCCAACTTTTTGTGACCCTTGTGAAGATCCAGGAAGTTCATCTGGGCATCTCGGGGAGTAGAGGCAGAGCAGGAGCCTTGGCTGGTGTAGCTCCCAAAAGATTCATTGCCATTTCCAAATCCAAGTTCTGGCCCCGGACATCGGGAGGCTCTTCCTCGATTAATGGCAACTGCTGTTCTTGGCCTCCTCTCATCCTTGAGCATTTGCTGAATGTTGTTTAGGGACCATTTGCTCCAGTCATCAGGACAAAAGCATAGTTCTGAGCCTGGGGGCTACAATGAAGTCTCTTTTCTTCAGGATTACAGAGGCTTGAGGGATCTGGGTGATCACATTTTCTATCTGCATTGTCCAGAGGTTTCTGCCTTCGCTAATAAGGACCATCATTGAATTAATAACAGCTCTTATTTCCTTTGTGCCTTTTCGAAGGAAACCCACAGATTTGGGCACCACAGCTCACCCATCAGGGAGAGGAGCTGCTAGGAGAGCAGGAGCAAAAGTGCTGGGCTGTGGTGGAGGGCAACCCTTCATGTAGATTTTCTGCTTCTAGAAGAGGAGGTAAGAAAGCCCATGGTGGGGGGTTGTGGAAGGAGCTGATCTATGAATCTTAGGAGATAGCTTCCTCTGCCCAAAGCCAACCGTGAGCCCTGTGTTTAAGGGTTTCCTATGCTCTTGTCTTGGCAGTGAGGCCCGTGCCAAACTGGTAAAGCTGATATATTCTCTGCACATTGGAGCTTTAGAACTGAGTCCCTGACGCTTCCAGTCACAGTGCCAAGAGCAAGCCTGGCCCTTGCCCAGCCCATTCCTTAAGTGTTCAGTGAACTTGTGCCGTGAAAACACCTTGTAGTGCTAAGGTGATTGTGCAACATGATGATCATTGATATGCTTGTCCTGGGTGCGGCCCGCCGAGCTTGCAAACCACTTTTGTTTGATGGATCAGCAAGTCGGGCAGTGTGAGCTGGTAGAAGGGAGGCTGGCGCAGGTGTTCTGATGGGTGCTTAGTGACCGGGTGATCTTGGATAAGTTGTTTCTCTTTCCTGAGCTCTGTTCCTGCACCTGTAAAGCAGAGACTACTTCTAACTAAGAGGGGCTTTGTTTGGATCAGATTGGAACATAAGAATGAAGATACTTTGCCAACGGAGGAAGTTTCCGTGAACACGCCTGAGGTGAGGGAGAAGCATTTTTACTGCAAGATGTACTATAAGTTCAATCAGTTAGTGGTGGAGAAGTACAGTCATACCCCCTCCACTCTTCATTTCCACCTGCCCTGCCCTTCTTGTTTTTAATTGGTCAGGGTTTTGTCCTAACTTCTAAAATAGTACCCATTACTTACCCTCTTTTGGCTTTATCCCTGTTTTCCTTTTCCTCGTAGTAATCATCACTCCCTGACATTGGATTTTTATCTGATCATTGTTGCCCATGGTCTGCCATCCACCATTAGAATCCACGCCCCACAGGACCAAGGATGATCATTTGATCATTGCTATGTCCCCAGTGCCCGGAACTGTGTCTACCAGAATACAGTAGGTGCTCAGCCATCATTTGTGGAGTGAAAGAATATCTGCATTGTTGTTCTGCCCTTACTGTGAAGCCTCCTCTCTGAGAGGGAAATGATGCAATAGCAAATAAGGCTTCCCAGCATAGAGAAGCTTAATCTGGAAAATGTACTGACCTCATGAGGTACAGACATGTATGATGCCGGCTGGAGTTTGTGGTCCCGAGAAAGCAGCTTTCACTCCCAGCCTCATTCCCGCAGGAGATTTGCTAACGTGATGAACCGATTGTACAGTCTGAATAAGTCACTGAATTCACTGCTGTCATCCCATTTCCTCATGCACAGAGTAGAGATGACACTAC
The DNA here is from genome assembly GCF_002288905.1 of Enhydra lutris kenyoni. Lineage (NCBI taxonomy): Eukaryota > Metazoa > Chordata > Mammalia > Carnivora > Mustelidae > Enhydra > Enhydra lutris. The sequence goes on from NW_019154121.1 coordinate 20,620,592, forward strand.
CGACTTCCTGATGTTTTTATACCCTTGGATTAATGGGCCTCAAAGAGAGTAGTAATCATGGTGATTAGGGTGGGTTCTAGATCCTTCTGGAGAGGTGGGTTTGCTAGGGATGGGGAATGGGGTGGAAATCATGAGGACATTGGACATCTTAGAGGTGAGAGAGGTTACCATTTACGTGGACCAGGGTTCGGCCATGGATCAGGTGCTTTATATATATCTAATTTTAATCTCACAATCACTCAAAGAGGGGTGGGCTCAACCACCACCACCCCCGCCCCCAACCCAGGAGGAAAGTGGGCCTTAGGGGAGGTTCAGTAGCGTGGCCAAGTACCATAGCTGTCTTATGACGGAGAGGACTTGATACCGGGTCAGTCTGATTTCCAGGCCCTTCCTGTGCCCCCGGGGCCCAGGAGCTGCCTTGGAACATCCTGAGAGGGCTGCAGGCTTCTGGGAGCCAGTCCATGCTGCTCTCTGAGTGCCTGTCTCCACCCACCTCTGGTGGGTGAGAAGACCAAGCCACCAAGCACCCAGCCCAGACCTGTCCGTGCTATTGCTGTTCTCAGAGCTCAGGTGCTGAAGGTGGAGCTCCACGCTCAGACCTCACCTGGTACGAATCAACAGCACTGGGCCTTGCAAAGCCCACTTTTTTGACATATTGGTTCTTTGTTATCCCCATTCCTCACTCTTATTTCCCTCCCCCACATGTTTGAAGTGAATCCCTTTGTTTATGTGTGTTCTCTCAAACAGCTATTGTTTTGTGTTCGGACATTTTTGATTTACATTATGCTATTGTGCAGTAGGCCTCATTCTGCCTCCTGCTTTTAGCACCTGGTCTTCATGGTCCGTCTGTGTTGCCGTGTATACACTTCAGCCCGTTGTTTCTAACTGCGACCCCATGTGAGTTCACTACCTTTCCACACGCATCCCCCCAGACAGGGACACCGGGATGGCATCTCACTCTCTGCCGCTACAATGGACCTCCTCCCACGTGCCCCCTAACGGGCCTGTGTGGGATTGTGCATTGTTGAAGTCTGTGTACTGAGAGAGAGAGAGCACATGCGGACTTAGCTCGACTGAGGAGTTCTAGATTGCTCTCTTCCGAGGCTGCCCTGGTTGATCTGGGCTCACCTTCCTATGAGGCTCCTTACTTCCTACATGCCTTCAAACTCTCTGCTACTTTGGGTAGAACTTTTTATTTTTGCTACTGTGATGGGTGCAGATGTGGCTTATTGTTTGTTTGTTTTTACTTATTTGACTATAAATAACTGAATAGCTGCATAGCATGCTGGCCCTTTGGGCTTCTCTTTACTGAATTCTCCATAGCCTTTGCCCATGTGTCAGGTAGGGTTCCTGACATTTTTCTTTGTTCAGTGGAAGGAGTTTCTAGTGGAGTGTAAGTATTAATTCCTTGTCACTTTTAGACAAGTACCTTCTCCCATACTCTATTCCTCTATTAATTTTGTTGAGCAAATACTTTAATTCTGGGATTATCCAATTCCTCACTTTTTCATCTTAGAATGTATGCATTTGGGGGTTTTGAGAATTGCTTTCCTATCAGCAGATCACAAAGATATACTATATTTTCTTTGAAAAACTGATGGAGGCAGAGAGAGCGTCAGCCTTGTGTTCCTGCTAGCAGAGGGCTCAAGTTTATGAATCCCAGGCTGAAATTGAGGGTAAAGAGTTTTGTTTTCTTTCCTTCAAAGGACCCCATAAGCCAATAGGGAGGCAATTATGCAGAGAGGACTTTAATTAAATTTTCCATTTTTTAATTTTTCTGAACTTCAGGGGTGCTCATACCTCACATCATGGAGGCAATGGTTAATGACTGGAGGTGTCCCCTAGGAGCTCTGCGGCGATAACAGCTTGAGATGAGGAGGCCTGTGGCCCCTACCTCTACTCAAATCTGATAACCCTTGGTGTCAGGCACAGCAGGGACAATGAAATTCAAGGTTAGTGGAAAAGAGGGAGAAGACAGGCCTGTGCTGTCTTGGTAATGGTGTGGTGGGCCCAGGAGTCCTTCTTAGTGGGCCCATCTCTGGGCAGGAGGGCCACATGGGATGTGAGCAGAAGCCTAGCTCAGGGAACTGGAAGGGCTCGTTATTTGCTGGCCTTCACGCACAGGTCCTGTTACTTATACACGTGAGTTCGACATGACAGCAAATCCTAGAAAGTCAAAACAGGATGAGGGAGTTTGAATGTCACCCTGTCTGTAGACCCCAAGTGGTGAGATTCCTTGTGGAACCCCACACAGCTTGTGAGTTAGAGATCTGGGGCTAGAACCCAGGCTTCTTAAATGCAGGCCAGAGCTCTGACTGCTCCACTTAGAAAGATCCCAGGCTTTGGAGACAGATAGTCCTTAGTAACAGCTGTTAATTTAATAATTATATCAATAAGTGTATTTACCAGTGTAGTCACTACTTTAAAGGAGATATGCTTAGAGCTGTTAGATCTTGGAGGAATAGGACCTACTCAGATGAGAGAAGGTTCTAGGGGGGAAAATGAGCTGAAATCTACAGATGAGCATAACCTAACCTAGTTGAGAAGGGAGAGCTTGTTGAATGGATGATGGATGGATGATGGATGGATGGATGATGTAGATGGACGGACAGACGGATGGATGGATGTTGGATGGATGACTGTGATCTTGGGTTTAAGAGGTTAGTCATTTCCCCACCTTGTTCTTTTTCTTTCTCAGCCCAGGGAGGCCTGCTGGTAAATTATAAAGTCAGCAGAGGGGAAGGAAAGCAAGATCTCTTTCCTTGACTATCAATCCTTTGAGTGTTTCACTTAAAGCTGAGCACCTATTCTATTACAGGACTCTCCTCTGTCCCTGTCTGTTTCTTTGAACCCTACCACTGGTTCTTGGGAAGAGAAAATGCAAAAGAGGGGGGAAAAAAGAGGGAACGCAGCGTTCATCATGCTGAAATGGAGTGCTTCTCTCTGAACGTCAGAAGATGAGCAGTTACACATGCTGGTTTCATTCACTACTTAATTCGGGGGGTGGGGGAGTGGCGACGGCTGCTGTGGAAGAAGGTCCAGGGCTGGGGGGATTTGTGCTGCAGCCCTGGCCCGGCTTCTGAAGCCTCTCCCGGAAACCTCGGAGACCAGCTGGTCCTTCGCTGGCGTCCTTTCGAGCGACTCCTGGCCCTGCCAGCTGCAAGGACGGTTCCCAGTCAAAAACATCATTCCTGGCTAGGATGTGACCTGTTTTTTGTTCTCTGGAGACCCGAAACTGTTCAGAGAAAAGAGGGTGGGGAAGAGATCCTGCAAAGAAATGAAAGCAGGCAGGAATGGGTTCCCATGCCGTGCCAGCGCTGGTCTTCTTGATGGAGCTGACTCGTTGCTGGAAGTGGGAAAGGATGGAGGGGAAGACAAAACAAAACAAAACAACAACGAACATTTATTTGGCATTTAGTGTGTACTAGGTACCTCTCGCCCCTGAATGTAGTCTGTTCTTATAGATGTTGTCGGTCCCATCGTGCAGGTAGAGAAATTAGTTTAATTAACTAGCCCGGGACAATGCGGGTGATAATGACAATGGTTCGTATTTATCTGCAGACAGGCTAAGCTCTTGCCGTGGATGAACTGGCTCAGTCCTCGCAGTAACCCTGTAAGCGCCGTGCTGTTGGAATGCACATTTTTCAGGTAAGGAAAGTAAGGCCTAGGGAGGTTAAGGATGTTGCCCTTGGCTAGTAAAGGGCAGCATTGGGATTAAAACACAGACAGATTGGCTCCAAGTCCCATGCTTTGTCCATTAGTTTGGGGGTTGAAAAGCAATCCTTTTTTTTTTTTTTTTTTTAAAGATTTTATTTATTTATTTAACAGACAGATCACAAGTAGGCAGGGAGGAAGGTAGAGAGAGAGAGAGAGAGAAAGCAGGCTCCCCACGGAGCAGAGACCCTGATGCGGGGCTCCATCCCAGGACCCTGGGATCATTACCTGAGTGGAAGGCAGAGGCCTTAACCCCCTGAACCACCCAGGCGGCCCTGGAAAGCAGTTCTAACATATACTCTAAAAATCCTCACCTTTGCGACCATACCCCACCACTCGTTTGCTTGATAAGGACACTACTTACAAGTAACAGTACAGGCCTCTGTTTACTGAGCGCTGGCCCAGAGTGAGCACGCTTCCTGTTGCTCACAGGTGCTGTATATTTCCTTCTCATTGTCTCTGGTTGAGGCAGATGGAGACCGGAGCTCATCAAGGTCAAGTGATCTGCCCAAGATCACACTGCTAATTGTGGCTCTGGGTCCCTTTCTAAGTGCAATGGTTTCACTTGCTGGTGCGTTCATTACATTTATGGACCCATTCCTGGGGGCTAGATCAGCTCGATAAATAGTGGGTCAGGCTGCTCTGTGCTGGGGGACAAGGGATGAGGCCTGCCCAGCTCTCGCCCTGGAGAAGCCCTAGTCTTGGGGGTAGGGAGAGCTCTGGCCTTGGCACACCTCCCCTCTTCCCACAGGACCCAGCAAGCTAGAAACGACAGGACTCTGCCTCTCTTAACATCATGCTGGCTCTTTTTGACTAAAGAAATGCCAGCCTCCACCTGCTTCAGTCAGATCTAGTTACAGCAAGAGAATATCTCTATTATTATTGCTATTAATCTGACACAAAGAAGGTTTGAAACTCTTGATCCTAAGACATAAAAGACCCCCCAAAAGGAGAGATCAATAACTATCCACATTGTGGCTTTCTGAAGCCTTCAAGAAAGAAGTTTGGTTTTTTTGGTTGTTTTTTTGGTCAAAGCAGGCCATTTGAATGTCACATTTGTTCGGTCTCCTTTTCCTTTTCTTCCCATAATTTGGATCAGAGTGATGATAAAATTGCTCCATTTCAGATGATTTCAGCAGGCCGTTGACACATTGGATTAGCATAAATAAGTTATTTCCAAAGCCCCAATTCATATAGCCAAGAAAATTATAAGCAAATAAATTATATATATATATTTTTTCACAAGTAGCTATAGATGTAATGATGGCAGTTCTTCCATTGTACCTAATCAATAGCAGATGTTCATCGGGGAACGTGTGATAGGTATTAACTCCTGGCAAGAGGAGTAGATGTTTAAAGGAACCATTTGCTTAGACTCTCCTGGAGAGAGAGAGAGGGAGGGAGTCGGGGAGGGAGAGAGAATGAAAATAATCTTGCACCATACTGTGCAAATGTCCTCTTTCTGGCTGACTCACGGGAAGTGGCTGCTTGTAAAACCATCGTCCAATGAGAGTGTCAGAGCTTCTAGCAGACAAGCAGATATTAAGGTCGGAAGGAAAAAAAGAAAAAACAACATTTATTGAGCAGGGATTCCTTTGCAGATGTTTACCCATAGAGTTGTTCATTTTTGCTTCCCAATTTTGCCAGGCAAATTAGACCCTGATTCTCTCATTTCACAAATAAAGAAATGAAGGCCCAAGGCAAAGCTTATCTTAGGTGAGTCAACCAGCCTTTGTTAGGATCAGGGTGTGAACGCAGGTTTGAGAATTCCAAGTGTTGTTTCTACCTTGAATTCCTTCCTTTTCCTTCCTTCCTCCCTTCCTCTTTCTTTCTTTCTTTGCCAGAGCAGGGTACATGATACCCACCTTATTATCATTATTGCTTTCTGATCCAAGGAAGAAGAAAATACTGTTAAGTCTCAGATGGGAGCTGTGAGTGGGTGCCCGGCTGTTGACTGATCTATGGCCCGGTGACTTCTCTGGAATGAATGATAGCGGCCTTTCTGTAGCAACTGGTATCATTTATTCATCCATCAACCATTTATCGTAACATCATTTCTCCTATGTTCAGATATATTTCAGTTGCTGGCTGGCTTAGAAGGCCTAGAGTTACCAGGGGGAATAGATCACATCCCTTGTCCTCAGGAAGCTTACAGTGAATGTGGGGGAGTCAGGGAAGTTGACAGCCAGGCACAATACGGGGGGGGGTGCGGGTAATGGGTGTGGAATTAACATCTAATGTCAGGGCCAGAGGTAAAAATTGACTGTAGGTTATAATACCCTCGAAAACTTTGAAAAGAGAGATGCTTACACCTTGAGGAGTTCTAGGGAACTGTGGATTTACATTTCCCATCATTATCACCTGCTTAATCCAGGGCAGGTGCATGGCTCTGGGGGATTGGCAGGTCGCTTCCAGTATTTGAGTCTGTCTCTGCGAGCCCCTGCAGACAGTATAGTTGAAGCTGCATAAGAAACATGCTTCTGCCATGCACTTGCCCCCAAGCAGGGTGGCAAATACCTTGGTGAAGTTACTCGAAGGGGCTGTAGGAGCCCTGACCAGCCTTAGCTTTCATCAGGAAGGTGACGTTGAGCAGGCAACTCCAGAGAAGAGTCTTGAAGAATGACAGGAAAGCTCTGTACCTTCACACATGCTGTCCTGAGTCATCAGTGGAGATCCTGCCAGGGCCAGAGCTGGGGGTGAAGCAAATGAGGGGAGGTCTGGTGGAAAATACATGGTCTATGGAATGGGCACATTGTAGCCTATTGTGCCTGTTGCTTTGAGGATTAAACAGATTAGTCATTTAGAGAGTCTAGACCTGCACTGTCCTAATTGCCATCCACTTGCTTCCTATGGCTCTTGTGCACTTGAATGTGGCTGGTCCAAATTGAGATGTTCCATAATTATAAAATAGAAACCAGATTTCAAAGACTTAGTACCAATTAAAAAAAAAAAAACACCATCTTTCCCAGTAGTAATTTTTCATGTAGATTACGTATTGAAATAATAAAATTTTAGATCGACTAGGTCAAATAAAATCTCTTATTAAAATTAATTCCATTCATTTCTTTTTACTTTTTAAAATGTGGCTACTAGAAAATGTTAGGTTACTGACGCAGCTCACATTTTATTTTTCTTAGTGCAGATACAGACCAGCGTCTGCAAATGACAGCTCAGGGGCCACATATAGCCACCACCTAGTCTTGTATAGTCCATGTGCTGAGGAGAGTTTTGATGTTTTAAATGGTTAGGAAAAAAAAAAAGCAGAATATTTGTGACATGTGAAAATTACATGAAATTCCAACTTTAGCACCCACAGATAAAGTCCTGTTGGGGCATGGCCGTACTTGTGTATTCGTATGTCTTCTGTGGCTAGTGCTGCCATGGTAGGACGGGCAGCTGTGGCCCAGATAGCAGGGACAGAGAATGCACTGTGTGCCCACAGAGCCCTGTTTCCCCACCTTCTTACCTTTGCTCACTCTATCCCCTCTGCCTGCAGTCTTCTTGTGTTCACCTTATCCTTCAAGGCTGTGCTCAAAGCCACCAACCTTGAGAAATGGTATCCTTTTCCTCTACACTTTCAATACCAATAGGTGACTTGGGAACGTTACTCAACCTCAGGGAGCCTCAATTTTCTCATCTGTAAAATTGGAATGATAGGACCCACTCCACTGAGTAATAGGGATGAAGCAATGGGTAGTCCCTTTCACGTAGTGAGCACTCAGTAAGTATTGTAGTTACTGTTGCTATTAGTGCTTGAATGTATCTTGTGGAATTTCCTGTGTCCTGAAGGTTGGCGTATCCCGCCATGAACCAAAATACTTGCAACATGGCTTTTCTCTCTTTGAGGACATGTTCTCCATCTTGTATCCTCAGCCTGGACTTATGAGGGGCTTAGGAAACATTTGTGACACATACAAGTCCATCTCTCCCTTTTATCAGACACAGTGATAGATAAACACACACTCACCCCCTTTTCTTCACCTCCCCTGCCCCCACCCTCATCCCAGCCACCCTCTAGAGTACTATTCCTATTTTCTCACTACTATCCCTGTCCTCTCCAGCCGGTGATGCACCGGTCAATATTTAGCAGCTAGCTCTCTGAAGCAGAGGGGAGCCATGATGTGAAATGTTTTCTCATTTCTGTCATGCAAATATTCCTGCCATGCTTGACTTCATGCTGCCGAACTGATGTTGCTGAGTGTGGAGTTGGGAAGAGGAGCTGAGCTCGTGATGAGCCTCTCCAGTGTGGGGCCCACTGCTGCCCTCCATGGCCTCCAGCTCGCTGTCCACTCCCCTGCTATGTTGACCTCCCCAGGGGACTCCCCTGCTCAGAGCCCATCAGTGGCTTCTCATTGATCACAAAATAGAGTTCAAAGTCCTTAACACATTTTTGAACCTTGTAGGACCCAGCACCCTGCTGCCCCACCAGGCTTATCCCCACCACAGTCTCCGCTCCCCCCCATCCCGGGCATCCTCGTGTTACTTGGCAATGACACTTCCTTCCCTGATCTTCTCAAAACATCCCAAGATTTGGTGGAGCTGCCCTTGTTCTTATGCTGTGCTCACTCCTCCTACTTCCCTCTGGACTGTCCTTATCATGACAGATTCCCTCACCCAGTAATCAGCTGTTTTAACACCTGTCTCCCCTTGGGAGTGTAAGGTCCAGAGGGCAGCAACTATGGTTGTCATGTTCATCGCTGTGTCCTTGGCACGGGGCACACAGCTTGGCAAAAATGTTTCTAGAATAGATGATGCAATGGAGTGAAGTCTGGTTAGAAGATAGTGGAGGTCAGTCTCCTATGGGTATCAGACTTCTGTCTCTGATAAGAGTATTTTTTTTAACTACTCAGAAGATATTTGATTAGGGGACTACTTCGGGTTGGTTTTCCCAACCGTCAAAAGGGAAGAGACAAGACAGTCACCATTCTTAGTCACTCTTGAAGAGAATCTTCTTTAGTCCGGGGAACATGTCTTCAACCACATTTGGTACACCATTACATCCAGCAAGTAATCACTTATCCCATTTTTAAGCCACTTTACTGAGATCTGAGTGACAAAAAGCTGTAGCTGTTTGGTGCATACAAACTTGCTGTGTTTGGCAGGAAGCACGGACCCATGAAACTATCCACACAATCAGTGCCATGAACTTAGCCACCACCCCTGCAGGATTCCTTCCATCTGGCAGCATTTAAACACCCAGGGTCTTGTTTGCTTTAAAAATCTCATGATTTCAAAACTCTCCCAATTAGAAGAAGCTGGAATCATTCATAGTCTAGTCACTGTTAGGAGCTCTGAGGCTGGCTGACTCATTGGGGGCTGGGATGGTCTTAAGAAGGAGGAGGGACGATGGGCTGGCACTTTTACTTCCTCAAAGACCATACAAACCCCTTATCCCAGTTTTGGGAAGAAAGTTGGCACAACAGAGAGGCATTTACTGAAAGTCTAATGGGTATTTGGGGGGGCAGAGACCATGCTTAACACCCCAGCCCAAAGCCTCTTGATGCCATGATTCTAAGTGTGAGGAGTTGAAAAACAATTTGCTCCTCATACTTTGCTAAATCTTTGTTTAATTACATATATTTTTGCCGAAAGTCTGAGTGGCAATCCCATATTTATCCTGCAATCAAAGCCATTGTGGATTATCAGCTAAATACCTCATTAGGAAGATTTGAAACATGGCTCCCAGAGGTTTTTGTTTTCCTCTTCAAAACAACTACATCTTAAAGAAAAAGCAGCGTATCTGTTGTACTGCAAACGTCTCTAGCTGAGTGATTTTGGGTATTCCCAGTAAGTCTACTTGAGAAAAGAGAAATTTTAGAGACCGATTTTTAGAGTAAATACAGGACAACTCATGTAGTAGATGAGGCCACTGGTAAGAGTTGCAGAGTGGCCTGGCGTTTGCAGCACTGTGATTTTGAGCCTTGGCGTGACCTAAGCCTCAGTTTCCTTATCTGTAAAATTGAGATTTTAATACCTTACGTCGAAGAGCTGTTGCAGAACGAAATGAGATAGAGCAGTGTCTGGCAAGGAACAGATGTTTGATAAATGCTCATTATTTTTATTGTCATTGTGATTAATATTATCATATAGCAAAGTATTGCCCACCAGTAAATTGCCTCCTTCATATTTTTACAGTATCTTTTTCACACCTATGAGGATTTTAGTTAGATAGATACGCATCTTGATAATGCTCTTGATGGAGCTACGTAGAACAAAACAAGAGAGAAATTCAGCCTTGGGAAGGGAAAAACTAAGGTTGATGAGCGAGGTAGAGGAGAGAGAGGGGAAGAGCAGCTCTCCCCTGTGCCTCCAAGGCCCAGTCCCCCATGGCGGGCCCAGACGCAGATAGAAAGTGCTGACTCTGAGGAGGGTGACAAGGTCCTGACATGCTCCAGCAAGGGCCTGTGGCCCATGGGCACAAGGATCATGTCTGTCCTATTCCCTCTTTATTCCCAGTGCCCAGCAAGTGTGTTGTTTCCAGGTAAAAGCATTATATTCATTATGAAGAGGATCAGATCCAGAAAAATTCCTCTGACTTGGGTATTGCTTGCGACTAATCAAAGTCCACAGACATTTTACTGAAACAATGTGGGAGGGAGATTCTGAAGTGTTTCTGGCTAGCAAAGACTGGAATATGAAAATGAAATGGATAGGGTATGTTATACAAAAATAAGATGGATAAAATGGCCTTTTTTATATGTGCCATCTGTTATTTCTAGCTTAGTTCAGTGAAACAACATGAAGAGATTTCCTAAGTTTATTCATAACCTTGGACCTGCCACCTTCTTTTTTTCTCCAAATAATTTCTATGATAATTACACCTGAGTGAGAGTCTGCTCTGTGCCAGCCACAGTGCCAGACACTTTGTACATTGTCTCATCTCCTTGTCTTACCAACCCTGGGAGGGGAATGTTTGATCCCTGCTTTTCCTCCTTTTCAGATGGGAACTTCAGGGACAGCTGTTTCAAAGACAGATTTTTACCACGGCCACACAGCTGGGCTGCGTCAGAGCCCAACGCCAAACTCAGGCCACATTCCAAATCGGTAGAGTCCTGACATCATAAGTTGTCTTCTGAGGAAGTGTTACATTTTCTCAGATGCACATTTTTCTACATACACGTTGGGGGAAGAAAGCTTCACATCAAGAGGAGTCGCCAACTCAAACGCCTGTCGAGATCAGGCGGGTGGAGCAAGGGGGCTGGGTGGGGACTGCCGCAGCAGAGAATCTGAGGAGGCCTTCTAGAGGGAGCCGCTGCCGTTCAGCTCCAGCTCACCGTGGCTGAAAGGGAATGCGGGTGTTTTGTCACCATGCCTGTTAAGGTTCCAAAACAAACTGAAAATCCAGATTTTTATGTGAAATACTAGGATTTTAATTTCTTGTCAATTAATGTGACTTAAAGAAGAGAAAAAAAAGTATACAAGTCCAGCAAAACAGGTCAGGGCTGCTTTCTGAGGGGTACTGTGCTCATTCCAGCAGCTGCCAGTGCTAGCATTTTAGAACCTTCTCTTGGGACTGTTGTTTGGTACAGAACAGCGGGCCACAGAAGGAAATCAGTCTAAGAGTGACCGTTAAAGCTCATTGACTACTAAGTATGTGCTGGCACTGTCTACATTACTTTATTTACTATCCCAGCACTCCTGTGGGATATTCTTATTCTTCTCTTACTAGTGAGAAAACAGATTCGGGGAATTTAAGAGATTTGCCCAGAGGGACAGAGTTATGAAATAGCAGAGCAGGACTTGAACCCAGGTCTGTCTGGGTTCTAAATCTGTACCCATAACCTCTGCCCTGTATTGTCTCCCACGGATTCTGTTATTACTGAAGAGCTGACCCAGGCCGTCCTTTGTTCAGTGCCCATTGTTCCCCAGGATTGGATGTCAGAGAGTGTGGGAACTTGTTCTGGAAATGAACGCTTTGCCTGGAAAAGCGTCAGTCTTCCAAGTAAAGTGCTTTGTGCATCGTAAAACCTTCAATTTTACTCCATTATATTTTGGGTCCATGAGGGATAGATTGCAGTTCATGCCTTCCCGCTGATTAGAGCATCCTATTTATGTGTCTATGGCGCCGATTAGATGGTGCACTTTGTGGAATTAGCTCCCTGATGAACAGGTAGTATTTCCCCCTGTGCTGAAATGCAGCAGCTGTCTGCGCTCCTTGTGCTCAAGCCTCTGCACCTGGAACTGGGATGCCAGGGGAAATGGTACAGAGCTCCCAGTGACGTGTCTAGCCCTTGAGTTCAAAGATGTGTGAGGCCAGGCCCTAGCGATCATGCCCCCTTTGCTACTTCTCAAGTGAGTCTTCACAAGCCATTTAATTGCTCTGGGCCTAGTTTCTTCATCTATCAAATGGGAATGATCTTTTTCCCCTAATCAAATGCAGGGATCGGGTCCAGAAGATCTTCTGAGATCCATCTGGTTTTGCTCCAATGTCTGTGCTTCTTTGAGTCTCTGAATATGCGAAAAGTGTTGAGGAATTCAGGACCTAGTGTTTAGATGTAACCGGTAATTAAGCATATGTCTGGTGGGTATGGTACAGATTTTATTTTCCTGCATGGCAAGCTACTTGTCCTGACCTCATTTTTTGAGTGATCTCTTCTTTCCTTGCATTGATTTGAATGGCTGCTTCCAGCCTATATCAAATCCAACATGTGCAGGGCCTCACTTCTGTTGATATATTCATCTGCCCACCCCACCCCCATCTTGAACAGAGTAAGTAATACGGTTTGCTCTTTGGAAGAGCCACTGACCCTTTGTTGTTCTTTTTCAAAGTAATCTATTTTTTTTTGCCAGTCGGGGGTCTCAGCAGCAAATAGATGGCATATTCAAACCAGGTGACCCAAGAGGGTGTCATGAGAGGACTACTTATGGAGGCGTGGGCAAGGACGGGCCCCATCAGCAGGGGCAAAGATCCCAGCCACTGGCAACAGCGGGGAGCCTAGGGGTGAGGGGAGACACAAGTGCTGGCACCAGAGAACGCAGTTCCTGGATAGGGATGTGTTGAAGGGTTTGAAGCTTATGAAAGCACAGTTTGGTTCATACTTCAGAGTTGTCACTCTGACATTATGGTGCAGAAGGGAATGAGACCAGCAGAGAACCAGGTTTGAAGCTTGGTGAAAATGAGCACTCTCAACTCATACATTTCCAACAAGTTACATTTTACGGCAATAAACACCAAGGATCTCTTTGCAGCTAAAGATGCTAGAGGAGTCTGGGGTGGTCATTGAGCTTCCCTTCTCCAAGCTTCCCAGACTCTTCACAGTAGCGGCTCTGACATTACATCCCTCAGACCTTTTATCTCCATCCACAGTACTCCAAAAGTCCCATAAAGTCGCCTTAAATGTCATTGGGGTCTGACATCTGGGTTCTGGGATTGATGCCCCGGGTGCCATCTCGACATGCTGTTACAGGTTGCACCATGATTGTTAGGCATTATTCATTATTCACGCAGAGTCACCTGCAGCTCTGTAATGTGACCCAAAGTTGTGGCATGCACAGTGGTTTGATCTGCTATATCACAAGGCCTAGAGGGTACTGGGCAGGGCAGGCCTGGCAAGGGCAACCACCCAACAGGGGTGGGGTAGTTGCCACTCTTTATCCAGGTAAGGCCACAGGAGACAGAGATCACTTGGGGACCATTTTTAGTCCATTTGGGGACATAATGGGTGTGAGATTCCTGGAATACATTTGCAAAGTAGGCATGAGAGGGTTAATTTAAGAAATTCCCCTTCTTACTTTATGATGATACCTTATAGATAATGAGAAGGTTTCATTACTAGCTTGTTTGTAAAAAGTTACCTTTAAATAAAGTCTCAAAAAAATTAGACCTTCAGATGGCTGAAAATCGGACAGCCCATCTAGCCACTCCTATCCCAGAGACTCTTCAACTTGACCGTTGTGACTGACTGGGATTTGCTTCTGCACTTGAAGTGGTTTCTCTTGGCATGAATGCTAACTGTCATCCTCATTTTAGTTCCTCAATTTTGAGGGTCAGTAGATGGTATAACACAGCCCTGCATGGTCCTTGGTAATTTCATTGACTACAAACTTGCCAGCAGACACATGCCTACTTCAGCTGAGAAGGGAGAGGTTCTTTGTGTGGGCGGAATCAACATGCTGATCCCAAGTGGAAACAAAGGCCAGTCAGCTTTTGTATTTCATGCACATACTCTTTTTTTTTTTTTTTTAAGATTTTATTTATTTATTTGACAGAGAGAGATCACAAGCAGGCAGAGAGGCAGGCAGAGAGAGAGGAGGAAGCAGGCTCCCTGCTGAGCAGAGAGCCCGATGCGGGGCTCGATCCCAGGACCCTGAGATCATGACCTGAGCCGAAGGCAGTGGCTTAACCCACTGAGCCACCCAGACGCCCCGCACATACTCTTTTTTGATGACCTACCACCTAAATTATTAAAATTTCAAGGGAGACATTTTAAAACTTACGAGCTGCACCAGGATTTTTGGAGATCCGTTTAATAAAGCATTCACTGTATGGCCAGCCCAGTGTGAGGAAGTGGGACTTGGGAATGGAAAGATAGAACTTCTGCCCTCCCAGAGTTAACAGAGAAGTCAGACACATAAATAAACTACGATATGGAAAAATAAATACTATCTTCGAACTGTACATAGTACTGTGGGGACCCTTGGAGCAAGGCGAGAGGTTCTGTATGGAGATTTTGAGTAGCCGAGGGATTATTTTCTATTTGAGGAGACTTTGATGATGATAATTTTTATCAAAATGAGCAAACAGAGGGAGGTAAAAAAAAAAAAATTTTTTTTCACCATTTTTAAGTCTTAGCTGCAGTACCTACCCTTCCTTTCTCCACCCCCATGCTCCAGGACCTCAGCACTTCCCTGCAGACTTTGTCCCGTTTATTTTTATATGACGTTTTTAGTTTTTGTTTTGTTTTGCTCTTATTATGAAAAATTTCAGACTTATACAAAACTAGAGCCTAATATAATCACCCCTGTGTGCATACCACCCAGCTTTGACCATTACCAATATGTGGCCATTGGATTATACTGGGAATATTATCTGTAAACACTTCAGCATGCATTTCTAAAAACTTAAGATTTCCTCACCATGAAAATAAACCAAAGCTATGATCAGGTGTCACGGATCGTCAAGAAGGCCTTCATAACATCAGCTATTCACTCAATGGCCTGATTGTCTTATAGAATTTCATAACCAGTAATTTTTTAAAAAAAGATTTATTTGTTTTAGAGAAGCGGGGAGGGGGCGAGGGAGATAGAGAATCTACGGCAGGCTCCCTACTGAGCACAGAGCCCCATGTTGGAGGCCAGGCTCGATCTCAGAGTCCTGGCATCATGACCTGAGCTGTAATCAGTAGTCGGAGGCCTAATCAACTAAGCTACCCAGATGCCCCACAACCAGTTATTTTTAATAATAGGTTTATTTTTTCTGCCAATAAAAAGAAAATGAACCTTCCTGTTTTTGTTTTCTGTTTTTTTTTAAGAAATCCAGCTTGCTAAAATGCATAAAAGTACAATGAGAAATAAAGTTGTTGTTTTTTTTTCATTTTTATTGTATTATCATCAGTATGTAGCATAGCGCCTGTCCCATAATGGGTGTTCAGTTAGTGTTTAGTGACTGAAGGGAGGGGAGGGGAGTAGGGAGAGAGGAAGCTTAGGAAGTTAGAACAGAAAGTGGAAAGGAAGGAAGACCTAAACCTCCAGCCTCACTACCCACATCGGGTTTTTGAATGCAGCTTTTTACAAATACATAATTTTGGGGAGCGCCTGGGTGGCTCTGTTGGTTAAGCATCTGCCTTCAGCTCAGGTCATGCTCTCAGGGTCCAGGGATCAGATTCCCACATCTGGCTCCCTGCTCAACATGGGGTCTGCTTCTCCCTCTCCCTCTGCCCCTCTTCCTGCTTGTGCTTTCTGTCTCTCAAATAAATAAAACCTTTAAAAAAATACATAATTTGGTATTCCCATGACCATACCTCATGTACAGTTATGTATCCTGCTTTCCC
Organism: Enhydra lutris kenyoni; assembly: GCF_002288905.1. Classification (NCBI taxonomy): domain Eukaryota; kingdom Metazoa; phylum Chordata; class Mammalia; order Carnivora; family Mustelidae; genus Enhydra; species Enhydra lutris. The sequence goes on from NW_019154121.1 coordinate 20,636,296, forward strand.
CATGTGGTGACGTGAACAGTTTTCACTGGGTCCACGGGTGAATGACAGGACTCCCTGCCTCTGCTTCGAGTCCCGAGCCTCTGAGCGTCCCCAGCCCTGGTCACGGCCAGAGCCCCCTGGGGAGAGACCTTCACCTCACAGGTTGCCCCATCATCATGGCTTCCCGGGCCTCTGAGCAACACGATGTAATAACTGGCATTTACACAGCTGGCACTGTGCTAAAGGTCATTTTTAAAATATTTATCATTTAATTTCCTGAAATTGTCAACCCCATGTTAGAGGGGGCAGTTTTCTAAGTGGATGAAGAAGTAATAATTTTAAGGCATTTGGGAAGATTCTTCATCTAGTGGACTGCTGTGATTATAGCCCTGGTTTTCGCTGTGTCCTGAAGCCTTTCAGAGGGGAGTGCTGTGAAGGAGCGATGTTTCTGAGGGCAGCCCCAAATCGTGGTAAATCAGTCTCTGGGCATGGTAATTACTGTGTTAACATTTCAAAGTGGAAACATTTCCATTCCATTTAGTCTACTTCCATCTCTAAATTAACCTAATGCTTAGTGATACAGGAGCTATTTTGATGTTCCCGGAACTGAGTGTTCTTGTGGTGCGTCTTGTAGCACGCATTTACCCGAAAACACACACCACACTCGGACACATGAAACTCTGGGAGCGGTTGCTAGAAGTGGGGCAGAGAATTTAAGGGGTTATCCACCCAAGGCATAAATTTGATCCCCCCAAAAGTCATCGGTTACATTTCTCCCCTTTCCTCCTTTGGAAGGGGAGCTTGGTGTCAAGCGGTCCTTCCTAGAATGACTTAGTACTCGCTGCGCTCCAGAGAGGGGGCACTTTGCAGTTATGCTCTCAGTAGTCACTCGGCTGTTTAAAATGTCTGCTTTACACATGTTTCGGGAAGTGCCAAGGCAGTGGGTTTTGGTCAGGGCAGGTTCTTACCTGATCAGGGATGATCAACTCTGCTCTTGATAAAGATGTCCATAGAACTTGGGTCCTCCTAGTTGAGTTGAGCGGGGATGCTCCGTGGGAGTGGAGGACGTCTGCGCGTGATATGAAGCCTCCTGGTATGCCCTGGGACCTGGCTTGGGATTGCCCTGCTACTTCCTGCCAGGCTGTGTGCCTCTTCTGTATATCTTTCTCCAAAGAGCTGTCCTGAAGTCAGGCTGATGTCAGAGTCTGCGATGTAAGTGGCCCCAGAACAGAGGGAGGAATATCTCGAACCAAATCTGCAGCATGTGCATCTTTGGGGACACTTAAAAGAACGTGTTGTGGGGCGCCTGGGTGGCTCAGTGGGTTAAGTCTCTGCCTTCGGCTCAGGTCATGATCTCAGGGTCCAGGGATCAAGCCCGCATCGGGCGCTCTGCTCAACAGGGAGCCTGCCTACCCCCATCTCTCTGCCTGCCTCTCTGCCTACTTGTGATTTCTCTCTCTCTGTATCAAATAAATAAATAAATAAAATCTTAAAAAAAAAAAATAAAGAACGTGTTGCCTTTGAGAGCATGCCATTGGTCGAGAAACTTCTAAATAGGAGGTTATGGTCCTCAGCCAAGGCGTGTTAGTTACTGTGTTGTGCAGTGGATCGTTTCAAGGGGGCTGCCCTTTCACTTGATGGACTGTCTCCCACATGGCAGAGCCAGCATTGCATCCACTCTGTCTTCTGGCTTGTTGGGGTGGGGCAAGGAGAAGGACGGGGAGAGGGTCTCTGCCTGGGTCCTGGGGCAGCTTTTTCTTGTCTGTAAAATAAGGCTAACACCCACTCGCTAGCAGCATTCTGATGTTACAGAAGAAGAATCTTTTAAGATAAGTAGGCATCAAAAAAAAATAGCTCTCATTATGTTATAATATCTGTTGTGCATATATAATGGAAATGGATATATATGGATATAGAGTGGAAATGGTTTCTGAGAGCAAGTACCAGATCGTGAAACAAAGAACCAAAAAAACCCCCAAAACCACCAAAAACATTTTTCTGTTAGATCTAAACATGAATTGAAAAGGTTCTGCAGATTATTGCCTTATCCAGTACAAGAACACTTCCATCATTCAGAACTAACAATAGTGATGATGGTAATGACCTTGATTTATTTGTGAATACCACTTTACTGTTTACAAAGCCCTTTTATATCTATTATCTTGCTTGGTCTTCCTCATGACCCCACTAGACAAATATTACGGGGCTTATTATTTCCATTTGACAAGGGAGAAACCTGACGCACAAGGGGCTTATATGGCTTAACTGGGGTCAAGTCGTGAGTAGAGTCAGACGGGGAGTCTGAGCAGCCCCAAAAGTAGTCTTGTTCTTTTGCTGTGCTGTCTTGTAGACAGTGTGCTGCTGGTGGCGGTAACTGCCCTGTGTTACTCTTGACTCTGCACCAGGAGCTTGGACAATATTTCACATGCATTCACTTATTTGGTCTCTACAGCAACCCAAGAGATAGGAACAATTATTATCCCTCTTAAGTCGATGAAGAGCTTGAGGGTGGAGAAAGGAAAGTTCTCTCTCCTCTCCTTGGGTCCATGTCTAGGTGCAGGGATGGGGACCCGACACACTGGCTGGTACCCACACCTTGCCCTTGCTCTGCCCAGATGCTCCTGACCACTGAAAAGACCCACCACCCAGGTGGTTCACAGACCACCCCCCGCCCTCCCCCGGCTGGCTACACTCCGAAGGCTTCCAGAGTTGTAGATCTCAGCAATACGAAAGAGGTTCTGCCAGATCTGGGTCTTTGAGATAGAAAATGCTTTTTTATTTTTCCCTGCAAGTTTTTGACTCTGGCTGCTAAAAGGATCAGAGTAATTTTCATTTCTCATCTTGACAAACACTCAATTGTGTAAATTTGTTCTGCTGAGGCCCCGTGATTCATCACTTCTGTCTCAGATAATTCAGCTTTGAGCCAAAGCTCTGATTATAGCCTGCTAGCTGTGTGACTTTGGCTAAGGCCCTTTGTTAGGTCTCTGTTCTCCTTCTCTGTAAAATGGGAGGATAGGACATGTGACTTACCTTCCCCATGTTAATTTTTTTTGTACTTTTATGAAATTTTAAATGAATCTTCTGTGGGCCTTTTAAAAAATTCTAAATATTTATATTGTACATTTGCATCATGAATTATTTCTAACAGCTTTATTGAGATACCTTTGATATACATACGCTTTGCAAAATGAGCACAATTAAGGTAATTAGCACATTTGTCACCTCTGTAGTTACCATTGTGTGTGTGTGTGTGTGTGTGTAAGGGGGCATGAGAAGATTTCTTTTAAGATCTGTCCTCTTAGTAAATTACAAGCATACAGTACAGTATTGATAACTGTCATCACCTTGTGATTTTTGTCAAGATCAAATAAAGTCATATATATGGAAATTCTTGGTAATTCACCAATACTCTGCATACACAGACTATTATTTTCTTCATGCCATCTTATCTTTTGGACAGAATTATACCCTTTGGATTAAAAATTCTTTTTGTTTTCTATTGTGGTTTTTTGCACATTTTGCATTGAGAATTATCATGTATCCCTGAAATTTTAATTTTTCAGTAGCAATCAGAAATAGTTCTGGTTTTGTCTTCTGGGTCTACTATAAATTAAGGTCCTTTTATACACGGAAACACTGAAGGATTTGGAGGGAGGCTACTGTGTCACCATTTTCTAAGTAAAATGCCACTAGCTCCTTGAACTACACAAAACAATGGAGAAGCTTTGAAGCAGGCAGAGCTGATGCGTTCCTTGGCTTTTTATAATTTCATGTGGCCTCATTCAGCCTCATCATCCTCCCTGGTGAGATGACACCAAGTTCTTATGAGAATCTGAACTGAAATAATAGAAACTTGGCAGAGAGTACCATTCACTAAGTGTCCATTTCCCTTAGTTTCCTTCGAGATTCCCTGGGATTTATTTATCATGACCCTGGGTACAGTTTGTCAACTAGCCTCACCTTCCCTGAACTTACCTGTTTCTCAGAAATAGCATAAGATTATGCTGTGCTACTAATGCAACATAATGTTGATAATACAGGGATGCCATTTGATGAGACCTTCTGATGTGCCAACCAGAGTGTAAAGTGCTTTTATGTCACTTTTTTTAAACTTAATTCTCAAATGCAAATGTACAGTATAAATCCATTATGTACATGGAAAAACCAGAGTTACACTGAAAACAAACAACAGGCCCTGGATTTAGCCTCTATGAACAAAAAGTGGGAGATCTGTGTTGTATCCTGGAGCTAACTTCTTCTGTAAAGGCCCAAGATGATAAATATTTAAGGTTTTGAAGGTTGCACAGTCATAACTGTTCAACTTTGTGTTATAGAGGAAAGCAGCCAGAGATGATGTGTAAACAAATGTTCATGGCCCTGTGCCGATAAAACTTTATTCACAAACCCCAGCTAGCTCGGTGTGGCCCCCAGGCCAGAGTTTGCTAGCCCCTGCTGCCTACCATTGTAGTGCACTGTCTAGTCCCCACCCCTTTATTTTTTCTTGTTCTTTTACTTTAATTACATATCTCTGGGCAGTTGATCATGAGTATTTCCTTTGTAGCATTTCTTGGCAGTAGGTCCATAAGCTATAAGCCATTTTTACAGCATTTCTGATTTGCCTGATTGATTATAAGTGTTTCTCATGTAGCAGGAGGCACGTCAGACTCATTTATAAACTGTGATGCATTAGAGGTCGTCACTACTCCAGGAGGCATGTTTGTGGAGTGACAGATGAGACTTAGGAAGTCAGGCAATTCACCGAGTCTGGTGTGTCAGATTCAAGGCGAAGGCTATTTCCCCACCCCCAGCCCCCCCGACCTCGGCTCCCAGAAACCACATTATAAGTCTGTCCAGAGTGAGATTGCTTAGGTCAGAACACCATCCCGGGCTTGACCATCACAATGAAGACTCTCTCTCCAAATCATCAATCAGAAGCCTTCCCTGTAAAATCTGTTTTAGCAGATAGATTTGAAGGGAAGGAAAATTGCCAAAGAAAACAAATGTAAACTAAATTAAACTGGATAATAAGGTCATGGGATGTCAGAGATGATCTGGCCCAGGGAGGGAGATGTGTGGCTCTCTCACTTATGGTATGGTGGCCATTGCTCCTCTGTGCCTTCATGATGCCTACTGCTTGCCTGTCTCCCCAGTCAAGTAAAGTATTTAGGGCCCACAGAGCTCCACGTCCCTTCCCCTTCACCAACCCCCTAACCCAGAGGCAGATTTATCCCAATATGTAGGACTGTTCTTGTTCATGCTGCCAGGCCAGAGGGGGTGCCCATCCATGGGGGGCTCCCATCATCTTCTCTGTCCCTTGCATTGTCTTTTTTCCTTCCTACGACTTCACAGGGTACTTGGGTTTGGTGCATGGTGGTAAGTCTGTTATAGGTCTGTTCTTTCCTCTGTCTCTGCTGTCCACGTAACTCCTTCTTGCTCCTTCCCTCCCTTCGCTCTTCCATCCCTTCCTTCTCTCTCTCCTTTCTGTCCCTGTGGAAAGAGCACTCAGAGGCCAGCATGGAGGCTGTGGTGGGACTAACCAGCAGCCGTCAGAGAGGGCAAGAGGCAGGTGTCCACCCTGGCCTCACTCTCCCTGTCTGCCTGGAACCATCTGCCCCTAATCTGCCATGGGGGCTGCATGTCCTGCTGTCATCCACTTGCACCAATCACTTAGCTGCAGACAGTCATGCTGTGTGGTCTCTCTTCCCACAGATGTCACCGGGCAGCGGTGTTTGAGGAAGCCATTTGGAGAGAGGGGATTATTTAATGGGGGACTGGGCATGAGTGGGGCAGGGGAGACCCAAGGGAGGAGGGCACCCATGGTTCCATGGGAGCCCGGGGCTCTGTGCCCTAGAAAGTTGTGGTCTGGCTCCTTGTGCCCATGACTGCTGATTGTGTTTGGGTCGGGCATTGGGCTAAAACCAAACAGCTGCTGATAGTCCAGGCCACCCTTGCCATAAGCCTCTCCTACCCTGGGTGCCCCCTTCTCCTCCAAGCACTGCTCCCTCCAGCCTCCTGACTGACCCTGGTGGCAGCAGGGCTGGGAATGAGGGTGAGAGGTTGATGTATGTGGGAGATATTCAGGAGCCAGACTACCCAGAATTGAGTGCCAGTTAAATTATGTTGTATTAGGCATCTGCTGTGTGGCATGGATTTTTCCTGGGACCTGTATGCATGTGATCTCATTTTATGAAACAGGGACTATTATCTTGATTTTACAGATTAGAAGGCTCAAGTTCAGTTTGGGTTTGAGGAGTGACTTCCAGGTTCTCGTTTGTTCCCATGCTTTTAGCATAGTTGTCCTCTCCTCAGCTCCAGTCCAGGCTCATTGAACCATTGCCCTGAGCCAGGAGGTGATGGCGGAGGTGACCATGCCATTAACAGAAGGAAGGGATATCCGAGGAGAACCAGGCTTGGTGGTAGAGAAAGTGGTCTGTGATTCTGTATGCCTGCCACTGTCTCTGGCCACTTAAAAAGACGAGACAAAGACAATATTCTCTGTCCTTCTGGAGCCTGCATTCTAGTAAGGGGAGACAGACGGCAGGCAGCATGGGTGAGGAAATTATACCATATAGATGGGGTGATAAATGACAGGAAAGCAAGGACTGAGGAATGTGGGGATGGCGTGGGGTAGAAGCTGCAAATCAGAATAGGGTGTAACTTGAACAAAGACCAGAAGGGGGTAAGGGAGCAAGTCTTGTGAATACCGTTAGGAACAATGTTCCAGGCAGATGGGCCTGTGCCTGGTGCATGGGAAGAGAGCAAGAAGGTGGTGTGGCAGAAGGAAGGAAGCAAGGAGAGTAGGAAGAAGGAAATGAGGTAAGGTGGGGGCAGATCATGTAGTGTCTTATAGGCCAACGTAAGGATCTAATTTTACCTTGAATGAGTTGGGGACCATTGGAGGGTTCTAAGCAGAGGAATGCCATGATCGATGTAAGTTTCAACAGGATCATTCTGGCTGCACTGTTGAAAACGTGCTGGCAGGGGATGATGGTCATGGGCCAGGAACAGGCATTCCAGCATTCCAGCCCACAGGCGCTCCCCTGGGGTAGACGTGCTGGGTGACAAAGACACGCCCAGTGCCCAGGTGATCACTATCAGTGGTCAACCTGGAGTTAGCACTTCATTCATGTGAGTTGACTGAAGGGAAGAGAAAATCCAGGCGATTGAAGTGCTTTTACTTAGTGTGCGCCGAACAGCAGCCCTGTTCTGAAGGACCTGTGCGGACAGATACGTGCTTTCTAGTGAGACTCAGGGTTATCCGTGAACTTGTTTTACATTCCTCACTAGCTTGGAAGCTTCCTGAGGGCAGGGACCATATCTGCTCATCTCTTTAGTCCTAGTGCCCAGGCCAGAGCTGGGCTCTCAGTGATACTGGCGGTGTGATTGGAAAGGACATGGATCTCGATCTCCATGCGGTCTGAGTTTCCTTCATCCACGGGTCTGGCTTCATGGATCCAGACATGAGCCTCGGCATTGTCACAGGCGAGGGTGGACAGAAAATGTGTTCTTTCCTGCTCTATTGCATTACTGCTATGGGTCTGGACCGTGTTTCCATTTCTGTAAAACGAGGGTCCACTCATTCATTCAGTAATATTAACAATCCAGAATGCATCTCAGAGAAGGCTTTCCTGGGCACTCAAAACAGCTTCCCCAACTCTCTCTCCCCTCTCCAATTTTATTATTGTTTTTTAATTTTTTTTTTTTTTTTGAGCAAAAGAGCGAGAACAAGCTGCACATGCTCATGAGTTAGGGGTGTGGGGGTCAGAGGCAGATGGAGACAGAGAATCTCATGCAGACTCCCTGCTGAGTGGGGAGCCTGTTGGAGGCTCAGTCTCAGGACTCTGAGATCACAGCTTCAGCAGAAATCAAGAATCGGGCATTTAAACTGACTGAGCCACCCAGGCGACCCTCAAGCTTTATTTTTAAATTCATAATACTTGCCAGTATCTGAAAACATGTTATTTATTAATTTGCTTATGTATTATCTGTTTCCCCTGATAGAGTGCAAACCCCATGAAGTCACAGGTTTCTGTCTTATTCTCTGCTAAACCCTTGCACCTGTAATAGTGCCTGGTGCATGGAAGGGGCTAAACTTGTATTTATGAATGAATGAATGAATAAATGAATGAACGAATGAACAGACAAGGGGTCTCAGGTCAACAGTCTGTGGAGATGCAGTTTGCAAACCATAAAGGGTAAAACCAGTGGAAGGGGTTTGGCTATTATTATAAATGTGCCTCACTTGCTAGCCCAGCTCTGACTCTTCCCACTGCATTTTTCAAGGCAAACATGAGTGAGAATTTTTTTTTTTTTTCCTATTTGGGTTTTCTTCAAAGAATTCTGACAACCTAATTTAAGAGAATTTCCAGGTGCAGAATTCAGTGATGGATCCTCATCTCCTAGCAACCTCACACAGGAGCCACTCACCACGTGAGAGAGGTGACAATTTCAAGTGGGTGTGCTAAGTGTCAGGGATGAGCGCAGTGCTGAGGTGGGTGATAGAAGGGACAGGGAGACTTTCCCGGGCCCTAGAGCGGGACAGACCTGGAGCGGCGGTGAGAGCCCCCAGAGGAGATTTCTCCCTCACTGAGAGCCTGGGCAGACCATTCCCCTCAGAGCTTCATTTCCTCCATTCAGCAAGGGGGCTGACAGGATTCCTTCCAGCTCTATCCTCCTCCTATGATTTGCATTCTTAATTGGACATATTGAGGATAATCACTGCTCTTTATTCAGCAAGCCCCTGTTTTAAGCATTTTATATTATTTCATCTAATCCTCACTCGCACAGTGTGAGATAGGGTTGCAATTAGCCCCCCTCTCCAGGTAAGAAAACTGAGGCATATGGAGATAAGTAATTAAGGTTCCTGTATTAGTCAGCTTGGGCTGACTAACATAACGTAACAAAATGCCATATGGTGGCTTAAACAGCAGAAATTTATTTCTCATCGTTCTGGAAGCTGGGAAGTCCGAAAATCGAGGTGCTGGCCGCTTCAGTTTCTCATGAGGATTCTGTTCCTGGCTTGCACATGGCCACCTTCTTGCTGTGCCCTCACATGCCATTTTTTTCTGGGCTGGCAGACGAAGAGAGACCTCTCTCTCTCCTCCTCTTTTTAGGAGACCTTTAATCCTGATGTTCAGGTCCCACTTCATGACTTAATCTAACTCCAGTTACCTCCCAGAACCCTCATCTCCAAATACCCTCACGTCGGGTGTTAGGCCTTTAACCTAGGAATTTTGGTGGGGGAGGAGGGCACACAAACACTAAGTCCAGAACAGTCATGGATCTGGCAAGTGATGGAACCAGATTCTAACTGCTGTCGTTAGCGAACCCCTCCTTCTGGCTCTAAGGTGTCTTGCATGATCCCTGTGCTTTGGCATCAGATGTCAGTGAAGGAGACTGTGTTGAGCTCAATGTGTTCCTGGAGAGACAGTGCTTGCTGGTAGGGTCTAGGGTCCTTCCTGAGATCGGAGACCATTACCATGGTCCACCTCTATGTCCTTAGCATGGAACCTTCTACAAATAGGAGAGATAGTCAGTATATCTTTCTTACATCAGTGAATGACTCTGTTCAAGATTAATGACTAGAGTTGGGTACAAAAAGTTCAAAAAATTGGAGGGGGCACCTGGTGGCTCAGTCGGTTAGGTGTTGACTCTTGGTTTTGGCACAGGTCATGATGTCAGGGTCCTGAGATGGAGCCCTGTGCTCAGGACGGAGTCTGCTTGAGATTCTCTCCTTCTCCCTCTCTTCTCCTCCCCTCCCACTCATGCATGCACATGCTCTGTCTGTTTAAAATAAATAAATAATAAAATCTTGGAAAAATACAAGCTCAAAAAATGGTTTTGTCCAGGTACCCTGGGAAGATAGGGGCCCCTTGAGGCTTGGTCAGGGGAAGTGCAGGGAATAGCAATAATTAAACATCTTGTATATGCCACATTCTTCTAGCTGTGTTGTACAGAGTTTAACCTCATTTTAGCTTCACACCAATCTGGAGATAAGCTCTTTTAATGGCTGAGGAAACAGAGATTGAGAGAAGCACAGGGCCCAGGAGCAGAGAAGTAACTTGCCAAAGGTCACACAAATGTCTGGAAAGTGTGGCTTTCTGCAGGACCCACCTGCAAAGAGTGTAACAAGTGCCATGACAGTGAGGTCCTCCTTGAGGGAGGCACGGAGACAAGTTTCCATCCCCGTAGGCCTCCTTCAGTCAAGACAAGAACTCTGGCTCTCCAGTCAGCCAGTCAAGTTGGTCCCTTGCATTATCTTTGAGCTTACTGTGTCAGTGTTACCTCCTTGTCCTCAGATATAGACATACTAAGTGCTTCTTCAGTGGTTGTTCAGGAAATGGATGGGAAGTCATGAGGGTTTGGTACAGGTGGAAGGAACATCTCTCAGTCGGACCAGTGAAGAGGCACCATTGTGATGGGCTGGGGGATGAGGCCAGAGGGCTCCAGGACCAGCCTGGAAGGTTCACGTGCATTGCAGGCACACTTTTTACTTGGATAGCCTATTTATGGAGGGCAGGCTAGAGCAGAGACCAATGGAGGTGTATGGAGGTTAAAGCGTCCCCCTTCCCTTGCTAATGCCACCTTTGACTTTGGAGAAGAAAGGACAGTTTCTAAGAAAGATCCATCCCGAGTGATAAGCAAATTGGTCTGAGCGGGGAGAGACTAAAAGCCAGGATGGGGCTTTCAGAGGGCCTGTGTGGAGACGGAGGCCTCTGCAAAGGCTGGCGGCTTGGTGGGAAAGGGCTAGCAAGAAGAATGAGAGAGAACAGATGAGATCAGGGCTCGGGGCCCAGGAGGAAGCAGGGATCACAGGGCTCTTTCACATTTGTTCAGTTGGCATTGCATGGTTATATGGTTGCAAATCACTTTCAGATGCATTATTTTATGAGCTCCTCAACCTCATCCCTATGGCAGTCAGGGGAAATGGTATTATGTCCATTTTATAGATGAGGAAAGTGATACTGTCTGTGGTTAAGTACGAGACAGGAAGAGAAGGTGATTTTTTTAAAAATTCCAACACCAGTTCTCTTTGGCCTCCCCCTAATGACAGGAGGTGACTAAGAATTTGGCTTTGGGAATAGGGACACTGTAGCTCCTTTTACAGAGGAGGTAATAAGGGCCGTGGCGGCTCCAGCCCTTACCTCCCACTCCACACACCCACACATGCACGCACGCACGTACGCACGCAAATAGGCGTGCCGTTACTGTTACTAAGGTTGCCGCTGCTGCAGCTGTCTCTGAGTGCCTACCGTGTGCTGACCGTCGTCCTGAGCGCTTGGACAGCCCTGGGAGGTAGTTATGGTCATCCTCATTTGAAAGAAGAGGTAAGCTAGAAGGAAGCAGTAGGGATTACCCAGACTTGGAGGGCAACTGCCTGACCTGTCAAAGCACTATGCCTCAGACTTGAATCAGCTGGTGCTCGTTTTCCTCATGCATAATGATCCTCGCTATTAGGGAGACAGAGGGTAAAGCATTCTGTGGAGGATTACAAAGTCGCATAATGGAATAAGCTAGAGTGGATGGAGGGGTTTCATTTGGCAATGTGTCCTCTTCACCTCCATTATATCCTTCAGACTGAAGCTAGGTGGACAGAACACTTTGGAGGGACAATCTCTTTTTCTGTCAACCCCATGGAGTTATAATTAGACATTTTTCCCCCTGTTGGAAAAGGATCTGAGAGTCTGTTTTTTAAAAGATTTTATTTATTTATTTATTGGAGAGGGAGAGAAAAAGAGTTAGAAAGGGAGAGAGAGAGAGAGCAAGGCAGGGGGAGGGAGAAACAGGCTTCCCACTGAGCAGGGAGCCCCATACCAGGCTCAATCCCAGGATCATGACCTGAGCCGGAGGCAGATGCTTAACCTACTAAGCCACCCAGGTGCCCTGAGAATCTGTATTTTAAGAAGTGCTGCGATGATGCGGATACTGCTGTGTGTTTTTTTTTTTTTCTTTAAGATTTATTTATTTAGAGAGAGAGCACAAGCAGGGGGATGGTCAGAGGGAGAGGGAGGGAGAGAATCTTGAGCAGGCTCCCTGCTGCGTGTGGAGCCCGACTTAGGGCTCAGACTCATGACACTGGGATCACGATCTGAGCCAAAATCAAGAGTCAAATGCTTAACCAACTGAGCCACCCAGGAGCCCCATATCGCTGTTTGTTTGTTTGTTTGTTTAACTGTACTTTGAATAGTAAGGGTTTCATTTCTGAGATCCTTGCAGCTCAGTAAGGCTATTTTGAAGGTCATAAATTGACCATTCTCAAGTACACTCATACTTGTGTGTGCTAGGGTCCTAAGATCTGGGTATGTAATTGGAATTATTGATAGGACATAATAATAACATATTATTTCAGTGCCTATTGTGGCAGGGAACTTCCAACAACGTGATTAATTTCATATTCGTTTTCTCCTTTTGTAGATGAAACAATTGAAAATCAGAACATTTGGCTCACCTAAGCTTTTGTAGCAGAAGTGATGAAGCTGGAATTTGAAGCCTTAGTCTTCTGCTCTGAAGTGTGTGCTTTTCCCATAGACACAAATTAGTAAACTGAAACTACCCAGTAATTGAGAGATAAAGACTCTTGATACACTGGGCCATGAATTTCTCTTCTTATTATAGAAACACATAGGAGAACTGTGTCTTGAAAATTATCAGAACCCTTGTGGATGTTATTCATATCATTAATAATCAGATATTAATGTGAAATTTAATGACACTAATAACGTGAAAAAATTTGAGAAGGTAAGCATGTAAATCAGTTTTTAAACAGAGCACAACCTTTGTAATAATGCCATGTAAATATATGGGTAGGGAAACCCAAAAACAATGAATATCCATTGAGAAAAAAGCCCATGGCATTAGAGAAGAATGAGACAGACAAAAAAACCATCCGTGTTACTTGGCTTTGCTCCTTCCCCTTTGGGTTCAGAAAATAGAATTGAGACAACACCAAAGGGGGTGGGTAAAGAGTTTGAACAATGAATACACATTACCAGCATCAGCTGTGTATCTTGTTAACATTAACCTGATGCATTGCAAGTGAGCTGCAGTTAGAACAGTAATTACAGTAAATAGAATCCATTTGGAATCCTCAAGCAAATATGAGCAGGGAAGAAAAATGGGCTGAAAAAAATCCATTACCCTTTGGAAGTTATGGAAGCTTCGGATGGCAGCAATTTCTGCCGTGAATTGCATCCGACTAAGAAGCGGCAACTTGAATGAATCTATCTCAGCTCTCAAGTGCATTTAGATGGTAAATAAAATGAATTACCCGACCATTCCAGCCAAGTACAGTTTCCTGAAATATTTGTCTTGGTAATTTAGGTAGAAAATTTAGGTAGAATTGGGAAGGTGGCCTGTCTATTCTGTTTCCTGTCTTGGGCTGATGGTTTTTCTTGGAAAAAATGAAATATTGCCATTCCAGAAGGGTCAAAAGGAAGGGCCAATGTGGGAGAAGGTAGAGAAAGATTCTGAGACTCTCAACTTGGTCTGCACTCTTGAGTGTTGGTCCAAGAGAAGTTTCTTGTTCAAAGACTTCACCATGGCCAGTCTAACTGTGGGTGTCGCCTCTGGGTGTCTAACTGCAGTGGTCCCATGCAGTCTATTCTGGAAAGCTCCATAGTTGCAGCCAGCTCAGGTCGGGTAGCAGCACATGTATGAGCAAGACCTTCTTGCAGGTCCCTGTCCTCTGTTCCCTGACTTTACCCTCACTCCCCTCCCGCTCTGCCCCAGGACCAACCTGTGTGCCCAGGTCAGACTTTCTTCCCTGGAGTCCTGACCTCATCTCCCCGGCCTTTGGGGAAGAGACAGGTCTTCTTTGGTCTCAGGTCCATGGAAGCTTCATGCTCTGAGCAGCTACCATTGCCACCCATGTGAGTAATGACTGAAAAACTCACAGGCACTCACTGTGGAAATTTGGAGACTTAGAATAACTTTTCACATGTATGTTCTTTCGACAAATATTTATTAGGCGCCTCCTCTGAGCCAGGCTCCGTCCAAGGTCTGGGAACATTTGTAACACATTTTCTCATTGTGGGCTCTAAGATGCCCCACTGGTGGGAGACTGGCTTACAACAGGAAGAAGACATGGACAGACAAAACGATAAACACTGAAAGCAACACCTCTGTGACTGCAGCTGGGCAGTGTCTGGATGTCCAGAGTCTCACGGGTGTTCTTTCTGCCACCAAGGGGATGCCAGCCCTGGTGGACCCCCGCATCAGCGGGGGACACAGCCCTGCCGTGGATCTGAAGCCTTCATCCTGAGGACCCCAGATCTAGCTGACACTGGACGTCTTCCTGTGGACTGGGGCCCAGAACAAGAGCTAGTTAGTACTGGTAACAAGCTCATTTGTCTTTCGGGGAGCATGGAGAATAAGGAATCAAAGTGGAAACGGGGAGGGGGGAGGTGAAGAATACTCTGGTTTCGACCCACTTTTTTTCTTTAAATTTGGCTCTGTGATCTCTTCAAAACACCTACACATTAGCTTATATTCCTTTTTTTTTTTTTTTAAGTAGGCTTTATGCCTAGTGTGGGGCCCCATGCAGGGCTTGAACTTGTGACCCTGAGATCAAGATCTGAGCTGAGATCAAAAGTCAGACGCTTAACCAACTGAGGCACCCTGGTGCCCCTGAAGTTCTTTTTTAAAAGGTGAATCGGGGCCATATTTATTAAGCATCAGCTGAGTTCTGAACACCCTATTTGCGGCTTTATACAGGTTCACGTGCTACTTCTCAAATGCTTACAATCACCCTATGAGGGAGAAAATGCTGTTAGCCCCACTTCACAGGTGGGAAACAGAAACTTTAAGCGTTAAAGCTCAGGCTCTAGAGTCAGCAGACCTGAGGGTGAGAGCCAACTCTAACATTTCCCATTCGTGAAACCTAAGTCAGTTTACTTCCCTGAGCCCTTGTGTTTTCCAAGGGTAGAAGAGGATGATTCCAAACACCTGCTTCATAAGGTCTAAGAAGGATAAACTAACTGGAGTGCAGATAATGCCCATGGTGCAATGTGGGCACAGAGGAAGTGCTAAGTAAATACCATTTCTTTCTTTCTCCATGGGCCATAGGAAGAAGCACCCCCATCCCAATCCCCATGTCCCTGGGCCACTCAAGCGAGGGGCTGGCCACAGAAAGACCTTAGTCATGCCGGAGGTGAGCTGGGAGTGGGGAGGCCTCAGGAGCTCACCTGTCTCCAGCCCCTGTCAAGTGGGTCACCTTGGGATGGGGCCACCAAACCCTCGAGACTTGGCACAGGGTAAATGAGACAGTTGGAATCATATCCTCAAACCACAGCCCAGATACTCCACAAAGGCCTGGTTCAGGCCAAGGTCAGGAAGTGAAGGAGCACATGCAGACTAAGCAGCAGGCTCCAGGACATGAGCAGTGGGAGCGCTGGGAATGGCTGAAAGTACCTAGGTGGGGTCCAGATGACCTCAGCGTGGCTTCCTGGCCCTGGACCAAAGGCCTTGTGTGATGCTTCTCAGCTTTGGCTGTTCTTTGGAATCACCTGGGGACCTCTGACAAATACAGAACAGTGCCTGGGTCCCATTCCTAAGGACTTGGGAGTTAATTGGTCCAGAGCGTAGCCTGGGCACTGGGATTTTAGAGAGTCTCCAGACGATTCTTCTGTGTAGCCAGTGCTGGCCACCCCTCTGACTTTCAGTTCCTAGTTAGACAAAAGATGACTAGAGCCTTCCAAGCTCCTTATTTCCAAGTGAAGTGTCTCTCTGTTCTCCCCACATACCCACCCAGTTCCCTCCCTCCCTCTCCACCATCTCCACCTCCCCTGGACCACTTGAATCCAGCTTCCAGGTCTTATAGGACCCCATGGCCTTTGCCATAGACCCCACGTTCCCACATTCTCAGAGTGTCCCGTTCCCTTTGGGGCCTTCTCCCTGTGCCTTTGCTTAGCTCACATGTTCTTCCCCAGAGCCCTCCTCTCTTCACGCCCCATCAAAGTCACCCCTTGCTTCAACAGTTGCAGGTTGACTTCTCTGGGAGAGTGTCTCATCATCCCAGCTCAAGATGACCTTTGTCACCTCTGCCTTCTGGAGGCACCTAGCTCAGATCGCTCCCACGGTCCTTAGGTCAGACTACCTTATATGTTGGAGTAGAGAGCTGTCGCAGCTCGGGGGCCAGTTTCCTCATCAGTGACAGGAGTAAGACCTTCCGCCGCACACCTTTGTTGTGAGACTTGGAGGACAGGAAGGGCGTTCACGGGCACCCTGTGCTTTTGTGTGTGCCTCCCATTTATCTGCACCACCACCGCCCCTGGCACGGGGATTAGTGTATCCATTGTAGAGATGACAAAAGGTATGTTTAGGGGCATACCCATGGGGCAAGCCACCCAGAGCTCTCTGGACTCTAAATCCCACGTTCCTTTCACTTGACCATGTTGCCCAAAAGGGAAGTTTCCAGAAAACATACAATAAAGGGCTTTATGTTAACGTTGCAGATAAACTCATTGGATTAGAAGTTTTACTTTCCAAGGGCAGACATATTCCATTTTCTCCTTTCTCCACACATCAGGGCTCACTCTGCAAAAATAGCTCTTGGGTGGGATCAGGAAGGCCCCAATTCACATGTTTCCTGAGTGTTGGAGGCTCACTGAAACCAGGCCTGGACTAGGCACTGGGACCCAGAGACAATCCAACATCTACCCCGTAACTCTTCTTTCTGCTGGAAGAGAACAACTCTTCAATATACAGGTGCCATATACAGGACTTCCTGGGTTCAAGTTCGAGCTCTGTCATGTACTACCCATGCCATTTTCTCTTGGCCAGTGGCTTCATCTCTCTGGGCTTTCATTTCTTTGTCTGTAAAAAATGGGGATAATAGTACCTTCCCAGCAGGCTGTGGCAAAGTGAAGGGAGTTAATCCCTGTGTGTACATAGGGACCTGTCACGTGAGCCGTGGTGTGAACCTGGGGTTCCCCGGAGCCCAGGGGAGGGACCACAAACCCTTCCCACACATATTAGTTTCCCATCACTGCGGCAACACATCACCAAATACTGAGCGGCTTAAAACAGCACACATTTATTATGTTCTAGTTCTGGAGGTCAGAAATCCAGAATCAGCCTCACTGGGCTAAAGTCACGTTGTCCACAGGGCTGGTTCCTCCTGGAGGCTCTGAGAAGAGACTCCATTTTCTCACCTTTGTTGTCTCCTAGAGGCACCTGCCTTCCTGATCTTGGCTTTGTCCTTGTATCACTCCATATTTCCTTGTATCCTCTTCATATTTCCTCCCACTAACTCTGATCCTTCTGCCTTCCTCTTATAAAGACCTTTGTGATTACACTGGAAACTCTGTATAATCTGGGATAAGATCCCCACCTCAAGATCCCCACTTCACACCTATTTACATCAGTGAAGCCCCTTTTGCATATAAAGTAACAGACTTTTAGATTCAGGGAATTAGGTCCTGGGCATTATGGGGGGCATCATTCAGGCCACTAGAGCAGGGGACAGAGAACAAGCCTTGCCCAGGAAGGGAGGTCGGAGACAACTCCCCGAGGAGACCCACTTCAGCTGAAGAATGAGTAGGAATTTGCCAGACTGACTTGCAGGAAAGGGCATTCCAGACAGAGGAAAGGTCTCCAGTGAAGGCACCAAGGCGTGGGAGGAAAGCCTCTGACATTTGGGGAGAGGTGAGAAGTTCATGGCAGCAGAAACATGGGTATGAGGGAGTGAACAATGGGCTGGAAGCCCTTTTATGCTGCGACCCTAGAAGCAACATGTGTGGTATGACGGCAGCTGCTGGAGTCCTCCCTGCAGTGTGACATCCTGTCCAGGGAATCCTGACATTCCATTGTGGCCCGGACCAGCCAGCCTCAAGGGTATCATGTTCTAGCCGGGTGGCGTGTGTGTCTGGCTGCGAGGAGCGGGTGGTCCCTGGGGCTGTCACATTTGTCTGCATTTTGCTGCCTTTCCCTCCCTCCCAAGCCCTCCCAGAATAGCCCCCCAAACTCTCCCTTGACCTCACCTCCCCTGTCTCCTGAACCACAGAGCAGAGAATCCCCTCCCATGAGGGAGGGCGAGACCTGGTGCCCATTTATTGGAAACCATTTCCCTTCTCAATACCGTCTGAAGAGGTGGACCGGCAAAGCGACATTCCCACAGAAATAATTTTTCAATTTCTTATAATAGGACATAAAAGTCGGCCCAGGGAAATTGATTCCATTTGGAGCTTCCTTTGTAGGACACTTCATCTTCCATGGCGGCCTCTGTATTTCAGCCATTTCTAAAGCCTGAGGAACTCTCCTTTCATGTTTTTTCGCCACCCTGGCAGGAGGCTTTTGTAGCTCAGCCGAATGTCTCTGCTGACCTGTCACTTCCTCAGGCCTGGGGCTGGGAGTGGGAGGTGCCTCGGAGCCCCCACCCAGCCCCAGGGAGCAGCTTGCCAACTTCCCCTCCATGTCTACTCTGGTCCGCGGCATGAGGGGGATTTATTCTCCTTCTTTGCTCTGTCTTCTCCATCCCCTGTTCCCCCTTGTCCCTTCCTTCCTTTTCTCTTCCATCTTTCCTCTTGGGTATCGACTTCCTTCCCTTTTGTCCCTCTCTTGCTCTTTCATTTCTACCCTCTTTCCCTGGGGTTATATCCTTCACTCCATGACCACCTGACCGGTAGGTTACTCAGTGTCTCTGGATCTCAGCTTCTTCATCTGTAAAAAAAAAAAATAAAGTGCGTCTCATGGCGGTGTGAGCAGGGTTCCACACTTAGGTGTTCAGTAGACCCCAGGGACAGAGAGAGAAGTGGAGTAGAAGGCAGCAGATGCTAGTCCCCTCCAGGGCAATGCTTTCACAAGATAGAGCAGGTGTCCTAGCCTGGTCTGAAGATGAGGGAACCGAGGCTCAGAGAACGTGGGCAGATTTGTCCCATGTTACCCAGCTAGTGAGTGGGCACTTGTACTACATTGACCCTTTTGTGCTTTTCTGTTGGATCATGGGCTGGGATGGCAAGGATGCCCCTATCCCTCTCTCTCCTGCCTGGCCTCCTGCCTCTCTCCTGACCTTGGCATTGAAGACTGGGGAAAACCACATTATCCTGGGTCTTCCCAGTGCTCTGAGCTCCAGCTGTTATGGTGTTGTGTGTGAGATTTGATGGGGGTTGCAAATAGGGCTCCATCATCTCCCACTTCAAGCCTCAGCCTGGGGGCGTGTGGCCCCAGAATGAACTGAGTCCATCACAGAGGAAACATGACTTCTGGGCTAGCTTCGATTGAACAGCCCAGCTGAATGCTCTGAGCCCGCAGATGTTATTCTCAGCTGGACAGTATTATCTTCCTGGATCGGAGGAAACAGGCTCAGTTAAGCCACTTGCCCCAAGTTTGGCTGGGACAAGAAGCCAGCTCTGACCAGACTTCAAACCTTTTGATTTCAGGGATGTCGAGCAACTGGTTCAAAGTTGTCCAGCGAATTTAGAATTCGTGTCTCCCTAGACCCCATTCCTGAACCTCTTTCATTCCATACCCCACTTACAATAGTTTGGGCTGCTTCCGTGAGACCCTGAAGCCCAGAGCCAGGGCCAAGAGGAAGATAGTTACAGTTAGCTTCAAGTCCACTTTCCACCTGCCAAGGCAGCCAGTCCCCCCGTCATTTGTTCCCAGACATGGCGATTGGGACCAGGGCTGAGGTCACTTGTTGGAGATGCTGTGGCAGGAACCCGTGCGTCCACAGTCTGGGTGGTAGTCAGGGCCTAGCTCGTTCCAGGGACGTGAGAACCGTCTGCTGCCTTGCTGTCCCAGCGCTGACCGGGAACTGAACCCAAGCTGACAGCAGCTGCTCTTCACAAACAATTCCCGAGGGAGAAGGAAGAGGAAACGTTTCCCCAGAAGAATCTGGAATCTCAAATGGAGCAGCACTTACTGCTGTCTGTGGGTGAGGATAGACAATGCTCCCTGGTTCTCATCACGGCCAAAAAGTCCTGGGACAGATTAATTGATGCATTCATTTGGCAAACAATTGTAAGCATCTGTGCTGTAGCCAAACCTCTTCTAGGCTGTGGGGAGGCAACAGTAAACAAGATAACACTGTCCCCACACTCTCAGCACTCACATGCTTGTGGAAGAGACAGAGGAGAAACAGATTGTCACAATATCTGTTTGTCCGAGTACCGGCTTTTCTTTCCTCTGCGAATCAGTGGATAGTTCTGCAGCGCCTGGCAGCCTGGAAAGCAGAGAGGTTCAGGGAGGAGACAACAGAGCTTGTATTCTGAGGACGTCCTTGGCCCTGAGTCAGGATAACCCTGGTCTAAGCCGGGAGAAGTCAGCAAATGTCTGTTTTTCTGTGTCTCAGGTCTCAGTCCTCAGAGTGAAGATAGCAGTACCTGCTCATGGTCACGGATTGCAAGGAACAGAGGCCACGTAAGCCAACTTGCGGCAAGAGTGGATTGTGTAAGGTAGCAGGGATCTTTTGGGAGGCCAAAGGCAATAACCCAAGTGCAGCAGAGACTCACAGAAGCCGAAAATGGGATGTTGCCAATAGCAAAGGCATCCATGCGGTCTCTCCTTTAGTAGCCCTGTTTTTCTCCTGCATTTCTACTCTGTTTTCTTCTCTGGCCACCCAGCTCCTTTGCTCTGTCACAGATTGTCATCCCACAAAGCTTTGACTGGCAAAGTCCAGTCCTGGCCTTAGTGGCCTTCTCTACCCTGACAGCTCTTAGTAACTCCTTTGGGTTTTTCTCGCCTCTGCTAGTTACCTAGGATCTGTTCCCGAATCCAGTTCCTAGTCCTCCAAGGAGGAGTCAAAGTGAGACAAAGTGCAGGTTACTGGACAGCCAGTGGTTGGGCCCTGCGTAGGACAGGTGCCCACCGCTGGTCCAGTCAGCTGTGATCATAATGGGGCATGATCATGTGATACAAAACATGGCTGCTAGAGGTCACATGGTATAAAACATGGCAGGCTACAGAGGGGACAGTTCCTCTTAGAAGGTAGCAGTGGTGTGTGCAGTCACCATAAAACATCTGCTTCTTCCAGGCTGCTCTGACCAATTAAGTGAGGCTTAAAAACAAACAAACAAACAAAACCTAGCATGCTGACTCTCTGTACACTGCAAGGACTTACTGAATGAATATTATTTGTAGAGGCCTTTGCTAAATTTTAAGGTGCTACCCAGATGTGAGGTGTGAGGATCGCCCTAGGCTACTGACGGAACTTAAACTTTTGCAAAGGCTAGCTTGGCTGACTTTAGGCCAGTTGCTTTAATCGGAGAACAATTAGCTTGGTAACCTCCTTATTCCCTCAGTTACTGCGTTTCCCTGGGGCCTGGGGAGACTGTCCCTTGAATGTGGATTTCTCAAAGTGGCTCCATGCTGCGTCCCTGAGTGGGGCTAGGGCTCAGCCTTGGAAATTACAGTCTGTCTCTTCCTGCTGGGTATGATTGAGTAAGTGCCGCCACACATACTGGCCAATCCTAGCAGCTAGGGGCCTCCCGGGCAGCTGGCCAGCCGGAATGACAGACAGCTCGTGGCCCGCTTCTGCCTTCCAATGGTTCTAGAGGGAAGAAGGGTGGAGAGAGATGGAAATATGTTGCATCTCCATTGGGCCTGAATCTCTACATTCCTTACTTATTGCATCTTCCTAGCAATACTACCAAGGGGGCATTCTAATCCCCATTTTACAGATGGAAGTAATGAGGCTTAGAGAGATTAAGTAATTTGCTCAAAGTGGTAGAAACCAAGTGGGAAGCCAGTCCTGGCTCTCTGGGCTCCTCAGTGCATTGCAGTAAGAGCTTACAAGCGTTCAACCAGCCAATTCTTTCTGAGCACATACTGTGTGCTGAGTATTGCCTGATGTGTTATGCTTTTAAAATCTGTTTTCCACTTATCATCCAGTACCCTGTGAAGTGAGTATACAGGATGGCTCTTGTTACCCCTGTTTAACAGATCAGAAGCTAGAGGCCTAGAGGAGGATAGGGATTTCCTCAAGGCAGCCTAGCAACTTAGTAGCAGAGCAGGGTGAGGAACTAGATCCCATGACTACATCTGTGGGGCTCTGTGGACCAAACCAGCCTTCCTTCTCACCCCTCAAGACAGTCACCCATACATGAGGGGCAAAATATCCAAAGATAAAAAAAATTGCACTTGTTTATTTTCTCTTTAGTTCATATTTCACTGATGATCATAGCCCATATGTTATTCAGACTTGGGTTCAAGTCCTGGCTTACCACTTACTTCATAGTGTGATCACTTTGAACTTTAGGTTCCTCATCTGTAAACGCGATAATCCTCATGATGGCACCTGGCACACTGCTTTGGGAGTTTAAGACAAGGAGTCAGCAAAGAGGACTTCTTGGAGGAAGTGGCTCCTAGGACTGCCGCCTGGAAAGGAAGCCAGCAGTCTGTTGCTTGTCAGACCTCATCCCAGTGATTCTCACTTACCCTTTGAAAGCCTGGAAAGCCTCTCCTACTCTTCCAGTTAGACTGAGTCTGGGTTTCTATAACTGAGAATCAGGGGAGCGAGTGGTAGACACCTAGAGCTCCCTCCTCTCTCAATTCATATCTGGCCCAGACTGTGTCTCCTCCAGACTCCTCCCATGGCAAGATGCATCAAGTCCCTAAGTGAAAGACTGAGGTGGAATGAGGTATGTCCCTTTGTAGCCTCAGTGCTTATAGAGTCATTGCCATATTCTGAGAAGCATTCAAAAGTCTTTAATCCTGGCTTCAAACTTTCCCTTTCTACCTAAGCCGAATAAGAAATGAATGCACATATGCTTATGGCTGGTTTGGGGAGGGTGAGAAGATACGGCCATTTCTTAGTTTGTGTCTTCTCCGCAATGCTAATCAACCTGTCTTATAGCAAACTAGCTGTTTCCTAGCAACGCCAAGTGATAAAGCAGGATGGCATCTATTTTGAATCTTCCTGAAATGACCTGTTGACTCTCTTTGAGAGTGGCAGCCATTGCCTTGAGATCATGTTGCCTTGCCAAGGTGGGGGCGGTGAGGGTAGGGGCCTTCCCCCAGTTGGGGCAGCCAAATACCCTGCAGCGTTCTGCATCTGGGCTAGGCCAAACCACATGCCTATCACGAATATGGACTCATTCCCTTCTTCATTCATTTGTGGACCCATATATCCCATCACACAATGACAGTGGGCCAGGAACTTGGCCAGACATTGGTGTTTCTAGAAAAGAATCAGACCAGGTTTCCGTCTTTGGGGAGAGACAGGCTTGTAACAAGTCCTGTGATAAATATTATCATTAAGGCAAGAACAAAATCAAGCCCTATAGGAGTTTACAAGAATATGTTTAGAGAAGTTAGAAGTCAAACTAGGCTTTGAAGTGTGAATGAGTTTTGTAGGTGGTGAAAGAAGAGTAAGGTATTTGATGGAGGGTGTGGCTTAATGCAGTAGCCTAAATGCAGAAAAGAAAGCAGTGAAAAGTCGGTGACATCACTAGCTAATCAAAGCATCGCTCCCTTGGGGTCAAATGGATGTTACTCTGATAGGTGATTCTCTCACCAAATAGGAAATTCAGGCTTAAAATGAAATAAACCTTTGGATGATAGGACTTTCTAGCCATAAGGCAGCATGCTGATGTTTATTGTGATTTATTAAAATCATAGAATTTTCAGAAACATTTCCTAGACTCACTCACTTCTCAGAACACTGAGACCATCTTTTAAGAGTAGGATTCCTTGGAACCCATCTTGGAAAATGCTAAGCTACAGAGTAGGGTTGTTTCCTGGGGATGGTTGGAGACAGGTAGGGCTAACTCCTGCGGGGCCTTTTATGTCATAGGATGAGGAAGGGAGTTTACCTTGAAGGTGATGGGCAGCCAGGGTGAGATTTTCAGCAGGGCCCTGGGTTAGGAAGTATGGGGCACAGAGGGAATGTGGGCCAGAGAGGTGAGTCTGGAGCCCGCTCTTCGAAGTTGGAGGCTGTAGTGATTGTTACTCTTTGGTGTTTGTTGCTGTGGGTCTGTCAGCATCCCCTGGCACCTGGCCTAAGCTGGGGACTCAGACCTCGCCTAGGGCAGCCACATTCAGAAACATTGTTGAGGCCCTCCAGCCGGGTACTCACTGAGGTCCAGCTGAGTCCTGCTGGGCGACCTGTGGCTCTCTGTCAGCCATCCCGCTGCCGAGTAGCCCTTCTTTTCTTGGAAGGTGCCTGGGATCCACTCATTGGTTCTGGTGCTTGTGTTAGGACCGTCTTTCTGTTTACGGTCTGCCACAAACCCAGTCAGGTCGTCAGTGGTCTTTGCTCTACTCAGTGTCAATGTGCTCAGGAACTGTCACTGATTTAGAGTATTCTTTGTGCTAGGAAAGGCAGAAAGTGTCACCAGACTATTGGGTCAAAGATAATAGTCGGAAGAAATAGTCCTGTTCAACGGAGAGGAAACTGACCAGGTATGAATGGGAGACCCATTAGACAAAACCTAAGACCTCGAGCCAGATGGCCATGGACTGGTGTCAGCTGCAGGACTTCTTGGCTGGATTATTGAGGCGAGTCTCTTCACCTCTCTGAGCCTCACTTTTCTTGCTATAAAATGGAAGGAGGAATCCAGATTTTTTAAATGTTTGTAAGATGTTTGGCATGTAAAATTGGCTCAACAGTTGTTAGGTGCAGTTCCATTTTTCTTGGGTCTTTAAACTCTATATCCTAAGACCAGACGTGGGTTAGTAGCTGCAGCTGTGAAAACAATTTTCACGGTTTTGTTTGAAAAGTTGCTTGTGGGAAGGCTGCCAGAAAAGCTGATAGGAGCAGAGGCTCCATCAATAAAAGGAGAGATCCCAAGTCAGGGAGGGGACGCTCCCAGCCACAGGCTTATCCAGAGATTACCTTCCATTCTGGGTGGTAACTGTGATAGGGATGTTGACACATGTCCATACTGACAAGTCAGGGAAGAAGAAGGACCTGGAAACTGTCTACGTAAAGATTAGATGGAAGAGCTCAGGTGTCTTATCCTGAAAAAGATGATGGGAAGAACTGTGGAAGAGAGAAGTGTGTCCCTTTCCAACCAGAGCAGCGCCCGGCACAAAGTAAGTTCTCAAAAAATAATGGATGGATGGATGGAAGGAAGGAAGGAAGGAAGGAAGGAAGGAAGGAAGGAAGGAAGGAAGGAAGGGGTGAGGAACTAGATCCCATGACTACATCTGTGGGGCTCTGTGGACCAAACCAGCCTTCCTTCTCACCCCTCAAGACAGTCACCCATACATGAGGGGCAAAATATCCAAAGATAAAAAAAATTGCACTTGTTTATTTTCTCTTTAGTTCATATTTCACTGATGATCATAGCCCATATGTTATTCAGACTTGGGTTCAAGTCCTGGCTTACCACTTACTTCATAGTGTGATCACTTTGAACTTTAGGTTCCTCATCTGTAAACGCGATAATCCTCATGATGGCACCTGGCACACTGCTTTGGGAGTTTAAGACAAGGAGTCAGCAAAGAGGACTTCTTGGAGGAAGTGGCTCCTAGGACTGCCGCCTGGAAAGGAAGCCAGCAGTCTGTTGCTTGTCAGACCTCATCCCAGTGATTCTCACTTACCCTTTGAAAGCCTGGAAAGCCTCTCCTACTCTTCCAGTTAGACTGAGTCTGGGTTTCTATAACTGAGAATCAGGGGAGCGAGTGGTAGACACCTAGAGCTCCCTCCTCTCTCAATTCATATCTGGCCCAGACTGTGTCTCCTCCAGACTCCTCCCATGGCAAGATGCATCAAGTCCCTAAGTGAAAGACTGAGGTGGAATGAGGTATGTCCCTTTGTAGCCTCAGTGCTTATAGAGTCATTGCCATATTCTGAGAAGCATTCAAAAGTCTTTAATCCTGGCTTCAAACTTTCCCTTTCTACCTAAGCCGAATAAGAAATGAATGCACATATGCTTATGGCTGGTTTGGGGAGGGTGAGAAGATACGGCCATTTCTTAGTTTGTGTCTTCTCCGCAATGCTAATCAACCTGTCTTATAGCAAACTAGCTGTTTCCTAGCAACGCCAAGTGATAAAGCAGGATGGCATCTATTTTGAATCTTCCTGAAATGACCTGTTGACTCTCTTTGAGAGTGGCAGCCATTGCCTTGAGATCATGTTGCCTTGCCAAGGTGGGGGCGGTGAGGGTAGGGGCCTTCCCCCAGTTGGGGCAGCCAAATACCCTGCAGCGTTCTGCATCTGGGCTAGGCCAAACCACATGCCTATCACGAATATGGACTCATTCCCTTCTTCATTCATTTGTGGACCCATATATCCCATCACACAATGACAGTGGGCCAGGAACTTGGCCAGACATTGGTGTTTCTAGAAAAGAATCAGACCAGGTTTCCGTCTTTGGGGAGAGACAGGCTTGTAACAAGTCCTGTGATAAATATTATCATTAAGGCAAGAACAAAATCAAGCCCTATAGGAGTTTACAAGAATATGTTTAGAGAAGTTAGAAGTCAAACTAGGCTTTGAAGTGTGAATGAGTTTTGTAGGTGGTGAAAGAAGAGTAAGGTATTTGATGGAGGGTGTGGCTTAATGCAGTAGCCTAAATGCAGAAAAGAAAGCAGTGAAAAGTCGGTGACATCACTAGCTAATCAAAGCATCGCTCCCTTGGGGTCAAATGGATGTTACTCTGATAGGTGATTCTCTCACCAAATAGGAAATTCAGGCTTAAAATGAAATAAACCTTTGGATGATAGGACTTTCTAGCCATAAGGCAGCATGCTGATGTTTATTGTGATTTATTAAAATCATAGAATTTTCAGAAACATTTCCTAGACTCACTCACTTCTCAGAACACTGAGACCATCTTTTAAGAGTAGGATTCCTTGGAACCCATCTTGGAAAATGCTAAGCTACAGAGTAGGGTTGTTTCCTGGGGATGGTTGGAGACAGGTAGGGCTAACTCCTGCGGGGCCTTTTATGTCATAGGATGAGGAAGGGAGTTTACCTTGAAGGTGATGGGCAGCCAGGGTGAGATTTTCAGCAGGGCCCTGGGTTAGGAAGTATGGGGCACAGAGGGAATGTGGGCCAGAGAGGTGAGTCTGGAGCCCGCTCTTCGAAGTTGGAGGCTGTAGTGATTGTTACTCTTTGGTGTTTGTTGCTGTGGGTCTGTCAGCATCCCCTGGCACCTGGCCTAAGCTGGGGACTCAGACCTCGCCTAGGGCAGCCACATTCAGAAACATTGTTGAGGCCCTCCAGCCGGGTACTCACTGAGGTCCAGCTGAGTCCTGCTGGGCGACCTGTGGCTCTCTGTCAGCCATCCCGCTGCCGAGTAGCCCTTCTTTTCTTGGAAGGTGCCTGGGATCCACTCATTGGTTCTGGTGCTTGTGTTAGGACCGTCTTTCTGTTTACGGTCTGCCACAAACCCAGTCAGGTCGTCAGTGGTCTTTGCTCTACTCAGTGTCAATGTGCTCAGGAACTGTCACTGATTTAGAGTATTCTTTGTGCTAGGAAAGGCAGAAAGTGTCACCAGACTATTGGGTCAAAGATAATAGTCGGAAGAAATAGTCCTGTTCAACGGAGAGGAAACTGACCAGGTATGAATGGGAGACCCATTAGACAAAACCTAAGACCTCGAGCCAGATGGCCATGGACTGGTGTCAGCTGCAGGACTTCTTGGCTGGATTATTGAGGCGAGTCTCTTCACCTCTCTGAGCCTCACTTTTCTTGCTATAAAATGGAAGGAGGAATCCAGATTTTTTAAATGTTTGTAAGATGTTTGGCATGTAAAATTGGCTCAACAGTTGTTAGGTGCAGTTCCATTTTTCTTGGGTCTTTAAACTCTATATCCTAAGACCAGACGTGGGTTAGTAGCTGCAGCTGTGAAAACAATTTTCACGGTTTTGTTTGAAAAGTTGCTTGTGGGAAGGCTGCCAGAAAAGCTGATAGGAGCAGAGGCTCCATCAATAAAAGGAGAGATCCCAAGTCAGGGAGGGGACGCTCCCAGCCACAGGCTTATCCAGAGATTACCTTCCATTCTGGGTGGTAACTGTGATAGGGATGTTGACACATGTCCATACTGACAAGTCAGGGAAGAAGAAGGACCTGGAAACTGTCTACGTAAAGATTAGATGGAAGAGCTCAGGTGTCTTATCCTGAAAAAGATGATGGGAAGAACTGTGGAAGAGAGAAGTGTGTCCCTTTCCAACCAGAGCAGCGCCCGGCACAAAGTAAGTTCTCAAAAAATAATGGATGGATGGATGGAAGGAAGGAAGGAAGGAAGGAAGGAAGGAAGGAAGGAAGGAAGGAAGGAAGGGGATAGTGGTCACAGAATTGGAGAGCCCTCATTTTGAATCCCCTGTGCATCATAAACCAACAGGGACCTTGGGATGATACTCAGCCTTCCTGCATGTCAGTTACTCATGGCTACAGGGAAACCTACTATGCTGTGCCCTTCTGAGTCCTTGGTGTAAACATGTGTGGTAAGTTCTAAATACTGAACTGTCTTAGAATTATTCAGTGAAAATTCTGCTTTGTTCCCATGCCAATCTCTGTTGGTGGTTGGCAAAGCCTATCATGTGGAAGGGGAATTGGGCATACCTACAGAATTTCGGAGTGGGACAGGCAAGTTGGAGTTCAGGTGAATTTCTTAAGATTAGAATTGTTAAAAGATGATTTGGGCTGCTGTCATAGGAGTGAGCTCCCCGGCCCTGGAAGGTGTGAGAGCCCTGAGGCAGCAAGATGCCAAACTGGGACAGCAGAAAGGAGCACTGTGTGTTCAAAGCCTGCAGCACTTTAGTCTCTATTTAAACATCTGAGAAATAGGGACACGACAATATTGGCTACACAGTGTAAAGTGACAGCAGAGGTTGCCAGCTGCTACCCAGTGGCCACAGTTGGCCCCTAGATGGATTTTGGTGGGCCTGCGTGCCTATTGTTCGTTTAGAGAATTCACGTGGAAGTTCAGGTTGTTCAGCTTATTTTGAGAAGAAGATAGAAGAGAAAGGTGGCTGAGCTGTCATCTTCCCCCAGCCCCATGGAGCTGAGCCAGGGCCCGCCTCTAGCTCACTCCACTCCCTGCCACCCTCAGCCATCTCTTTGAAACTGAGGCGAGACCCACATTCTAGCCTCTGAAGACTTTTGCTTTGTGCCCTCAGCCCTCTTTGTTAAATTCTGGGCTTCTTGCCTTGTGGTCCCTCTTATAACCTGCAAATAAACCTCCTGTGCTCCAGAGGAGCTGGAAAGACAGCCCAAAGTGGTGGTTGAGGTTTGCTTCTAGGGGTGGGGCTGCTTTGGGTCATGTCCCAGCTCAGCTGCTTACTTCCTGTGCTGCTCCTGGTGAGTCACTTAAGCTCTCTGATCTCAGTATCTTTAGCTATAAAAAGGGGATAATAGTCAAACCTCCTTTACAGGTATGTGAGGAGTGCCTGGCCTGAGTATGTGCTTAGCAGATGACATCTATTTTTGTTAAAGAAATACGTCCTAGTATAATGTGGATCATTCTCCCGGGCTGATTGGGTGTTTGCTGTCGTGCACCTGAGCACCAAAACCTGACAAGTTTTCCCAACAGCAGTGATTTTAGAAGTGTCCTCTCCACACGAGTAGCATAGGCTGTTGGAACTGGAGCCACTGCACGGCCAAGGAGGCTGGTGGAGCAGGAGAGGGTGGCCAGGCCCTCCCTGAGTGGAGCACAGGCAAGCTGAGCCCTTCATCCCCCATGAGACTCCTATGCCCCATGGATGCAGGAAGTGCTGTGTTTTACCACAGCCATTGGGCTCTGCTTGGCTTCTGACAATTTATAGCCTTCTCAGGGTGAGAGGGAACTAATGTGTCACTTATATTTGTATGACACTTAGAAACTACTCAATGGGACTTTTGCCCTCCTGGTTTTGTTTTTGTTTTGTTTTGTTTTTTCTTTTTTTTTTTTTTGTTCTTTTTCCTCCTGCTCAGTCTGCTTGCGCTGTGTGCAGTAGTTGGGAGCAAGGGAAGACCTCTTGGTCTGGTTTGCACCCTAGCTCTCCTTCTCACCCATCCTGAAAGCCCTCTCTGCCCTCACAAAGCCCTATGAGGTGAGGACTCTATTGTGCTCCATTATACAGGTGAGAAGGTAGAGGCGCAAGGAGCTTAAGGGAGCTACTTGTTCACAGTCTGAGCAGAAGAGCAGAGTTCATACTTGGAACTCTGACCCCAAGGTCCAGGCTCATGAATCTCTATCAGCATGGGGAAAAAATGTTGGCCATGCAAAGGAACTAAAAAAAAAAAAAAAATTCCATTTATCAGGCAGAGACAGGTCAGCCCATCTCTGCCAGGGGAAAACGCTGGCCATGGTGCAGAGCATGGCTGGGGCAACATGGCGGTCATGCTTCCATCCCTACACCTCTCACCAAATCATTCATCCTGAACAGGCCAAGCCAGTGCTCTCTGCTCCCTGTGGACCTCTCTTTCCCTCCTTCCTGGTCAGTCAAGTGGGGGAAACATCTGGCTCCCAGCTCTCCTGTGAGAGTCTCACCTCATTTGTGTAGTCTCACCCTCAGGACTTAGTGAAGCAGAGGTGGCTGGGGTGTCCTCTCCACCCTGTGGGGCCTCTGCTGCTCTGGTAGGGGTGGCAGGGGTGGCCCAGAGCGTCAGGCTGACCGCCTTGGGCTGTGAATTCCCGCCCTGCCCCCTATTAGCTAACTGGGATTGGACACACGGCTTCATGGCTCTGAGCTCCACTTCGTCACCTGTCACGTGGGGTAGTAACGCTTCACAGGATCATGATGGAGGCCTGTGGGACCCTTAGCTCTTGCCTCTGGTGGCTGGGATGTCCCACTTGCTCCTCACAGTTACGCTCAGAGTGTGAGCATTGCCATCCAGTTCTACAGCCAGGGAAGCTGAGGTCAGTCTTTCTTGCATTGGTTCTTTATGAAGTTCCGTGGGTATGCCAGGCTGAGTGCTGGGCGCCGTGGGGTCAGGGAGGACCAGGTCAGCTCCCAGGGAGCCTGGAGCCTGGGGCTGGCCTCTTCGCCCACAGCCGCCTGCCTCTCAGCCCAGCACTGCTCAGCCGGGGACGCTACCACACCCCTGTCTGCTGGGAGGCTGTGGGATGGACAGGGTCCGGGTCCGCCGTGCGCTGCCCAGGGCGCGAGAGCTGACCATGCGTGGCTCTTCCCAGCTCTGCATTCACCAAGGCTATGTGGACACCAGCCGCGGTGGGAGTATTTACACCACGGAAATTGGCCAGTAGGGCTTTTTTTATATTTTCCCTGAGAGCTGCTCATTAAACATTTATCAGCTACGGCTACCCGAATCTCTCCACTTACCTTTCTTTCCATTTCTACCATTCTAGCCCAAGCCACTTTCATCTCTTACTCAGCAGGTTCTGCTCGGCCTCCCTGCGTGCCCTTCTACATTCCGTTCCCTACCTGGCAGCTGGAGAGATCTTTAAAACCTGTAAATCAGCAGCTGTCACTCCTTTCTGTGAAACCTTCCCGTGGCTTCCCAGAACACTCAGAATGGAAACCAAACTCCTTGCTGAGGCCCACACAGCCCACTCTACCTGCCCTGCCAACTTCTGATCTCATCTCCCCCCTCCTCTGCTAACCTGGACTCTGACACATTGGCCTTCATCCTGTTACTGGAAAGAGCCAGCACCTTCCTGCCACAAGGCTTTGTGCTTCTTCTACTGGTGAGAGTCTTCTGTCCCCAGGTCTTTGCATGGCTAGCTTCTTCTGAGAAGTTTTCTGCATCTTCACTCAAGTGCCACCTCCTCTGGGAAGTCTTCTTTGATCGCCTCTCTCCCCAACAGAGATAAGTTCTGTATGTACCCATCCCTGTCCCTCCCCAAAGTTACTTTCTAGGATAGCTCCCCGGGTCCATTTATGACTTAATTTGCAATATCTCCACCAAAACCAAAACTCTACATTCACTGTGACTGAGGGTAGCAAAGCAGAGGCGCCTAGCAAGATATTTGATGAATGAATGACAGTCTCAGTTTTCCAAGAGAAGACACCCCAGAGGAGGTCTGCCCCACCACTGCTGAGCTGGAGACTTGGCAACGGAAGTTCTGGCTGTGTGTTGAGTTGGGTCTGAAAGACAAATGTTTTGGTTTCTAGAAAACAAGGGGAAGAGACATTTTGCCAAGGAGGCTTTTCAAAATAACCTCCCCATGCTTCCATACCCCTGGGTCCCTCAGGGTTACAGAGGGGACTTAATTAGGTCACAGGGTTGTCATTAGGTGTACTGAAGCATTCACTCCCGAAATTGTGCCCTGGAAGCATTTCCCTTCACCGTCTGTGGGCAGAGCCTAGAAACCTGATTTTCAGGCATTTTCCTATTTAAGTAGCATCTAAGAGACAGTGGTGGGATTGCCTTTCTGGAGATGCACAGAAGCCGTCGAGATATCTGGACACAAATCGATATGCTTAGACTCCTTCCCCCAAAGAAGGAGTCTTTTTTCCGTTGATTCTCTATGTCAGTCTGGTTTTGTGTAAGGGCCAAGGCCAGGGGCCAAAAAAAAAAAAAAACAAAACAAAAAAAATCTCATTTCAAATTCTAATTCTGTCCTTCCTAGATTTATGAGTGACTTTGGGCAAAATGTACAAATTGACCGTGACTCCGTTTTCTCAGCTGTAAAATGGGATTGATAATGGCTCTAACCTCGCTGGTTTGTTTAACTGATGGTGAACTTCAAACTGAGATTGACTTACATTCAAGGAGCTCATCAATATGGCTGTTGCACACAGAATGCTTGTAGAGGTTTTGGTGATGTGTGAACAGATACTTTGTAAAATGCTCCTTTCCAGGGTACTTTTGTGACTGGCCCTAAACTTTCATTTAAGGCACAGGAATGAAATGGAAGGTAATTGACTGGTAGACCTTCCTCATTGATTCAAATTAAACTTCGCTATCATCCAGTGGTAAAACGCTTGGCCTCTATCTCAATCATAGTATTTTATTTCTGTAGAAATACTGCATCCATTAAAATTATCCATTTCTGTGGCACTTAAAATTGTCAACAGAGTCTTTTTGCTTCACCTTCTGGCTGACTTATATAACCTCACTTTGCTAAGGCTGGGGGGAAAAATGTCTAAGTGCTTGCCAAGATTAATGCTGTGTTTTAAGTGTCAAGTCCTGAGTATATTTCATTTCGGGGCAACCCCTATCTTTCACTGATCATCTGCTGTATCCAGAGCATTAAAGGGAAGAGACAGAACTAAGTGAGTTGGGGCCCTGCCCTTAAGGAGCTTATCATTCACTTTTTTTTTTTCTTTTTTACTAGCTTATGTCCTAATTTCATTCCATGGTTAATAGATATTTCCTCAAACTGACAACATACATAGCACTGGGTTATGGGGACAGAGATGAATGAGACCTGGTGCCTTCCCAAAAGGAGGCGTCTGCCTGGCTCAGGAGGCAGTTATGAACTTGAAGGAGCTCCAGGGAATGGGAGAAAGAGACACAGCTGGGTGGGAATGGAGTCTGGAAAGCCGCGCCTCACAGCTCTCAGTCATGGTGTTGGGATGCTGCTGGGAGAGCAGTGCCTTATAAATCCCAGGCAGGGTGTGTGGCTGCTGTTGGAGAATGGGACCCCAATCTGGCAACGAGTGGGACAGGAAGAAGGGATGAGAGACAAGAAAGTGACCGTTTTTCTCATAGTACAAGATGTGCCATGAAAGACAAATGAGCCGAGAGTTCGGGGACTTCAGGTGAGGGGGGATTACTTTGGACTGGGGGTCCAGACTGGGTTGGCAGAAAAGGAAGCCTTTGAGGGGACCATGAGGGTGGGATAGACGCCCTATGGGCAGGGAAGGTCTTCAGGCAGCCGTGACGGTAAGCAAAGGCACAGTGTGGGAAAGTCTTTGGGTTGTCCTGGGGTGGCCTGCTTGGACTGGGCTGTGTCCAACAAGAGAAGTGGAAGCCAAGAGGAAAGGAGATCAGGGCCTTACTCATAAAGCCCTGGCATAGCCGTCTGGAACTAGTGCTGCTTTCTTCAGGGAGTGGAGGAGCCCAGGAAAGGTTTTGAGCCAGGTTCTCCTTCTGGGAGGTGGGACTTAAAAAAAAAAAAAAAAAAAGCTTTGTTGATTACACTATATTAGGAAGTCTCTTCCCCCCACAATATGTTCCTGGGATAAGACACACGTTTCTTCCCTGAGGGTGGTGGTTAATAATAGGCACACGACCCAAAGTGGGAACAGGAGAAGCACGCAGAGGTGCAAGCGGGCCCGCATTTAATGAGTTCACAGAGTGATTTGCTTTCCTAATTTTCACACCCCCCCCACCCCTCCCACCCTGGTGTGAAAATTCCCTGATGGAACTGTGTCTCGTGCTCCCTTGAGGATGGCAGGAGCTGTAGGGTGTGGTGGTGTGACTTCGGCTGGGGCTTACAGAGCTGGCCGGGTGTGTTCTCAGAGAGATGTGAGGGCGAGTCACGGAATCGTCCCTATCTCCAGCCCAGTGACCGATAGCAAGATGGAGCGTGTGTTCACTGAGGGCCTACCAAGTCGTGAGCAGCATGACCTCTCTGTGAATCCTTGCAACATCTTGACAGGCAGGCATTGGACAGATGACAGTGCTCCTCAGGGTGCGTTACGTGTACAGACTCACATCGCTGGTAATGGGTGGCGTCAGAAGGCACCAGCCGGCCGTTCTGTTCAGAGCGTGGGGTAAGCCAACAAAGGACAAAGCCGAGGGAAACTGGCATGGTCTTTCACTTCAGCTGGGAACTCCCATTCCATCTTGGCCACGGGGTTTCTCTGAGTTTCTTTGGTGGTAAAATGGACGTGGATGTTCCTCCTTTATGGTGTCCTCGACATGATGAAATTAGCCTATGTCTGGCCCACGTGAGGCATCCATAGATGTTAGCTGTTATCGGGGAGTCATTAAACCTTGGGACGCTGGGACCCCACTCCCCAGGCATGGAGTAGCACCCAAGGCTTGGGTACGGGGCAAAGCTAGCTTGAAGCTGTCACCACCAGCCTTTCTCTATAACACCTTCTCTCTTCCCTCACATTCCAACTTTGGAACATCTCACCCCAACGACTTATCCAGACGGCGGTAGATGGGAGAGGGGCACCAGAGC
This sequence comes from Enhydra lutris kenyoni, assembly GCF_002288905.1. Taxonomy (NCBI): domain Eukaryota; kingdom Metazoa; phylum Chordata; class Mammalia; order Carnivora; family Mustelidae; genus Enhydra; species Enhydra lutris. The sequence continues at coordinate 20,671,185 of NW_019154121.1, forward strand.
AACTCAGTGTCAGTCTGTCACGCCCCACGTGATGGTTTGCATTTGTCTGGACCTTCCTTGAGAGCCGCTGAAGGCATAGAGGCAGAGTGGCCACTTTTGACTTCCATTTTATCTGAAGCCTAAGGCGAAGCCGCTGAGTCATCATTGTGGTTCTGGAAACTCCCTTCCTCATACTTTCTATTTCTCTTCTGTAAAACCCTGACAAAGATGGCTCTGGGGAAAAGTAGCAGTGTCACTTACTCAGAATAATCAAGAGTGCTTAGTCCCCGTCCAGGGTTCTCCACAGGAATAGAACCAATAGGATATCTATGTGTCTAAATCTACATCTGTATCCATACATATGTCTACGTGTGTGTGTGCATACACACGTGCGTGTGTGTGTGTGTGTGTGTGTGTATGTACATACACAGAGGTTGAGAGAAGAAGAATGAGTGTGAGATTTATTTTAAGGAAATGGCTCATACAACTGTGGGGGCTGGCAAGTCTGAAACTGTGAAGCAGGCCAGCAGGCTGGGAATTCAGGTAAGAGTGGAAATTGTAGTCTTGTATGACGTCTACAGGGCAAGTCAGGCAGGCTGCAAACTCAGACAGGATTTCTGTGTTGAATCTAGAGGCAGAATGCTGTGTCTTCGAGATATCTGTTTTTGCTCGTAAGGCCTTCCGCTGACCAAATGAGTCCCTCCCACATTAGGGAGGGTGATCTGTTTTATTTGAAGTGAACTGATTTGTAAATATTCATCATATCTTAAAAAATACCTTCACAGCAACATCTACACGAGTGTTTGACCAAATAGCTGGGCACCATAGCCTCGCCAAGTTGACATGTAAAATTAACCATCACAGTCCCCGAGAAGGCTTGTCCTTGAGGGCAAGTCACCTTTCTTAGGAAGCTCAAGGGCCTGGTGAGGGACCCATGTTGCTGCGGAATGAATCTGCAGACCCAGGGAATCATCATCAGATATAGGCCAGTGTTTCTGAGCAAAAGTCCAGTGTTGGAGTGGAAAGAGCTCTGGACGGATTGTCAGAAGTTTTACTAGATGCTGATTGTGCGTTGAGCCTTGAGTTAGGTCCTCTGGGACAGAGGTGAGAAGGAGAAGACTACTTACTGCCTGAAAGAGATGACCAATACACAAGTAGCTCCATTATAGTAAGTTCTCAGCACCAAATCAGTAAGACGTGGGTAGAACTGTGCTGTGTAGAAATCCCATCAGTCTAGACTGAGGGTCGTTATGAGAAAGTGTGTACTGTGAGGTGCCTATCCTTCCAGTCCAGTGAGGCCTAACCCTTCATGAGTCATGGAACCACTGAGAATCCAGCACAAGCCGTGGAGCGTCCCCCACAGTGTTCACCCCCAAACATATGCCAGTGTCTTGTGGACTGTTTCCTGAGGTACAATATCCAGGATAAAGCCGGTGTGGCTTACAAGTTCCTTTCTATGAGCATTCTCAGAGAAATTTCATCTCTTCTCAATGTTAATAAATGTTCCCCTCCAGAGAACATTATAAACACGGAATTGTGTGAACATTAATGTCCCACTTTCCCTACAGATTGCTAGGTAGTGCAGTACCAAATCTCAGGTTGGCCTGTTAAGAGAATTAACCTCATTCCTAGCTTGATTTTGGTTATTGCCCCCCATTTTTTTTCCTTTCTTCTTTCTCATCTACTACCACTTTATGCCAAATTACTATTTGCTGTGGTTGTGTTGGACTTTTTTTTTTTTTTTTGCCTTCTAAATCCTCTTTTTTTTTTTTTTTTTTTGGCAATAAGGCAAGGTGGAAAGACAGAAACAACTAAGAACCTACCACCATGGAGCATCCAAGGTGCCATGAGACCGTAGAGGGATGAGCACCTGACTCAGTCTTATGTTGGGAGGAGGAGGGTGGGGAGGACCAGGTCCAATGCATCATTTTCAGGTCCCTGTGCAAAAACGAAAACACAGAGCCCGTTGCTGAAGTCAGCAACAGCAGAGCATGAAACCAAGCCTGGGGCTCATCTAAGCATGGACTCTGTGCTTCTGCACTGGTTGTATGCCCATGAATGCAGACCTGGTTAAGGAGGGAGGCTTCCCAATTCAGCTGACGCTTGAAAGAGCTGGGTAGGACTTTGCTAACAGAGCACAGGAAAGAGGGAAGAGCTAGTGCAAAGACAGAGACGTGGGAGTTTAGTCGTGAGAGGGGATATAGCAGAGGGGAAGCAGGGAGTATAAAAACAGGTGATGGCAGCAGGACTCTGTATATCACCAAGAGCCATGCCTGTGATTACATGTAATTCCCGTCACTCCCAATCCCAGAGAGTCCACCCAAAACTAATTTCACGTTCATCTCCAGGCCCCAGATAGTCTGGAGCCTATCTGGGGCTCCAGATTCTGGCCACATTCTGGCCAACACCTAGGACACCCTCATCTCCCTTTTGCCCTTCAGTCCCAAGCACCCCTACAGTGTCACAATGCACAGGGACCAACCAGTGGTTGGTGATGTGAAATCCATCCATGGATTTTTTTTTTTAAGATTTTATTTATTTATTTGACAGAGATCACAAGTAAGCAGAGAGGCAGGCGGGGTGGGGGCGAGCAGGTTCCCCGCTGAGCAGAGAGCCCAACTCGGAGCTCGATCCCAGGACCCCCGAGATCACGACCTGAGCCGAAGGCAGAGGCTTAACCCACTGAGCCACCCAGGTGCCCCAGTCCGTGGATTTTTTGAACACCTAAAGCTCCTGGCTGCCCCGAACTAACTGCTGGGGGTAGGGAGCTCTGAGACATGTTTTCACTCAGCATCCCACAGTCTTCCTGTGACTTTGAGACATCAACAGGCCTCATGAATTTCTGTCGCCTCCTTCAGTATGTCCCAGATTGTCCATTTTTTGCCATTCCCTGCTTGCACAGAGAGTCATCAAAGACGGTCCCGTGACAAGTCGTTTGAGCTCAGACAGATTGCCTGCTCCCTCCCGGCGACGTCTGGCTCTTTCTGTGCCAGCAAGCACCGGGTGGTTAACCCCCTCCCTCCTCTCTGTGATTTCTTGCGGCTCTTTTACATCACCTTCCCTGATAAATCATTTGGGACACGGCACTATTAACAGTGTTGCCATCAACCCTTTCTACAGGCCCTTAAATGAGATCCCGCTCTGAAGCCTTTGAGGCTGTTTATTTGCCTGCAGACCTAACAGGGTGGTGGGGGAGACACACGTGTGGAGTCTGAAAGCACTTTTCTTCCCCTCCTCTCGGCGGGAGAATTTCTCCTGTAGGTCATTGCAGCAGCGGAAGTCCTGGCGCATCCCTGTCGTATGGAGGAAGAGAGTCCTGCTTAAGGCTCTTACTGTCCTTCTGGGTAAACTGAGGCCCGGAGAGTCCTAGGGACTTGGCTAAGGTGGTATAGATAGCCAGGGATGAGCTAACCTCCAAGCCGGGTCTCCTCCTGCCGCTGAGATATACTCACTGCTGGGGGGAGTGGTGTCGAGCTCTTAGCTGCGTGTCTCTGAGCAAGTTTCTTTGCTTCTCAGAGCCTCTCTCTCCTCATCCCTCACTGGGGATGCTACCACCTTCGAGTCAACATTGAGAAGAGGATGCTAACAGAAGCATTTACACAGAGGCACCCAGCTCAGTCCTAAACCGTATGACCTGGGGCCAGTTGCCTAACCCCTCTGAGTGTCGGTGCCCTAGTGTCTAACATAAAGGCTGTTGGAAGATTTTAAAAACCTGACTTCCAGCAGTGCCTGGAGCATTGTAATAATCGCTATGTAAATGTGAGCTGCTTTCATTATTATCATTTTCCTCTGTATTGGCATGGAGTAAGCAAGCCCTTGGTAATTATTTTTTCCCTTTGTGTGGCCAGAGCTGCAGTATGCCTAGCATCAGGGCTCTGGAGAGAAACATGAATTTAAACCCTGGCTCTGCCTCCTGGCAGTGTGACATGGGACATGCATCTCAACTTTTCCCGAGCCTCAATTTCTTTATCCAAGAAGCGGGATAGCCGTGATCACCCCGCAGAGCTGCTAGTGCGGACCGGCCATAACTCACCCGTCACATCAGTTACGTTAAAACATTTGGAGCAGTTAGTGTTTCTTTCTCAAGTGCAGTTTTGATTAATTCCAATGTAAAATTCCTCCAGGCCAAGGGCCAGGCCACCCTCCCCGTGCCCCGCCACTTGCTGCAGGAGCTGTTGCCCACGGTTTGGGTCGTTTGCATCATGCAGCCGTACCTCAGTAATTCCGTGTGATGGAGGCATGATGAAAAAGCAGCTAACTCGCCCAGCCCAGAGATCTGGGCTAGTCTGGTAACCAAAACCTCCGCAGGGAAACACTGAATGCAGACACCCACATTCGGTTGCAGTTCTGGGCTTTCACCAGAGGTAGGAGGCTGCAGAAGAGGGGAAGACGGGGAGCCAGCAGGCTCGGGGGCTCAACTGCTCCACCAAATGTGTGTGCTTGCTGCCCTGTCGGAAACTTCCATCGCAGTAGAAGGCAGGTGGGTAGCACAGAGAAGGAACAAGTGAGAACTTGGGCCCATTACTCACGGGGGGAGCCTCTACCCGTTCGGAATGTCTTATCAGCTAACCGGATGCCCATTCCTGGTCTCACTTGGTATAGACTCGGGGCTCAGGTCAGAGCTCGAGGATGGGACAGGTGGGAAGGATACTGGCTTAACGTGTATTCCCACTGAATCAGCATAGGAGCATGGTGGTCAGTCCTGGGCACACCATCCGTACCCATGTGCATCTTCGTGATACAGAGAGCTGGTGTCCTGCTTGTATCAGCTATCTAGTTCCCTCATATTGCCCGCCCTTTGCTCTCCCCGGGGTAAAGGAGAAAGGGCTTGTTACCCATTTAGCACAGAGACATAAGACCCCAGATCAGGCTGCGTGGTGCTGGCAGTCCCCTTCCCTGCGTCCCAAATTGTCCATTAAGGGGAACAAAATTAAGTTGTAGATATTTGACTCTCTTTTTACTTGCAAAGATGGTGATTTTATATGAATCTACTTCATTTGAGTTTTAGTTGTTTGTTTCTCACTGCAAAAGAAAGGAAGGTGCTGCTCATTTCAACACGTCCTTTCTGGGCTGTGGGTGCAGTTTGGGCCTCTGGATTCAGCCGGGTGAGCCAGCTCTTCTGAAATTGTGATCGTCCATCTCTCCTTCTACTTCACAAACCATTTGGCTCTGAGGGGGTAATGGAGGTCCGTGAACCAGTAGGTAGAGTGCATTTCTCGTGTCCATCTAACGTCCTGGTTTGAGGAAAAGGGATTTGAAGTCAAGCATTGCAATAATGCCGCTACTTACTGTTCTGTGACTGGAGGCGAGTTCCTTAATTTTTCTAAGCCTCAGTTTCTTCATCTGTATGATGGGGATGATATTAGTCTCGATCGCACTTCGGGGTTTTAGTGCAGATGAATGAGACAAGGCACCAAAGCTCTCGGCGCTGTCACTGCTACGCGGTAGGTACTGGAATGCCACCGACCCTGAGGCTGCATCTGTGGTGGCTGCTGGGGCCTGAGTTGCATAGACTTCGAGGCCTAGGGAGTCATATCCACCCTCCCCCTGCTGTATGGGCCCTGGGAGCAGCCCCTTGTACCGGCTCATGAGAATGGACTGTTCATTGTTCAGGGATTTTGTGAGCCGGTTATTAAATACAGACATTATTAAAGATTAAATATATATAAACTTACACTTAAGTAAATTATGGTAGGGAAAGGTATACATAATGAACACTCACTGCTTCCTGATTCTTTTACTACAATGATACTTGGCTCCCGAGGTTATTTACCACTGTTCTATCCGTGTGGTGGAAATACTTGGGATGGTTGTACCCCTTGTATCCTTCCAACTCCACTTACCCTGAAACCAGAGCATTTGGCCATAGTAGGAGTATTTGTACCATGGAAACCGGTAAGTGCTACAAATCAGCTCCTCCCCTTTCCCCCACAGAAAGCCAGTTGTTAAATATTAACCAGCTGCCTCTTCGGGTGAAACTTACTAATTAGGTTGGTTTTTCATTGTTAGACAAGTGCTGATCAGAAAAATCCTTTATTATGTTGAGCTGAAATGTGTTCCTTCTAGCTTGAATTCTACTTGGAATTTTCAGTGATTTCTTTCACTAATGAGAAATACCGGTTATTTTTAACTGGTAAAAAAATACCACAAATAAATAAATACCTTGGTCTAAGACAATGTCTTGGTGCCTTTTTGTACCCACCCTATTCATACTGTGTGGAGCGTGGTAGGCACTGGGGAAATTGCTGTTGTGTTAAGTGGACTGTCTTTGTATTCAGATGAGGATTTTTAAAATGTAATTTCTCCGATGGGACTTTCGCCTCTAAGCATTAACCAGTTTCAGAAATGCTTAAATTGTGATGTTGAGGAAATCCAGCCTCAGAGCTGAAATGTCCATAAATTTTTCCACTTTGAGTATTTGCTGTTCGACTCATAAATTCGTTGACTCAACAGAAGGGAAGCAGGTCTCATTTTGAGCCACTGTGGAAAGCCACTTCCCTTTCAGAGATCCTTTTTTGTAAGTGACCAGCCACCAACACAGGATGATTCCTTCCGTGCCAGACAAAATCAGGGAGAGATGTCAGGCTGCTCAAGGTGTAAGACTCAGAGAGATGGAAGCAGCAAGGTGGGAAAATAAGCAGAAGCCCAAGGTAAAGAAGGGTATTGTGTAACATTGGGGCTTTTGAAACTGAGGTAGAAAGGCAGCTGAACAAGTTAACATTTAGTCAGCTTGGTTGGAGTTTGGGAGTCAGACATACTAGAGATCAGATTCTGGTTGTTTCTCTGAAAAGCTGTGTGACCTGGGCAGGGCACTAAATCTCTCTGAGCTTCTATCTTACTATATCTGAAAATAGGGATTGTGATACTCACTCCATTGTTTGTCAAGGGGATTAAATAAGATAGAGCTATGAAGGCTCAGGAACATGGGTATCAGTAAGAATTAGCTACTTCAGGGGTGCCTGGGTGGCTCAGCTGGTTAAGCGACTGACTTCAGCTCAGGTCATGATCCCAGGGTCCTGGGATGGAGCCCTGCATCAGGCTACCTGCTCAGTGGGGAGCCTGCTTCTCCCTCTCCCTCTGCTGCTCTGCCTGCTTCTCTCTCTCTCTCTCTGTCAAATAAATAAATAAAATATTTTTTTAAAAAGTTTTTTTTTTTTTTTTTTTTAAGAATTAGCTTCTCCACTTCTCATAACAAGACAAGTTTTTGCCAAATAACTTAGGGTTTAAAGTACTTAAAATGCCCTTGATGAAACAGGTACTCTGTATCAAAAAACATTTTGTCTTTAGAGCTGTAGATAAAATTTTATAATTTTCTTATTGTAAAAATAAAAACTGTCCACATTGAGTTTATCATAGCTCAGGATGGAGGGGATAGTCTGTTTCTGCCATTTTGCAGAACAAACACAAGCTTCCGTACACGGGGATGTTAACAAAGTTTTTGTCCCACACGGTGATTTCCATGCAGAATTACCCAGAGGGGGATTATTGAGCTCGGTGTTTTATAAACTCCACTAGACTGAGAGAAAATTGTTTTAAAAGTCATTTTTTGTCATCATCCATTAGACACCAATTTGCTAGGCAAAATCGAATGTAGGACACTGTTGTATAAATGAAATAACAGGTGCATGGCAAGAGGTTAATAACTCCCATTGCCCGGTTTTGAAAAGAAGAAAAATCACAGTGTCACTTCTACTCTTGACATTTTGTTCTGTGTCACCTCTCGAAGCAAACAAAATGTCTGTGCCTTTTAATGAGGCACATAGTCTCATTTTCTCATCTCTCCATTTTCTTCTTTCCAAAGTTCTCTAGAGCTGTTCCTCTAAATATTTTGGTTGATGGTGGGAACATTGGGAAACCTGAGGGACCTGGCTGTGATGAGGAGACGCTGACTCTGAGTCTTGGGTGCTCCCCACCGTTTGCCCCCCACCAGCTTCCCTGGGGCTGGTGTAGCAAATCATCAGAAATGTGAAGGGGTTCTCAAGTACGTAAAACCAACTGCATGCACTAAGAAATATAAACTCCCCACAGTGTTTGCTCTAAGGGCGTGAGGGATAAACGCTTAGAAAATTTTAGTGAAATAAAAAGGAAAAACCAAGAGTACTTCAGCTCTACAGACAATAACACTCAAATCCAATCCCTCTGCTTTCTTTCCTCTTCTTTTTCTTACTACCTTCTCCAGGAGATCTGTTTTCCCTCTGTCACTCTTTCTCTATCAATCTGTGCCCTTCTCTTCTCCCACTGCTTCCTCCTGTGGCATGGAATATTAGGAGATACTGGGAAAGAATCACCATTTCCCCTTCATTACAAAAAAGAAGCAGTGGCTTTCAGACATTGGTCAGAATGCAATTCATAGTAATAAATACTTCTTAGATCCTGCTTGGTATACCCATTGGGTAATAACAAATCTGCTCTTACTACATGTGATGAAATCTGACATTTCAGATTCCTTATTCTTTTTTGGGGGGGAGTATATTCTATTCTCTTCTTTAAAAATGCTGTTTCCAATGCAATACATTAATTTCTTGACTCAAGATTGGGATGCAGCCTACAGCTTGGAAACACTGGCCTAGAGCAGGGTGCCTCAGACTTAAATGTGCATGCAAACCGTGTGGGGGCCTGATCAGTGGCAAATTCTGATTCTGGAGCTCTGGGGTGGGAGCATGGCTCTGTGTTTCCAGTGAGCTCCCGGATGACGCTGATGCTGCTTGCTTACAGACTGCGTGTTGAGCATGTTTCTTCAGCACGGGAACCGTTCAGCACCATGGACAGGAGGCCATTCCTTAACCACCCAACAAACTTGGGAGTCACCTAAGTGGCCTCTCAGCAAGACATGTGACACCTTTGATGAGAAAGCAGAGGAAATTTCCAGAGGCTGCCTGACCATGTAGTGAAGCCTTGGGAGCAGTGGCCCAGTCAAAGACTGGCACACAGTACGGGACTGGAGTGCCTGACAAGCTCTGCTCATGGGAAACAGCCCAGCTCTTCTCGCTTTCCTCCTGATTGCTCTGGTTTATTCCAGGTCCTCCCTGGTGACTCACTGCAACTCTGCTTTTAATTGGGGTCTTGCAGAAAAGGCTCAGAATGCCCTTGTCTCAGATCCCCGTTTGGGTGAACTAGTCTCACACTATTACTCAACTTAAGTAATAAGGCATAATCTTTGCCTTTGCATATGTTTCTGTTACTCTTTGTACATAATTTTGCTGGGACCTTAAGCATATGTGTTTAAAGAATCCATGTCTTCATATCTTACCCCAGTCTTTCTTTTAGAATCCCCTGGGAAGCTTCTGCAAAATACAGTTGCCCAGACTTGACCCCAGAACAGTTGAATCAGGATCTCTGGGTAGGGGCCCTGAGCAGCAGAATTTCTTAAAGTTCCCTCGATTATCACAGTATGTAGTCAGGGCTGAGAATCACTGCATTAGTCTGTAAGCTTCATGAAGATAAAGATCATGTCTTATTCCTCTTTTCTTCCTCTCCCCTTTTCTCTTCCTCCTCCTCCTCTGCTGTAGCACCCAGCACAATGCCCTGGACTCCTGTTAGGTATCTAATGAATAAGTAATTAATAAGTAATGTAATAAGCTAAAATTTCTTTAGCACCTACTATATGCCAGGAACTGAAGACTAGTGTTTTCCCTGCATTACCACAGTGGTACTCACAACAGACCTAAGAGGTGGATCTTCTTTATTCCAGTTTGCAGAGGAAGGAACTGAGGCTTGGAAAGGTTAAGTCACTTAGCCAAGGTCACAGCAAGTGGTAGAGCCAGAGTCTGGGCTTGCTCCAGGGCTGTGCTAGGTAGCTTGGAAATCACACCATTGGGCTTCCCAAGCTCAGGCTCCATCACCTTTTCAGGGGAGACGTAAAGCCACAGAAAACCTCATTCATTTCTCTCCACCACCCATTTTTCTCGTGTTTTAGGAAAAATACAGAATTCTTATTAATATTATTATACTCTTATTTTCTTCAAAACAGTAGTATCCCTTATTAAGTGCCTTCTATTTATTTGTCAGGCACTGTGCATGGTGGTTTCTGTCCATTCCTTCCATTACCCACTTGAGTTTCATGGTGACTCTGCAAGGCAGGCATTACCGTTCCTACTTTGCTGATGAGAACATTGAGGCCTAGAAAAGTTACATGGCTCTTGCAAGGCTACCCAGTTTGAAAGTGGCAAGTCGGATTTGACCCCAGGTTTTCCTGATTGTGAAGCCAGTCCCCTTAACTGCCTTGCCCATTCTGTATTTGCAAAACACTCTTGGCATGATTATCTCATTAGATTCTCAGAACTCAACAGGGTGATGGATGACACGGTTGGAAGAAAGACTCGGGCGGCAGAGAGGAGGATGGATGATTGCAGGGACTGGCCACCTGGGAGAACATAAGTGGGGTCTCCACAGACCAGAAGGTCTTCCCGTAGAAAGTGGAAGTGGTTCAGCCTTTACTCGCCTCCCCAGAACTCTCAGCAGCCTTGGTGACCCTCCCAAAGACAGTGGGGGAGGGGGATCCAAGGCCAGGCCATCACTGTGCTTGCTTGTGGAGAGAAACAGAGGAGCTCCTGTTTTTGCCCCTGGAGCTCCACAATGATAGATGGAGGGCCATTTGTCGAGCAAGAAACCATCATTCATGGAGGACAATGGCCCACTGGGACCCAACACATTTAGAGAAGAGCATGAAGCAGACAGAAGCGGGATTATGTGAAACGAAGCCAAAGGAAATTTGTCAGGAGTCTGATTTCCAGAGCCTCGAAATCAGCAGGCATGAAGCTCTTTCCGTGCGAGAGTTATTAGCAAGTGTATTTTGAGCTGAGGCACGTTTGCTAGTTTCCCGTGTCCATTACCAGCAGACATTGGAAATGGTTGTGTAGGATTTAGCCGAGGATTATCCTTTCAGGAGGCATTAGGTGGGATAGATTTTGGTAGCGAGGGAATGTCTGGTGCATGTAGTTAGTTGACTGTGCTGTATGGTGCAGAGCTGATGCAAGGGGACGTGGACCCATAGCTCCAGAACCTTCCACTGTCGTGTCCTTTGTGTGTCTGGAGCCCTGGTCCCTTTGCACATGGTCTAGGAATAAATCAGCCAAGGGTTAATTTCATTTGGCTTTTGAGTCATATTCTAAGACCCTAGAAACCTCCCCATTTTGTAGTAATTGAAAAAGGTAACATTGCCGGTACAAATAGGGGCAAGTGGCTATAAAAATAACTGAAGTCATAAATGTATTATGCGGGGTCTACTTCCTTGCCTTCTAGTTTTGGGTCAGGGAGCCTGACAGTCACACAAATGGGTTATTTCCAGCAGGGGCTAGAGAGGGGGTCTTCTGGAAGACAAATGGTGTGAGAGCCTTAACGAAGCCAGAAATAGGTGGCAGCCAGTCCTAAGAGTAACCATGCACACAGTCACACAGTCTGGGCTCCCTGCTTGCCCTGGCAGAGAAGACTGCGTGGGGTGGGGGTTGGTGCCTCTCATGAAGAGAAGGCGGATGGACAGCCCACTTCTGGTTGTGCTGTGGCCAGCTGGGCTGGGATCGTGTCCATTCTGCCAGGTGCTCTTCCCATCTTGTGTCTCACCACGCCTGGCGGCAGACTTCCCGTGAAGGGGTGTTGCAGGCACTTGCTGATCAAGCCCTTGCTGACAGCCTGCTTCTTTGCTGGGTACCGGGTATATAAAGATGAATGAATTCAGAGGTGGTGATGCTGAGCAGTTAAGATCATGGTTGCTAAAGGCCCATGGCCCTGCCTGGATTCAGGCAGAAGCTCTGTCACTTACTTGACCTTGGGCATATTACCTGACTCTCTGTGACTCAGTTTCTTCATCTGAAAAATGGGAGTGCTTGCAGGATGTGTCTTCCAGGGAGGTCGTGAGCATGAAAATAAGCTAGTATATGCAAAGCCTTAAATAAGCTCATATATATAAAGCATTTGCAATAATGCCTAACACATAGCCAGTGTTTTATGCCTGTTTTCTGCTGCTGCTGTTATCATTATTCAGAATATATTTACCGAAATTGCACTCTATGTCAAGCCCTGTGCTGGGTGCTGTGAAAGGGGCAGTGAATGGGACATAGCCCCTGCCCTCATGGACTCCCAGTCACATAACTGCCTACATGGCAGGAAGTGATCTGAATCTGAGAAAGATTCAAGCGAAGTACCGTCAGAAGTCATAGATGGGAGGTATCAAGACCCACTTGATGGACCAAGGAAAGCTTCCTGGAGGAGGGAGCACTTGTTGTGGGCTTTGAAGAATGGGAGGGATTTCTCATGTGAGGACAGCAGGGTAAGGGTGTGTATACGCCCTGCCTTGGAGGAGCTCTCCTTCTTCAGAGAGTATGTGGGGACCTGGAAAGGTTCAGAAACTCACAATGGGCCCTCCCTCAGGAGAATTAGCCCCTGAGAAGAAAAGAATACATATAATGTCTGCTACTGTGAACATCATGGAATTCTGAAGAGGGGGAGGCAGCAGAAGCTCGAGTTGCAGGAAATTCTTCTCACAGGTGGGTTGGAGAGCAGGCACTGGAGGGGTTTGGATTGTTCCAGAAGAGGAACAGCATGAGAAGAGGTGCAGAGGCGGGAACGAGTAGAACGTGGAGAAGGACAAGCCGACTTGAGGAGAGGGCAGAGAGCGCACGCTGGGAGGGGAGGCGGGCTGGTTTGATTACAGAGAACCTGGAAGGGTGGGCTTCACTCTTTGGCTTTCATCTTTAAGCCCGAGTGTGGCAGGTGAATTTGATTTCACTCTGAAGGTTTTTATGGGCTCATAAAAAAACGACATATTGTGGGCTTGTGAAATATTAGCCCAATCGACAAAGTAGGATTAAAAGGTCCAGTGGAGGTGAGGCTGAGGAAATAAATAGTATGTTCGCTATAGTTGTTCCCCTCCATGCCTCTGCTGCCTCCAGCACCGAGCACCCAGCAGCCCTGAAGTGAAAACGGTGGGGACCAGGATGGGGAGGCCGAGGCACGCCCTGAACTTAATTGTCATCCCAGAAGCCCTGTGAGGTCTAGGCATGGAAACCCAGTCATAGGAGTTAGGTCGGTGTGGGACGTCAGGTTCCTTACTCCAGATACCTGCCGCAAACATTTATGACACAAGGGAGTTCAGTGTTGGATGCAGGATCTTGTCTAATTAGAAGCTAGAAATGCCCAGGGTATGCACTCAGCAGTCAGAAGGGTGTCTGTTGTGTTAGCCATGACATTCACAAAGCCCTATTCACGTCCCATCTTAACTGCTATTTGAGCTAGTACTAGTAGGCTGCGTTGTGTACCAACCTGAGGACTTCTGGCTCCCAGCAGGCACTCTCTGAACCAAGACTTTCTGGAGGGCAACACATAAATGTAAATAATGTTTTAAAAATAAAATCTGAAGAAAACTGAACGGAACCCTTTCTCTCCTACCCACTCCATAGCTATAGTGACTGGGCGTAGGGGGAGGGCTTTGGGCTTCTCTTCTTCTTTTTGCATCTCAATGCTTTTCACTGGGAGTATCAGAGGGACCCCCCCGCAGTGACCCCCTCCTCTCAAGCCCCCAGACCTGTGGCAGGGGCAGGGCTAGGGGTACCCACGGGGAAGTCATTTATTTAAAACTCCACCCCCTGCTCCTCTGCCTTGTTCTAAAATGGTTTAGAAAAAGCAGGATGGGAGAAGTTCATTGCTAATTACAGTGGTGACTTTAACAGAATGGAGAAAACTCTGGAGATGTGGGGATTGGCTTTGGTCCTGCATTCTCACCTTCCTGCCATGGATGGACCTCACTTTCCTCATTCCACACGTGTAAAATAGACGCACCAGCTCCTTCTAAAGCTCCTGGGAGCGAAACAAGGCCATCTGTGAAAGTGTGCAATACGGAGCCTGGCACATAGCGGATTCTCGATAGCCACTTAATTTGCCCCCCTCTTTTGTTCCCAAGAGGGATTATCAAAATAACAGTGCTCTTTCCTCACCCTGGTTTTGGCTGGTCTTTGATGAAATAGAACAAAGTCTCTATTTTTTTCTTGGACTCACAACCAGTTGGCACGTTGACTTGCTGTCAAGATGGCATTTGGTGAGCTCTCTCGTAGTCTTCACGTGCAACCTCCGTATGGCTCCGTGAGAGGCACTTCCACTGTGCATCATTCCCTGCTTCATTCAGCAGGGCTTTGCAGAGCACTCCCATGTGCCAGGCCCCGCGTGGGGCTCTGGGTAGGCCAAGCTGGGCAAGGCAGAGCCATGCAGTCTGTAGTTCACAGCTGGCTCGTGGGGTAGACACTTCCACCAGCAGGCATGGTCCTCTGCGCCGTGGGCTGTGGCTGACAAAGGCTCAGAGGAAGGAGTCAGGGCAGGTCGCCAAAGGCAATCCAGAGTTGCCCTTGAAGATTATGGAGCTGGAGACGGCTGGGGTGAAGGAAGGGCAGCATGGACAGCTGCATGGGGAGGGATAGAACATGAAGCATTCAGACCACAGTGAAGGGCTCTGTTAGGGTTTTCAGATGAGGAGACTGATGCTGATAGAAATCAGAAGTATGTATGTGATGAATGTGACCCTTCCCTTTTCTGGGCTGATTTCCCCCATCCTCCAAACAAGGTCCCTTGCACGACTCTCTAGACCTGTGACTCACAGCCTGCAAATTTGCGGGAAGCAGGCTTGCATCTCCGTCTGTTTATCTTATCTTCCGATTTATATTTGGAAGTCCGTTTCTTCTTCTGTTAGAATTGCCTGCATTACCCGCCTGAGAAGCATCTCTGTTTACCTTGATGTGCTGTGAGCATGATCCAGGGTTATTAATAAAACAAGGCAGCCTCATAGCAGTGAGGTGTGGGGAGCACAATTTTAGGATCCGCCGTCTCTGTCTGGGGGGCCTCCGCTGCCCTAGCAAGAATGCCCACCCTGCGCAGGCACCATCTAACCTCCAGGGCCTGGACGAGGTGAGGACCCTCTTGGCCTATAAGGGAAGACACTGACCCCTCCCCCCCAGGCCGTGTCCCCTACCTATAAACCCCAGAGGCTGCAAACTGACAGCCTATAGACATGTTTTGGGGGCTCACATCCCATTTTAATTATCGAGACATTTAAGGGGCGCCTGGGTGGCTCAGTTGGTTAAGCATCTGCCTCTTGATTTTGGCTCAGGTCATAATGTCAGGGTTGTGAGATGGAGCCATGAGCTGGGCTCTGCACTCAGTGGGGACTCTGCTTGAGATTCTCTCTCTCTCTCTGCTCTTCCCTCTGCTCAGGAGCATGTGTGCATGCACATTCTTTCTCTAAAATAAATACATAAATCTTTAAAGAAAAAAAAAGAAATTTAATATAAAATCCAGGACATTTTGCTAAAAATAAGGATTTTCACCGTCTCTTAAAAAATCAGATTTGGCAGCCATGGGCCCGCCTTCTTGCATGCGTTTTCCGCTAATACTTGAATGGTGGCTGCCCCTTTTAGGAGGGCATGAGTTTTTGAGTTTGCTACAGTCTCCACTCTTCCTTATTACTGACCCCTGTAGGCATTCAAATTTGCCAGCCTGGACATTACCCCTCCCTGAAACCCAAAATTCGAATCCTTTGATTCCCATGAGGCAACATCTAGTTATCACTCACACGTTACTCATCTATGCAGATACAGAGCCCTATCAAGGTAACAAGGCCATCCTGTCCTCACAGTAGCCTGCAGAAGTGGGTGCGATTGTTCCCATTCTATAGATGAGGAAACCAAGGCTGAGAGAAGGGAAATATGATCCTGGGTAAGGAGTTTGGAGAATGCTGCACTTGGAAGGTGGCTCAGGGGACGGCCAGAGCATGGCTGGTGGCCTATATTAGAGTTTGGTATCAGTTCTCACTCACTGGGTATCTGTGCAAGTCTCTGCCCCGTGGGGGCTCCAATTTCCTCCTCTGTAAGTCAGGTCACTGCCCAAAATCAGAGGTTATGTATGTAAGCATGGGGAGTGGAAGAAGTTAACATTTTACCCCATTGTGAATATAGGCAGTAAACCGCAGTAGTGACAGAATCTCGGGGACTCTGTTACCGGTCAAAATCGGGTATTTTTTTTGTCCCATTATCATTGTTGGAGATACCTCAGAATATCATTTACATTCACAACTACTTCAAGGTTATGAGAGTTATTAGACCAGCCACCAGATTTGTTATAAATCCTGACTTTAAAAACAAATAAAAATATCACTGTATCACAGGTGTATCATTTTAACATTTTGATAACCATTTTAATGAAATTGGTTTCCAGTGTGATCGTATGGGTGGTTTTTTGTTTTTTGTTTGTTTTGTTTTGTTTTGTTTTTTGTTTGTTTTGTTTTTTGTTTTTTTGTTTTTAATGCATTTAGGAATATTTTTCTGGGAAAGGGTCTGTAAGGTTCAAGAAACTATCAGACAGTCTGAGAGACAAAAAAAGCTAAGACCTATCCCCAGATGATCTCCAGGCCACTGGAACACCTGGGACTCTGGGCTCCATGAGTATCAGGTCCAGACCTGCCTCCTGCCCCTTCACCCAGCATCTATGTGTCTACACCTCTGGCAGCTTCTGAGGCCGTTCCCGGGGGGCCCAGGCAGCCTGGTTGACATTCAGTTACGTCAGACAAATGTACCCCAGTTTGCTGGAGGCTGAAGATGTCAGAAGAGCCAGTAGCCTGGAACCAGCTGGAGGAGAGGGGACGGGGGCTCCCTGGGCACCTGGCCCCTGACCCTGAGGCCTTCTGCCTTGGGGAGTGCTCCAGCTCTCTGATCTCTGGACCTGCGTATGTCATGGCTTCCATCCTCTCCACTTCAGTTTTTCTCTGCAGGTCTTTGCATGAGAATCCAGATCTGGAGGCCCTGGGTGCTCATGGGTCTTTTGTAGGGGAGGAAGCTGAGGTACAGAGAAAGGCAAGTCTCTGAGCGAGGGTCACACAGTTTGTCGGATCAAAGGAAGTGCAGGAATGTATCTTGTGCCCATTTCCTGGAACAGGAGGACCCAGTTCTTGGCTTACCAGGGGGCTGTCTTTTCTTATGAGGGTGAATCTTCAGTTTGTTTTTTCTTGACCATTCCTGACCAGCATTTTTTTTTCCCTGAGACCTTGTCTTCTCTTCTTCTTCCTTCCTTTCTTCTTTTCCAGTCATTTTTTTTTCATTTATTTATTTTTTTAACAGCTCAGGTTCTCTTAAGAGTTCAGTCTGGTCCCTTAGGGAGCTGCAGTGCTGTATTTTCAGACCCCTCCCACCCATCAGAAGGGAGGTCATTAGTTGGCTAATTCCTGAAATCTCTATGGAGGCCACTGGAATTTACATTTCAGCTTTGACCCTGGAGACAGAGGAGAAAGGTCCAAGCTTACAGCCTCATCATACTGATTATTCGTTCATCAAATATTGCTTGAGCCTCTGTGTCAGGAACCCCTGGGCTGAGCAGTGAGGGCAGATATAGCAATGGACAGGATGACTGGCTCCCTGCCCACATGGGGCCTCTTTTCAAGACAGACATCGAACAAGTAGTTCAGTCATGCTGAGTACATGTAACAAAAAAAGAACAGTAGATAATAGGAGAAACTGGTCAACCAGGGTTAGGCAGGTTAGGCCTTTCAAAGTTTATACCTTGTAGGCTAAAACCTAGAATGTAGATGGCAATGAGCTGGGGAGGTTCTGGGAATTGGGGCAGCATGTGCATATGCCCTGAGGCAGGAAGAAGTGTGTGTTGATGGAGGAAATAGAAGAGAATCAGGAGAGAAGCAGATGGTGATGTTGCAAGGGTAGACAGGGCCCAGAGATGAGGACCTTATAAACCAGGAGCTGGGTTTGAATGTTCTTGAGGACAGAGGGAAGCCACAGAAGGAAGACATGATCAGAGGTACCTTTTAAGACCATGGTTTTTGTAAAAGAAGAATCCAAGAGGGTGACAGGTAAAGTAGGGAAGTTACTAAGTCTTGTGCTAACAACCATGAGAAAAGGTGGTCTTTTGGACTGAAGTGTTACCTGATTGCTAAGGACGAGGGAATGGGTTTGAGAGCTCCCCATGAGATGGGTAAAGTGACTCACGAGCAGGAAAGAGTCAAGTCCAGAACGACTCTGCCTTCTTACCCCTCCCAGGGGTCTGTAGGGAGCAGAGACCAGGACCTCATCCCGGCAGGACAAGGAGCCCCTCCTCGGTCGCTGTGATCCCTGTTGATGCTTGGTTGCATGGGCCTGGCTTCTTCATCGCTTGATGCCTGAAATTGTTTGCAAAGCTGAGCCCCTGCAGCCAGAAAGGCAGAGGAAATAACTCTCCTCCATTCATTTAATCCATCCCGTCACTCAGGTCTTCTGTACTGAACCTCAACATGGCGAACTTCACTTTTGTGCTCCCTGCCCTCCCAGAGTTCATGACTCTGAATAGTCACCCAGATAAGTCCATAACTATGAACTGTGAGAAATACAGGAGCAAGAGCAGATGTGACATTCAAAATATTTAACAGTCCGAGTGAGTGCACGTGCACAGGCTCGTCAGAACAGGTCTCTGCCATCATGCCCAGTGGGGGCCTGAGGGCCTTCCATCTGCCATATATGCCTTACCTTGTGGATTGTGGGAGGAGCTCAGGTCTTGTGGGATGCATGCAGGGGCTTGGGGGCGGGGACTGCACAGTGACTGGCGTTTAGGTCTTTCATCATTTTAACCCCTGGCACAACTGTCCTGCTCTATACCTGCTGATCTGGACTGGGGGTCTGAGAAGGCTTCCTGGAGGAAGTGTTTGAGCTGAGATCTGAAAGATAGGTCTATGAAGCTGGAAGTAGTGATAAAAGAAACAGCCTGTGTAAATGCTCTGAAATGGGACGGACAGTGGGGTGTTTGAGAAATGAAAGGGGCAGGACATTTGGTGAGAGGAGGCAGAGCTGCCAGCAGGAGCCAGGCCGTCCGGCCTGGGAGCCGGGGAGGGCTCACATCTCCTGTGAGCATGGGATACGGGGAGACCAGTTGGGGGTCTACTGCAGCAGCTCAGGTGAGAGTTGACTATGGCTTGGACTAGGGTAGTGGAGGCAGAGGTGGCAGAGGTGGTGAGAAGGTGACCAAGGGGAGGGTTAGAACCAGCAGGGGTCCATGATGAGTTAATGTGGGGGTGCTATGAAGGGAAGGAGTACCAGGGGTCGGTTAGGTTTGTAGCTTGTGCTGCTGCTGGTGGAAAGTGGCGTCACTCACTGAGATAGGGACCAGTGGAAGAGGACCCTTGGGAGATGAGGGTTGAGCTGTTGACATGTTACGTTTGAGGATGGCAGGTCGGTCCAAGCCCCCAAACGGAGGCTCCCGCTTCTTGCTCTGCTGCTCTGTGTAATTGGAGCGAATCACTTTGCTTTTCTGAGCCTCCACATCCTCAGCTATAAACTGGAAAAGTAAAACCTGCTTTATAGGGTTGTTATAAAAGTTGTTACAAACACGGAGGGAAAAGCACCTCGTGTATTGTAAGCATGCGGTGACCATAGGCAGTCATCGGTAGCGGATGATTTTAATTAAACATATATGCTCAGGAATCTTATAATATCCTGCTACACGGAGACACATCTGGCGCATTTTGTCCTTTATGAGAATAAAACTTGTAGTCCGTGACACGGGTGGTGGCGGTGACAAGGAGTCTGTTTCCCTGGCTGTTGGAAGCGCGTGAAGCGGCTGCCTTCCTCATTTGGGAGCTGGTGTTGCATAGAGGGAGGATCCTTGAGCTCCAGGGCAGGTACGTGGGCTCTCTTCCCACCCAGCAGCCTGAGAGCAGGTCCAGTGATCTCTCGGAGCCTCAGTTTCTTCAGTTGGGGACAGGGATGTGATAATACCATACCTTACAGGATGGTTCTACAGCCCACGCTGCCAGACACACGGTGGTGCCTAATAAAGGTCACTGCTTTGTTCCTTCTTACGTGGCTGTGGTTCCCGCAGCTTAAGGAAGAATGTAGAAAGTGACATCAGGCCTCTTCCAGCAGGGCTTCAGCCCCTTTACTGCCTTTGCCTCTTGTCACCTGCTCTTTGTCCCCTGTGGGGCAGCCAAAGAAGGCATCACCGCTGTCTGCACCCCCGCCTTCCATCAGCCTCGGATGCCCTATTCTCTACTCTTTGTCCATCGACTGTCTTCTTCATCTCCAGGGTCCAGGCAAGTGCTGCCTCTTCCATGAAGCTTTTCTGATGCTTCCAAGGAGAATCCGCAGCTCCATCTCTCTTGTCCCCACAACCCTGTCACTGGGCCCGCCCTTGAACACTCAGCATTCAGCTTTGGGTTACAGCGTGGGCTGGTGTCCTTGACTGTAATCCTCTTGGGCCCATGACCTTGTCTGTTGCAATCTCATACTACCTTAAGATCTGAGCACGGGACCACACAGAAAAATAATGTAATATTATAATAATATTAATAATTGAATAAATTTGGCAAAGAGAAGCAGCTCAGTCACCATGTAGGCCTGGCGCTGTGAGATGGCCCAGGGACTGGAAGGCCAGTGTGCAAGGCTGTGCTGTCCCAGCGGAGTCAGAAGGGAACAGGTTGTTTTGGGATGGATGGTTTGCCATTGCTGTCGGAAAGTAGCCTTCCCAGGGCGTTTCCAGAGCAGCCAGGCCCACAGTTTCTTGTAACTGGGTCACTACAGTTGGGCTGCTCTGGGGAGCTGGGCAAAGAATGAAGTTAGGGACCCTCCCCTCGGGCCTGGATCAGCTGCCACTCCGTGGGTCTTCCCATCCCTGCCTCATTCCTAGCCTCACCCCTTCCATCCAGCCTCACGGCAACCAGAGCGCTTGATCTTAAGGACAAATCCGGCCCTGTGATCGTCCAGCTTAAAAACCCGTGATAGACGAGCCTGCTGTTAGAACCTGGCCCATGAGGCCTTCTAAGCTCCAGCCCTGGATCCATCTGTGCTCCCAGAGGTTTCACTTCTCCTCCTGCTGCTGGTGCTTCTCAGAATAGATCCACGTTTCACACCCCTGGCTGTGGACCTTTTGGTTTTGCAAACACTGTGCTCTGGAGTCTTGTTTGAAGGCTGCCTCGTCCAGTCCCATCCCACTAAAACTGAACCCTTCCTGGCTGAGTCCCACTGAGACTGCCGATGCCCCCAGTGGTAATGCTTATACCTTTTAGTGCTGGGCTCGTGTCTAACTGACCATCTTCAGTGGTAGAAATCATGAAAGCAGTGGGTGCTGACCAAGACTGACCAGCAGGCCCCTGCGAGGTGATTGAGAAATGTGCTCCCCTAGAATGCTCGCAAGATTGGGAATGGGGTCTCTGCTTTGCAGATGAGGAAGCTGAAGCTCAGAGACGTTAAATGACTTTCTCTGTGTCATGCAGCCGTCTGAGTCAGAAGCAGGCTTCGCTCACGGGTCAGACCCATGCTGTCTCTGAAAATCTTTCTGGCCACCAGCTCCAGTCTGGCTCTGACACATAGAGTAGACAGCCAGGGATTGCTTGTTGAACGAAAGGGCGAGCGAGACGCTTCCAGAGGTGGGATGGAGAGTGGTGTTTCAAGAAGACCTGACTTGCTTGGATATTAAAAATTACAAAGCCCTCTCACATGGCTCTTGTGGGCCTGATTGAAAAGAAATGATGGTCTCCTACCTCGTGAATTCTTATCGGACTTGCCATGCTTTTAGGTAAATCCTAAAACCGTTATTATCTCTTGCACAACCCAGAAAGCTGCCTCGTTCTGAGAGCAGCTTGGTGTAGTGTGTCCCTGGGGCACCTGCAGAGGACGTGACTGTGGGGAGGCCGTCCGGATGAGGACACAGTTGGCCTTGCGAAGGCCAGTTAATGCATCAGGGTGTCACTCTGGAGCCCACCAAGCCACGGGAGGTTGGTAGATCATTAGGGCTGGGACCTTGTGGCTAGAGTACAATTTTCTCATCCTAAATTGCTTCATACCTGAAATGCTTCATTTTTGCAATCTCACACACGCACAAAATGAGATCTAACTGACAGAGAGAAAAAGGAGCAAACCTCCCGACTCTGAAATACCCAGAAGAAAGCTAAAGTGAACATGTTTTCGGGACCTAATCAGCAGCAGAAGTCTGGGGGGAAAAAAAATCTGAGCACCAACAATGATGAAGTTGGAAACTGCACGGTCCTCAGGGGAGAGCGCCTCCTCACTCAGACAGCTGGCAGCAACCTGGCCAGCTTTGCCTGGGTCAACAGAGGTTGTTGAAATCAGCTCCCCTGGCTGAAGAAGCGATACTCAGAGCTCAGGAAGCATCTCTGAGGCACAGAGTTGCTGGAACCTGGTGAGCAGGGACTGCCAGAAAGGTGGCATTACCCTGTGCTGTCAACAGCCCCACTTTATGGGTCATTGGTGCCCTTCCCTTGCAGGTGCTGACCCACTCAGGCCTCGAGTCCATCTTGATACAGTGGGAAACCCAGCAGGACTCAGTTCTCCCCATAGGTGGAGCCTGGAAGCTCAATACCCTTTATCCAACCACAGAGTGCTTGGACCATGTGCCTCAAAGGAAAGCTCCAGTAAATAGCGAGAGGGGCTCACTTAGTGTGGGGGTTTAGGGCTTTTTGGAGGAGATAGTGTTTATGCTGAGAAGCCTGAAGAATAAATTTGGGTTAGCCAGCAAAGAGAGAGGAGCAAACAACTTTCCAGGCAGACGGAACAGCACATCCAGGGCCTTGAATTGGGAAGAAGAATGACCCATTTGAGGAACTGCAAGGAAGTCAGTGTGACTAAGTACGGAGACGGAAGGGGAGATGGATGTATCAAGAGGGACCCAAGTAGCACAGAAACTGGGTCCCGGAAGCAGCCTTTTTGGGCACAGGTGCACACTCTGGACTTTGGATTTGATCTTGAATGGGATAGGAAGCTGTCAAAGAGCTTTAGGCAGTGGGGATGATTTGATTTGCATTTTTAAAAAGTCCCTCTAGTTTCTGGACACTGAGAGAATTGGAGGAGAGGATATAGGCAGCAATTAGGAGGCTATGGCGGAAGTTCCGGTGAGGGGTGATGGTGGCTCAGTGAGGGTCATGGTGCTGGAGAGGGAGAATTGTGAGCAAGAGCAGATGTAAGGTCTACTTAGGAAATAGGACAGGTGGGACTTGGTGACTGGTGGGAAGAACGTGCAGGGGTGTCAGGACAGGCCTCCAGATTTCTGGTGGGGCAACAGTACCTGGCAGTGCCATTTACTGTGATGGACCTCACTGGAAGTAAGCTAAAAATTAAAGTCAAGGCAGAAGGCCAATGGCAAGCTCTATGTACCAAACAGTAAAAAGGCTAACACCCAACCAAGCGATGGGCAAGGGGCTGTGAACATGCCTTTTCTAAAGCATGCAAATGGCCAAGAGGCATAGAAACAGATGTTCAACTGATACCCAAAAACACAGACCAAAATAACTAGGCTCCATTTAACTATCACACTGATAAAGATAAAAAGGCACATTAATGCCTAAAACTGATGAGATCATGAGGAATTGGCATGCATCTATGCTGCCAGTGGAAATTGAAAGTGATACCATCTTTTGTGGGGGGCAGTTACAAATTTCTTAAAAATGTCAAGCAGTTGAGTCACGATCTCAGGGTTGTGGGATGGATCCCCACCTCGGGCTCTGCGTTCCGCGTAGAATCTCTTTGGGATTCTCTCGCTCCCTCTGCCCTGCCCCTGCTCCCCTGCTCATTAACTCTCTCTCTCAAAATAAATAAATAAAATCTTTTGTTAAAAAATATCAAGCAATAAAGGGGAGCCTAGCTGGCTCAATCAGTAGAGCATGTGACGCTTGATCTCCAGGTCATGAGTTCGAGCCCCATGCTGGGTGTAGAGATGACTCAAAAATAAAATAAAAAAAATGTTAACTAGTAGAGTGCCTGGGTGGCTCAGTTGGTTAAGCATCTGGCTCTCGATTTCAGCCCAGATCATGATTTCGGGGTCCTGAGATCATGCCCCGTGTGGGGGCTCTGCAGTCAACATGGAGTCCGCTTGGGATTCTTTCCTTCCTCCTCTCCCTCTCCTTTCCCCCTTAGCCTCCACCTCCTCACTGTCTCTCTCTAAAATAAGTAAATAAAATCTTTTTTAAAAAACTGTTGAGCAATATAGTCTAAGTATACAATCAAGTAACCACACGGAGATATATGTACAAAAATATTAGAGTATTTCCACTACTGAAAAAAGGAAAACACCTGTATGTTCATGAGTAGGGATTAATTGTGCCTTTATGTGACCCTTTAAAAAAGATAAACATTAGTGTGTATAATAGGATCCCACTTCGTTAAGTGTCTGGATGTGGATGTATGTGGATGTGCTTGGGGGCATGTATGCAACGAGGGTTGGAAGGAAACCTGTCTAAAATCATATTGCTAGTCATAGGTGAGTTTTTATTGTATTTAATAAATTTGGGTAAACAGAAAAATGATACTTTAGAAGAAGAGGAAAGAGTAACTGCTGTCTAACAGAGACTTTAATTAAAGTGTTGCTGGAAGGGAAGCCAAGTGAGGGTGACTCATCCTGACACGGGCTGGTGGGAGGCTTCATGGAAGAGGTGTTGGCCCAGGAATGTAAAATCATTGCTTTCCTGTGTCTGCACAACTTTGTAGCTTGTATTCATGAAAAACAGGAGCTCTCCAGAAAGTCTGAGCCTCTTCTGCAGGCCTTTGAGTCTGTTTGCTCTCTGGTCATAAAAAATTCATGCCAATTAATTTTAAACCAGATGACAGGAAACAGAAGCTTAGAACTCTGGAAAGACGCCTAATACCCAACACCCAATACCAGTTTCGATCAGTGCCCAGTATAGTCGCTCCGCTGCTTTCTCCCACTTCCCATGACTTACTTGGGGTCTTATGCTCATTTGCAGTTGCAATGGCATTCCTGGATATGATGTTATCAGCCCTTTCTGTTTCCTTGGTTACTATCTTGGATCTTTGAATAAAGAATCATTCTCACTTTACATTTTCTAAACTTGGTTTTAGAAATTCTGTAGCTTCTTACCCAAGTGCCCTTTTGGGAACATAAATATGCATTGATACAATCTAGTCACTTTATGGAAAAGCTGGAGACCTAACAAAACAGGGTGACCCTGCCTTGACTTGGAAACAGAAGTTAATTGGGGCCTGATGACACAGAGTTGCAAATAGGGGGTGTGCCGAGGGGCAGAGAGGAAACTGAAAACACAGAGCCCAGGACTGGAAGTGAGCAAATGGGGGCCCCCAAGTTCCAGTTCCTTCAGTTCTGGGCTATGTGACCTCAGGCAACTTTCTTGACTTTCAGTAAGCATTAGATGCTTTTGATGTTTCAGCTTTGAGATTGGGCAGATTTACGTTCCAAGGTCTGGCTGCAGCACTATGAGGGACCCCAAAATCAGCCTTCCCAAGAAAAAGTAGGGGCATCACTGGGAAGTGCAGAGACGAGCATTCTAAACTTCAAAAGTTATTTATTTTAGTGAGTATTAGAAAGAAAACATAAAAACAACACTTCAAACCTATGACTTCATAGAGATTTGTATATAGAATGGTCATGACTAAAAATTCCTTTAAGCTGTTAGCAACCATTTTTGCTATTAGAGAATCCATCTGGGTTGAAAGATTGCCTTTCAGTGGGCCTTGGGTTTGGCGGAGGGAGGGAATAAAGTGCAGCAGAAACTTTTTAAGAAAAAATCCATTAAAATAAATGTAGGCAAAAAATATGTATCAACTTGGAAAAATTAGTACATGATAGTAGAGGGGAGACATCACTACAACAAAAATTGAGCAAGTGGTGCCAACATGATTGCACTGAGTCTTGGATGGACCTCAGGACCTCCCTTAGTTGCAGTTTTCTTGCCTAGAAGATCTCAGGTATTATCAGCTCAACAGTATGGACCCATTGTCACATAATAGGGACTCAAATATATGTTTTTTTTTTATTTTAATTTTTTAAATTTTTATTTCCCTTAGCCTCGTGTTTTTAAGGTAAAAGTGATCTCTGAGATGGGCCAGTCCGGTTTCCTTATTATGCAGATGAGGTAACTGAACCCAGACTCCAGGAAGACCAGCCCAGGGCCCCTGCTGTCACTGGCTTCTTGCTCCCCTGGGCTCTGCTGTGCACAGTGCCTGCCAGACACCTGACCAGGGCCCAGGAGTCTTGGAGAAGTTGACAAAGCTGATGTCAGAATAAAAAAAGAGTTAATAATGTGGATAACAGTCATGGTGTAATACTGGGAATTCCAAGGGGGATGATCTGCATGTGACTTTTCAGTTTAGTACACCTTTGTGGTCGCTGCTCTGCAAGATGACTCTGTGCATTAGAAGAGAAAAATTGAAAAAAATACCCTAAATGTCGAGAGCAAGTATGTTGAGGTGGTGACATTTTGTTTGCTCTATTTCTCCTGGCATTTCAGTGGTCTTACATTTTTACATTTATGAAAAAGCAAAATAAGTGCCAAAATTAGGAAAGGCTGAATTTTCTGTACTGAGGGTTGAACATCATCGACGCTCTGTGTGATACATAACTATTAATTATCACACTTCATTTTTGCTATAATTCCTTTCCAGCCCCTGACCACTAGCAATTTCCCAGGTATGTGGGATCATAAGCTGCTAGTAACTGATACAAGGTATAAAAGCTCTGATGCATTTTAGTCCAGTGGTCTCAAGGGATTAATTGTGATCATCTTCTTGTTTTGCAGATGGAAAAACTGAGACTCAGAGAGGGCTAGTGATCTCCTGGACACTTGGTCAGTAGGTAAGTGATAAAGCTGCACGTAAGCTGGAAATGAGAAATACTGCCAATCTCCAACACCGAGATCTCCGCAGGCTCATTGTCCCGATCTCGTGACTTTTCTGATGTGTGCAGTTCAAGACAGGAAATAAGATGCATTGGTCTGAGGCATTTGGGTATGATTTGCACTGTAGTTTCTGTTTGTTTGCACTGTTGAGTTGGAATGTTTAACAAGCGAGTTTGTGAAGGCTTCCTGGGCATTGCCTGCCCGTAGTGGATCTTCCCAGGGAATTGTATAGGGCTCATTAAAACCTGCCCTCGCTGTGGCTAGTTTGACATCACTGACCCTTCCAGAGGCCCAAGAGTTCAGTGCATCTAGAACGGAGAGCCCGGGATGAGGGGGTGAGGGGAGCCTGGTTTCAGTCCCACCATCAGTTCTTCTGTGACCTTGAACAAAAGCCACTTAACTCACAGGTTTACTGGTCCTTTCAAACCATGTTTCCCCCAGAATATTTGGTGCCAGCTTTCTGGGCCAGGCACTGAGGATAACAAGAGACACACAACATAGGCTTTGCCCTGCGGGCACTCGCAGCCCAATTTATGAGCACCTCCATTTCCTCCTTACTGTCTCATCATGAAAATCTCTAACAACTGCTTTGGAGTTTACAGTCTGTAGGGCATTTTGTGATCTTCCCCCAAATTCCATAAGATGGAAAGAAGCTGTTTTTGCCATTTTGCCGAGAAGAAAGCCATGGCTTGGGGAAATTGGTAAGGCCATACAGTGAGGAAGGGTTAGAGCTGACCTTGAACCCTGATTTCCTAACTCTAAAGCATTTGTTTCTGGTAACAGCAAACTGTTCTACCTGATGATTTTAGCCTTTGAGCCCTACCCCTTAGCGGTGAGCAAAGTCTGGGGAGACCAGCACCAGGAGGGAGCCCATGCTGATGGAAGGATACTCTTTGGCTAAGGGGTACTTTGTTGTATCTAGCTGATTCTTCCAGAAAGCAGGGCCTTCTCTGACTGAGCGTGAAGGCAGCCCTAGGCTCTGGATAAGTTGATAGCCAGAAAAAAATTATGCCCCCGGCGGAGGCACAGGGCCACCTCCTCCAGGTGGCTGGTACTCAGCATATCAGAGAGAATTCACCCTGAGCCAGAAGGGCAGGGACCCCTTCTTTCGCTGCAACCCTAATGAATGCTGTTGCTCCCCACCAAAGCTTGATGGTCCTGGTAGCTCCGGCTTTTGCAGAGTTGCCTGGCCCCAGGCAAGACGTGGAGAATGGTATGGATTAGAGGCTGTGCTGTTTGTTTGTGGGGATGACAACTTGAGCATGAAGCTCTTGGGCTTCCTCAAAGTCTGCAATTTCAAAGGGTGCGTGAATAACCTCAGGGACCAGGCCGGGTTTTCTGCTTTCCAATATGTGTGTGTGTCGTGAATTGTGGCTATCCTTGATGAAGATGTACTGACACGTGTGTGATATACGGAATGTGTAGGATTTATAGAGGGTTTATATGTGTGAGTGTGGGATGTGCAGTCTGTAAGGAGTGTGTGTGTGTGTGTGTGTGTGTGCGTGCGCGCGTGCGCGCACGCGCACACACTTAATCTCTAGGAAGCAATTTACACGAAAAAAAGAAACACTTACGGGTGTAATTTTTCAACAGGACCTAGAAATGTGCTTTTAATAAGTATCATTAAACTCTTATATTACAAGGGGGAAGCCAGCCTTTCTTTTATCCTGGCTTGCATCACAACAGCTCTCCCTTGCCCTGTTCTTTGGTGTCAGATAAAAACTCTGACTATTTGTAGTGGTCTCTCCAAAGCTGTTTCTCCCCGTCCCTGCGCTACCCCCACCCCCGCCCGACCCCGCCGCTTGTCTGATCTCCCCACTCGGATCCCGACACAGACAGGGCTGGTGTCAGGACTGACAGATGATCCGTGCGGGTGTGCCTGGAGTCTGAGCACCCGTGTCTCATGTTGTTCCCGCAGGAGACTTTGGGGTCTTTGTTTAGGAGGTGCTCCAAGCCGAGAGGGAGATCGGAGCTCCTTCCTTTCCCGGAGGGTCACTTACAGCCAGCGACACCCGGCAGCACTGCGTGTGTGCAAACCCTTTCCTTTATGGATTGGGTTTCCCGTTGTCTGACATGGGAGGAGGACAAGCTCTGCTGAAAGGTAGGTTTCGCTGTAGACTGAAAGCATTCTGCCAGGTCTCCTAAGAAACCTGGTTCCCAGAGTGATTATCTTTCCTGAGCTAGGAGTGAAGTGCTCTGTGACAGGAAGCTTGGCAGGCTTAGCAACAGGCTTATCAAGCAGTGCTGCTAGAATGTTCGTTCGCATAAACAGGTCTGAGTCGGTGCAGTTTTGTTCCTTGTGCACGGGCTCGGTTCTGGGGCTGGTGTGTTCTGATTTGCGTGGCTCCTTTTCAGAGGTAGTACATTCTGTAAGGTACGCAGTTCTACCTGCGTCGTCCTTGTTCACTCCCACAGTACGCAGCATGGGGGTACCCGGTGTGGGGTTGAGTGTGCAGCAGGGGGGTGGCCAGTGTTTGTGGTCGGTAGAGAAGCCACTGGCTGCGGGGGGCAGAGTGCCCCGGGTGCAGGTACTCGTGCCTTCTATAGAAGATAACAGACCCGCATTTGACTCCTAGCTTGGGCTCTTACTGCACCAACATACTCAATTTCTCTTCGTCCTGGTGGACCTGCCCTACTTGGAATATTCTGCCTAGTTCTTGCTGGCAACTCCACTGGAGTAGCCAGCCGCTGGTCCCTGTGGCTCCAGCCATTGGCTCAGAACTGGCTCCACACCAGATGGGCCACTGAACATCACAGTGCTGCCACACATCCTGGGTGGATGTCCTTCCTTGACCTTTACACCTAGCCAGACAGACCCTCCAGGACTGGGACAATAGCCAACGTTAGCTCTTCCAACACCCTTAATCACCCTTAGTAAAAGACATTTATCGAACACCTTACTGTGCGCAGGGCACTATGGTAACATCTTAGATATACTTTCTTTTTTCTAATTTTTACATCCGTGTTTCCAGATAAGCTATTTCAGAAAAGTTAACATGCCAGAGAGGAGAGTACTCAGGTACTGAGTGATAATGCTGGGATGTGAGTCCAGATATTTGGACCAAAAAGCTTATGCTTTTGTCTTATATAAAGTGTATAACACACAATGGCTAGCAAAAAAAATGGTTGTCATCGTTTAGTGATGGTGCTTTGAAGTCATTATTAGTAAAGCATTTCTCGTAGTACAACCTAATTGTTGGCTGTGGTCTCCTCGCACTGAAATGTGAGGTTCTTGAGGGCAGAAACTGGAACCTTGGCCCCTAGCAGGATACAGAGTCTATGGCAACTAGCCATAAATATTGGAAAGATAAACTGTGTTAATAATAACCAACTCTCCTGATTGCTGACCTTATGCTAGGCAAAGAGCTAAGTGCTTTGTATATTTTATTTTGCTTACTTCTTAAAATAACACTATAAGATAGATACTAATAGTATAACCATTTTCCACTAGAGAAAACAGAGGCTTGAAACATTTGGGTAACTTTTGCGGGTCATCCATCTGGTGGGGGCACAACTGGAGGTGGGAGACCGGCTTACTGACCCGAGAACGTGGTGCTTGGCCGCCATGTTTCACGTCACCTGGATGTTCTGGCTTCCCCTAGACGTCCCAGTGGACCACAGAGCCAGAGCCCGTGCCCATGCCTCCTCCGGTAATTCCTGAAGCTGTGTCACTCAAATCCAGTGCCTGTGGACCTGGGGCTTTAGGAAGTTTCCATCCAGGAGGGACAAAGTTAGTGAAGGCTGGGAGGCTACAGTCATGTGTCAAAGACAGTATGAAGAGCCACTAATAGCTAACAGGAAAGTAAACTGCATGTATAAGACACAAGTGGGGCAAAGTCAACATCAGTAGGCATAGCCTTTTGAGGTCCATGGAGAACAGTGGTGAAGTGTTGCAGTGGCACTTTCCAGGGGAATTTCTTGGCTTGGCAACTACGCCTGCAGACTCGTTGGCGGGTGAGGCTGGGTAAGGGGAAAGGTCTTTGTGCATTGCTCTCAAGGGAGGGCTTGCCTTCTAGTACCTTCCCACAAGACCTCACAGGCCAATGATTTATTTCATCATGTGCAGCCTCATCTTATGCAAGCCGAAGAAATGGTCCTCCTCCTTCTTGCCGCAAGATAATTGACCCCTTGTGACTCTGTTCAAAGGCTAGCAGGGACATGTGTTTTTAAGGGAAAGGTTAGCAAGCACCAGGGAGGAGGATTTGAGCTGGGGAAGAGGGGGCTTGGAATGGCTCTGGGGGCTGCCAAGGCAGGACAGGATTCCAACTGTTGACTCAGGAGCAGGCTAGGGCTCCCTCCACATACCTCCCGGCTACATTTTATGTCCCCGGAATCCGGTGAGGTGCACTGGTGCCCTCTTCTAAATGCTCGAACAAGGTCAGCTGCTTTGGGAGACACAAGTGAACACTCTGCGGCCAAGAGAAAAGCAAGCAGAAAGACAACAGGATGACACAGCAGCGAAAGCCTTCATGCTTAAGTCTTTGGGTGGGCTTGTGGCTTTGCTCTTCTGGAGGCTGGACCTGTGCACCCCAAAGGCAGGTGCTGCTGGGTCTGGGAGCTGGACCTGAGGTCTTTAACTCTTTCCTCCACAGCAGTGGCTTGGAAACCATTGTCGGCAGAGCCCTGGGGGCCCCATGGACTTCTCTCTGGGACTTGCTTTGGAGATAGGTGAACAGTTCTCCGTTGGCACCTGGGCCCCCTCCTGCCGATCCTCTTCTGGGTCCCACATGGGGCTTCTCTGTTGCCGAGCCTGACGTTCGCCGTCATGACTGTTCTGATGGGTCGCTGTCTGTATCATATCAGTTCTTAAATATTTTGAATTTCACTCCTACTCACAAGCCTTCCTTTGTGCAGAGCCAGAATGCCCCATACCAGCCGCGTCCTGGCTCTGCCACACTGGGCTGCTGCCAGCCTCTCAGCTGCGGCTGCACAGAGCTGAAATGGTTTTCGCCTTCGAGAAGGGCCCTCGGTGCTTCCTCATCCCTCACAGGGCCTCAAAGTCACCCACCTGTCACTGGCCACCCAGCCACGTGGTGCTTGGCAATGTGCCTGTCTTTGCCACCACCACCAAAGTGAAGGTGTTGCTGTGGTGGTAGAACTGGGAGCAGGAGGTGGCATGTTCAGCCCTGGTCTCTGACGTGTCCCTCCAACAGGCAGGGAGTGTGCTCTCCTGCCTGCCTGGGAACAGGACTTCCAGACTCACTTAGCTGCGCCTTTAGGGACAAACTCCTTCCTCCAATGAGAAGGATATGCCAGCTTCTCTGGCAGAATTCTTTGTGACTGCTTTTCCTGTTCTTCCCCTTTTCTTAAAAAAGAGCAAAAAGCATGGCAGAACTAATGTTACAGGAAAGAAAGTTCACGTACTTGGGACTCAGGCAAACAGATTTCTGTCCAGGCTCTGCTCCTCATTTGCTGTTTGACTTCGTGGAAACGGCTCAAGTTTCAGGCCTCAGTTTCCTTGTGTGGAAGATGAGAAGGATGGCAAAAATGACAACGGACATCTACCGGGGGCCTGGCAGAATTTTGAGCACTTACATGACAACTCCCCTGATGTAAGTAATGTTCGTCTCTCCTCACCTTGCAAAAGAGGACATTGAGACACGGAGTTACAGAGTGACTTTCCCAAGGTCACACAGCTAAATGGCAGAGTCCATACTCAAACATAGGTAGCTGGGAGTGCAGCCTGTGCTCCAGACCTCTCCAGCTCTATCTCAGGGCTGGGTAAGGACCAACTCCTGAGTAATGTGGTTGGAGCTGAGAGTTCTTGTCTATAAGCCAGCTCTGTTCTACTCTTATTCTATGTCTAAGGGAAAGAGAAAAAACCTTTCCATTCACTGAGTACACCACGTGCTGGATACTATACTATGTGCTTTACATTCATGATCTCATTTAAATTTTCCAATTTCTCTCTCTCTCTTTTTAGAGAGAGCATGTGTGCACATTTGAGCAGGTGGGGGAGAGAGGCAGGGGGAGAAGGAGAGAATCTTAAGCAGACTCCATGCAGAGTTCACTTGGGGCTCGATCCCTGGACCCTGAGATCATGACCTGAGCTGAAATCAAGAATCGGACGCTTAGCTGACTGAGCCACCCATGTACAGCACCCCCCCCACCCAATTTCTCTTTTTAATATTGTTCCAGTTGGACAGATGAGGGGACAACAGAATGGGCAGCCTTGTGACATAGTGAGCTCTCCATCAAAGGAATGATCCAAACAGGAACAAGATGGCCCCTTGGTGTGGCTGTACTGGGGATTGTGGCCCTGGATTGTTAGATCATCCCCTACATTCCACAGTGCTCTTCAGTGCTTGGCTCAGGATTTGAACAGTATCAAGTCCCCAGGATTTTGCCAGAGTAGAAAGGGGAGATGGGAAGGAGTCCCCTGACCTAATTGCAGTATTTCAGTATTTTCTAGAAAACACACACTGACCCCAAGAGAGAAGCAGAGGCCAGCTAAGTGGTTTCTGCCTGTGGCCGGAATCTGTATGACTAGCAGCCAAGAAACCCAGATTCTAGTCTTGATTCTGCAATGTGGTTGAGAAATCATTTACTCTCTCTATACCTTTTATTCAAAAGAAATAATGGTAACTCTAAAGAGTTACTGCATCTATAAAATAACACACACACGTAACTTGAAAGCATCATGCCAGTGAGAGTTGTTAGAGTATACTGTTCTGCCTCTTGATGACACCTTCAGTTTACAACAGCTCCACGAATTGAATCAGGGACAAACGCTGTCTCTGCTAGGGTTAGAGGCTGGGAGGAAATGTGACTGAACACGAGCAGAATGGAGCCAGCCCTCATTTTAGATTAGACAGACTCCAAGCTTCAAGCTCAAATCTACGTCTACATAGGCAAGGAAAGAAAGAATGGAGAGCTCACCTTTGAGTTTCCTTGCAAACAAGAGAAAAAGGGAAAGCTGATAGAGGATGTGTTCTCATTGACTGACTAACGCCAGGTCTTTGGTGAGGAATAAATGCAGATGACGAGCTCCTAGCTAGGCATAGAGGGCTAGAGCTTGTGCAGGAATGGGAAATGCTTCATGTGTTAGGCTGGCTTCTTGGGACCAGACTCCAGGGAGATGTGAGTGCAGAGAGTTTGGTGGGCTTGCCACCAGGATCAGCACTTGTAAGGGAAGTAAGAGTTGATCAAAGGGGGAGTTGAACTTCAACAGATCACGACATGGACATCCACTGACCCCACGGGGAGCGCTGGAGCTGGGATGGCCCTTCAGTCACACCGCATTGAATCTGGGGGAGTTAGTCTCACTGCCCTCCGCAGCAGCCCCTGTGGGCTACCCCTGGGTGAGGCAGCTCTCTTGGCCAAGGGCCATTCCCAGAGAGGGACTCCACCAAGAGCTGTCAGCAGCCAACCGAAACAGTCCCTGCACCTGGAGGAATGAGTGCTTTGTCCCAAAGGGCTTTATCTGGGCAGCACAGCCCAATACCCACCACACACGGCACGCGGGCTGCTCTTCCTCCCTCACGCCGACCGCAGACCTAGCTAGCTGAAACAGCTCTCTTTACCACCATGCTCAGATGAGGCCTCGGAATGTTTTTCAAATACAGTGCTTCAGATAAACATGATCAATCAGTTGGAATTGGCTGGTGAGAAGAAACCCACTTGCTACCTTTGGCCTCTACATCTGTAGGAGACGTTTATTGATGGTGTAATAATAAGTCTCCACTGTTATGATTGCTCTTCCAAGATCGAACAGTTGGCAAACTGTGGATAGTTTCGCTGACATGTCTAGTGGAAAATGTGGATCTTCTTGTCCTCTTCCTTATTATCTGCTCTGACTGCTCTGTCTGAGCTCTGACTTGTTTTCCTTTTACCCCTACTAAATGCAGTTTTCCCGAAGATTCATTTCCTTTTCATCTCCCTTTCCCTCCCTTCCCCAGCTGTCTCTCTTTTTCACCACACATTCTTGCATCATCTCATCCATTCTTAACCATCAGCCCTCCTCAAGCATCCTTCTCTCACCTGGTTTTCACAGTCCCAGTCACCTGCCAAACCCGTCCATCTGATTAGCCTGTCTGGCCTTCAAAACAGCCGCACATGACATCTGGGTTTAGCTGGTGAAAAATGCTTCTAGATGCTTTGAGAGGCCAGGATGCTTTCCGAAGGTGAGACATCTTGCAGGAGAGGACTGGGCTTTCTCTCAGGTCTGTAGGCTCCCCAAATCTGTGTTCTTTCTTTTATACCTTTGGGACACTTGTTGGGGGTGATCCCTTGATGACTTCAGGTCCCCCTTGTCATTGAGTCTCGCCTGGCCGAGAGCTCTGCAGCCCTCATTTGCAATCCTCTAAGTTATCATGAATCACCGCAGAGCGCTGGTGGACACCCTCCCCCGCTGGGTGGGTTCGAGACTCTCCTGTTTTCCCTGAATAGGGTAGTTAGGGAGCGCTGGGTACAGCCTGGTCCTTGGGCCTCCACTTGAGCAAACTCTGCAGATGTTGCAGTGGGGAGGAGCCGTGGTGATCACAGACTCACCGTTAGGGTCAGTAGGATGGGGCTGGCCCTGAAGCCAACAAATGCACTTGTTACGGCTTTTGATGAATGAGACCGTGGTCGGTCCAGCTGGCCAGCCATCGATAGCCTGGCAGCATCGCTGAGGGACCCACCTGGGTCTCTGTGCCGAGAGACCGGGCTCTCTCATCTGTCATCCTGCTCCTTTGAGGAAGTTGCATTTGATAAAGGGAGGCCTTTTGCTGTCACCTGAGGTCCGGTTGCATCAAAACCAGGGGCCAGTTAGGCTGTTGTGAAGGAGGACCGATAGAGGCCCCTATTCTCTGCCAGATAACCGCTAAGCCCATGGGATACAAAAAATAAAACAAGTGGCCCACCCCTTCATCCTGAAAATGCAAACTGATCAGTTTTTTTTTTTTGTTTTCATGTTGTATAAGTGAATGACATGGGTCCCTGATGCTGTGAAGCTTCTGAGCTCTTACAGGCACTGTGTTGATTCTGCCCACTGCCCTTATGACTATGACTTCTTTGCGTAGGGAGAAATTTGGAATCCTTCTGGTGAGTGGAAAGGAGGCTCACTCCTCTCTGATACAGGTTTTCTGTGTGGTATTGGGCAGGGCACTTGACATCTTCGGTCATCTGTGTTACCTCAACGTCAGTGTAGAAAGAGGCCACTGCAATGCCTCAAGAGCCTACTACTGGGGAAGCTCCTTGTATAATGCCCTGTACACAGAAGGTGCTCTATAAATGATACCATGTTTTCCTTCCCCACCCCCAGCTTATGACTTAGTGAGATCAGTGGAGAAGTATTTACCAGACATTGATGACCTACAGAGCTTGAATATTTCCCCCAAGGAATGCTGTAAATCTTTGTTGGGTGACCCATGCCTGAACTGGTTCCTGGGTCTCCATCTGGCGTGTTTCTCAATGGACCCCTGGGGGCACAGGTTACATACTCAATACCTCTGACCAGCCCGGACATGGAGAGAACTCCTCTTCATTTTCTTCACTCCACCCCTCCCGGTGTTCCTTTTTAGTGGGATTTAGCCAGGATTGCTCAGAAGAGGTGGCAAACAGAGAAGGTCCTGTACCATGAATTGGCTTTATGAAAACAGAACACTCTCTTGACCTCTCTAAGACTTGGTCTTCACATATATCAAGTACGGTGGTAATACTTTCCTTGCTGACATTCCCCGAGGGCAGCATGGGACAGTACACATGAGACACGCTACAGAACAAATTTGTGATCTGCAATTATGGATGTTGTCATTCTTCTGTGGATTGCCATCTCTTCACCCGGCCCCAGTCCCTCCCAACACAAGCTTCCAAATATATTTGGTCTCTGCCGATAACTTGTCCAGCAAGCTGTTTGTGGATATCTTTGCTTTGACCCTTCTCAATGAACTTGTTTTGGTTATTTATGTCTGTCTTCTCTTAAACTCCAAGATATTTAAGAACTAGGTCCAATCTTAGTTCATCTATATTCCTGTATGTAACAGATGCTCCATAATTATTTGAATAAAAAAATGAAGATGAAACATAATGAATACTGTGGGTATTTGCCACATATGTGCTCTGTGTATGTAAGGCCTCTTGGGATCCACACAGCGGCCCAACAAAGTTGGTATTATTCCACTCCCAAGAAAAGGAAATCAAGGCCCGGGGAGGTGAAGTCTTACTCAAGAGTACACAGACTAGCAAAGTGAGAGTGACTAGCAGAGTGAGGCATGACAGCCTCAGAGCCCTGGGCTCCCAAGCTGGTTGTCTTCTCTACTGGACTCTCTCTCCCTCCTTTTTGCTTGCCATTGCCAGACAACATTAAAACAACAATAACAGGAAAAAAAATAGAATTACCTTCCATCTCACCACTTCTAGCAAGTCAGCTGTTTCCACTTTCCATGTTCCCCATAGTCTCTTTCATGCATGTGTTTTTTTTAATAACAGCATTATTGAGATATAATTCACATGCCATGAAATTCACCCTTTCAAAATTGTACAATTCAGTGTTTTCCAGTATATTCACAGAGTTGTGCCACGATCACCACTATCTAATTTTAGAACATTTCATTATCCCCCAAAGAAACCCCATTTTCATTAGCAGTCACTCCCCATTTCCTGATCCCCCGACCCCTGCCAGCCACTAACACTACTGTCTCTCTCCATGGACTTGCTTATGCCTGACATTTTACTTAAATAGAATCACTTAACACATTACCTTTGTATCTGATTTCTTGCTTTAGCATAATGTTTTCAAGATTCATCCATGTTGTGGCATGTATGAGTACTTCATTCCTTTTTATTGCTGACTAATTCACGTACATGCATATACCCATGTGCGTGCACGCGCGCGCGTGCGCGCGCACGCACACACACACACACACACACACACACATTTTTTTTTTTTTAAAGATTTTATTTATTTATTTGACAGAGAGAGACAGTGAGTGAGAGAGGGAGCTCTGGCAGGGGGTGTGTGTGCCGGAGAAGAAATCTTCCTGCTGAGCAGGGAGCCGGATGCGGGTTCATGACCTGAGCTGAAGGCAGATGCTTAAGGACTGAGCCACCCGGGCACCCCCGCCCCGTTTCATTTGCCCATTTGTCAGTTGATGGCTATTCGGATTATTTGTACTTTTTAGCCATTATGAACAATGCTGCTATGAACATTTGTGTACAAGGGGCCGTGTGAACAATGGATTTTTAGTTCTTTGGGGTACACACCTAGAAGTAATATGGTTGAGTCATACGATGAATGTTTTCAGGAGCTGCAGTCTGTTTTCAAAAGTAGCTGTACCATTTTACAGACCCACCAGAAATGTATGAAGTTTCCAATTGTTTTCACATTCCTTCCAATACTTTTTATGTCTCTCCTCTTTTCTAACCATCCTTATGGGTTTGCAGTGACATCTCATGTGGCTTTGATTCAGATCTCCCTAACGACTAATGACGTTCAGCATCTGTACTTGCCCTTATTGGCCACTTTTATACCTTCTTTAGAGAAATGTTTACTCAAGTCCTTTGCTCATTTCCTAAGTGGGTTACTTTTTTTTTTTTTATTGTTGAGTTACAAGGGTTCTTTTTCTATATTTTGGATATAAGCCACTCTTCTTATATATGGTCTGCTAATATTTTCTCCCATTCTGTGAGTTGTCTTTTCACTTTCTTGATAATGTTATTTGAAACACAAAAGTTTTTAATTTGATGAAGTCTAGTTTTGTTTTGGTTTTTTATTTTGGAGTCACCTGTATCACATCTAAGAAACCATTGCTAAACCCACAGTCATGAAGACTGGATCCTATGTGTTCATCTAAGAATTCTATAGTTTTATTTCTGACATGGAAGTTCACGAGCCACCTCGAGTTGATCGTTGTATCTTGTGTGAGGTACGTGACAACTTCATTGTTTCTGCATGTGCACAGCCAGTTGTCCCAGCACCATTTGTTGTCAAAAATCAACTGATGATAAATGTGAATGTTTATTTATGGACTCGCAGCTCCATTCCATGGGCACGTTGATCTGGATGTCTATCCTGATGCCAGTATCACACTGCTTTGATTCCTGTAGCTTCGTAGTAGGTTTAAAATTGAGATTTTTATGGATCCTCCAACTTTGTTCTTTTTTAAGACTGTTTTGGTATTCAGCATCTTGCATTTATATATGAATTTTAGGATCCACTTATCCATTTCTTTAAAAAAATTTTTTTTCTAGCTGGGGTTTCAGTAGGAAATGCATTTAATCTGTAAAGCAAGTTAGGAATGTTGCCGTCTAAACAATATTAAGACTTTCAGTTCATAAACATGGATATCTTTCCCTTTCTTTGGTGTTTTATGGTATCCGGTATTATACATATGACATATGAAAAAATTTTGCACTGGTAAAGGACCCTTGCACATCTTTTTAAAATTCATTCCTAAATACTTTTATGATTTTTTGATGCAATTATAAATAGAATAGTTATCTTGATTTCATTTTTGGGTTGCTTATTGCTACTATATGGAAGACAAATGATTTTGGTATAATAATCTTGTATCCTGCAACCTTGCTGAACTTGTTTACTAGTTCCAGTAGTTCTTGTGGATTCATTAGGATTTTCTATATACAAGATCTTATCATTTGTCTGTGAATGGAGATAGTTTTATTTCTCCCTTTTCCTAATCTGGATGCCTATTTGTTTATTTATTTATTTTATTTTTTTAAAAAAAGATTTTATTTATGTATTTGACAGACAGCGATCACAAGTAGACAGTGAGGCAGGCAGAGAAAAAGGAGGAAACAGGCTCTGCTGAGTAGAGAGCCCGATGTGGGGCTCGATCCCAGAACCCTGAGATCATGACCTGAGCCAAAGGCAGAGGCGTAACCCACTGAGCCACCCAGGTGCCCCTTTTCTTAAATTTTTTTGGCTAATTTCGCTGGCTAGAGCCTCCAGTATAGTATTGAATAGAAGTGGTGAGAGCACACAGCTTGTTTTGTTTCTAATCTTAGAGGGAAATTTTCAGTCTTTCACCATTAACTCCAATGTTAACTGTGGACTTTTTTTTTTTTTTTTTTTCTTTTTAAACTGTGGACTTTTAAAAGACGACCTTTATCCAGTTGAGGATTCCTTATTTTCATAGTTTGTTAAATTTTTTTTTCATGAAAGGGTTAGATTTTGTCCAATGCTTTCTTGTGTCTTTTGACAGGATTTTGATGTTTTTTTAGAAGCAGAACTGAAACAAGATTCGGTAACAAAGGTCAGGTCTAGACATTGGAGAATTGTCCCTGAATGACATGCAGGTCTCCTAGGGCCTTGTCATTGCACATCCTCCAACCCTCTGGACCTTGTCTTCCCTTCCATGCCCCTAGAAGGACCATCACCCCAGCTCACTAGGAGGTCAGACTCAAAAATACTGAATTCTGGTCCTGACTCCCATTTCCCAGCTGGAATGATAACAGTGAATCTCAGTTTGCTCCTTGGTGGTAGAGACACAGATGCCTACTTCCTAGGGTTGTTGTGACAGTGAAATGAAATAAGGGTTCTCCAAATATCTTCAGAATTTTCTACTGCTAGACCAAAGATGTGCCCATTTCATCATGGAAGCAAAACCGTCAGTGTTAGGAACTACATAAGCCTGGGCTCATATCCCAATCTATTCACCAGCTGCTTAACACTGGACAAATCATGTAACCCTCTGAGCCTCAGTGTTCCATCTGTGAAAGAGAAATGATCGTAACACTTCCCTCTTGGGGCCACAGAGAAGGCCCTGTAAGGACCGCTGAGATGTCCCCATGCACATCCAAGATGCCAAGAATTGCCTTTGAATCTGAATGTGAACAAGGAAGCCCTCCTTTTCCATGCACACAGGGGCTCCAAGAGAGCTGGGCGTATAACTCCCTCACCTCTTTATGTGCAGAGCCTAATGCCATGCTCGCCGGCATGTAAAGATACTCAAATGTTTTTGCAGTTGCGTTTACTTCTATTATCTCAAGCCTTTACTCATTCCGGGTTTCTGTCCAGTTAAAAAAAGAACTGACTGTGACCTTTCAGAAATATAAATAAATCAATAAAAAAAAGATTTTAAATCATCTCATTTTATAGGTTTATTTTGCTGAGTTGGCCAAGCAGGTATTAATCAATTTGGGGCTTCCATGAGGGGGCAGGAAGGGCCCACAGCTCCTGCTTTCTCGGACCCAGCAGGACTGCCCCACTTTCTCCAGCCAGAAGGCAGAGCAGTTTCTCTTGGGCATTGGTGATTTAGAGAGTTTAACCTGGGAGAGCTGTGTCCTTAATGATGTTTTATACCCGGGGCCTCTGGAGAAGAGTGCTTTGGGGAGGTTAAGTGGGACAAAGGCTGCAAGAGCCACATGCCAAGGGGCAAGGGTAGGGAGAAATGGGAATTACGTCCTGGAATGTGTCCCAAGGGAGGACACGCATGATTGCAGCAGCCCTAGACACAGGTTTGGTATGGTCTGTGCCCCGCTGTGCTTCTGTCTTCACCCTGGTTCTCACGTTCGCCATCCATTGCTGCTTCTGTGCCCACCCCACTGAAGGAGGAAGTTCAGGGACTCCACAAAGCCCAGAACCAGGCCCCGCTGAGTCTCCCTCAGCCCCAGACCCTGCCCAGTGGCCCTTACTGAGTACCAGGCTCTGGGATGAGTGGGACAGGGTGCCCCCCTGGAGCTGCTCACTGTGAGGAGACAGCCACAAAGGGATGAAGCAAGGTCTTCAGAGACCCCTTGGGGGGTGCAGTGAGTCAGACTCAGGAGAGAGAGAGGGAAAACTGCGTAAGGATGGGAAAGAGGTTACCAGAGAAAGAAGCAAGGGGTCTTGGCAGAGGGAAATGTGGCACCAAGGCTCTGAGACTGGGAAGGGTCTGGAGTCCTGGAGAAGCAGGGAGAAGTTCAGTGGCACAGAAACAGGGAGTGAAGTGTAGACATAGGCATTTAGGGGAGGGGATGAGATGGGAAGACAGGCTCTGCCTGGGGAGGAAGAGCCCCCTCAGCTGGCCAGCCGGGCAGTAAGAAATAGGGCCTTGGTACTAGAGGAGTGGGGAGGCAGGAGAGAGACCAAGTAAGTGTGGCTGGAAATTGCCCTGAAGTAATTCATCATCTGTGAGTAATCATCTGTGAAGCCCCACTGGGTGCTCCCACCTTACTGGGCTCTGGGGATGCAGCAGTACCACACGGGCTTGAATCTAAAGAAGCCTGTAACCCATCTCCGTGCCCGCCTCCCTCCTTAACACTGTCTTGTCTGCAGCTTTTCCTCTAACGTGAGGCTCCCTAAGGTCTGTGTTCCTCATCCTTTGCCTGGAGCACTCACTCCAGGATCTTCTGAGCAGAAGGTGCTGAGGAAACAGCTGTGAAAATGAACCTCCTGACACTGGGATTGGGGGGGAGGGGCTTCTGCCAAATCATCAGCTTAGAAATCTTCCATGTCTGGTGCCAGCTTCAGGGAGCCCCCAGCCTGGCCCTAATGCCCAGATACTTAGTGGGCTGAGCTGCAGCTGTGCACCTGTGTGTCTGGGGACTGTGCAGGTGTAGGTGTGGGTGAATGTGTCCAAGCGTCTGGGCCCCCGTGTACGGGCGTGGGGTGCATCTGGGTCCCTAGACCCTGTGCACTTGTCTGGCTCTACACATGCCCGCCGGCCTGTGTGCCTTCCCTTGAGGCGCTCTGTTTGTTTCCATGGGGAAGCAAAGCCCCCGTCTCACCTTGGAAACAATCCTATTGTTTGTGACTTCCGGATAGTGACAGTGTCACCACCCCTGCCTGTCACTCGGGCACGCACGCACACACATAGCCCGTACTGCTCAGAAGCCGCCAGCTCTGCGAAGTCCCCCAGGGACCCCACCGGCCACTTGAGTGGCTTGCTAATGGGCTTGCTTCCTTCCTCGGAGAAATGGTCCAGGAAACGGTTTTGGAGTAAAATTTCAGGATTGGTTTAACTTCAATAAAACACAACAAAGATGAAGCGGCAAGGTTTGGCGGACTTCCTCTGACTCTGCTTGTCGGGTGAGCTGCTCCAGTATCTGAGTCAGGGAAGAGATCCTTCCCTGAGGTTCTGAAGAGCTCTTGAGCAGGCCCCA
This sequence comes from Enhydra lutris kenyoni, assembly GCF_002288905.1. NCBI lineage: Eukaryota > Metazoa > Chordata > Mammalia > Carnivora > Mustelidae > Enhydra > Enhydra lutris. The sequence goes on from NW_019154121.1 coordinate 20,713,801, forward strand.
GGCTTTTTGGTCTTGAGTCATTAATCAAAAAAACACTGTCAGGGAGGCCCATTGCCTGAAGGGCGCATTTCTGCAGGTGGCAGAGAGCAAACTAGTGGACAGACAGGAGTCAGTTTGTCTGACCAGTCTCATTTTTCCCAGGGGAGACAACAGTCATGACTATGTTTCTAGACTCGATCAGCTGTCTTTACTGGCTCTCCTCCTTTCTTGGTGAATGGCATTGCCGTCCTCTTAGGCATTACCAGCTCCTAAATCCTTCTGCATTAAATCTTCGTTGGAACAAGATGGGAAGATAAATGATCGAATGAAATCAATACCCGCTGTCCCTCCATGTATCACTGGGCACTCACACTCTCCCTTGAATCTGCCTTCTTCTCTCTTCTCCAAGTGCATTAGAGAAACCCCAAGGACCTCATTTGTGCTACACAGCCTCAGGCAGAATTAGCTTTTCTTGTGCTCTTTTACTTCGCAGAGGGGAGTTGCAAGACAATGAGTTGACATCTTGTAGGAAGGCAGCTTTGGAACCTCCTTGTCAGTAACATGTTCATTTTGGCCTCTGCCCCCAGCTCATGCTTCCACATCCCTAGGCCCTTTTCAGCTTGCATTTTTGCACTGGGTGATGAGAACCGACCATCAAAGTAAAGACCTATCCAGAGAAATGCAACATAGACTCTAAGAGTCAGGGCTAAAAGTGCCTTTGGAGTTCTTTACTTGCAGATGGGAAAACCCAGGCTCAGAAAGGCTTTTCCAGTTACTCCAAGTTGGCCTGGCAGACACAGGCCCAGAGTTCAAGTCCTCTGATGCAAGTCCTGCTCTTGCTTCTCTGACCTTAACTATGGACCATACAGAGGGATCATACCCATACTGGTTTCAGAAGATTATCTGCCAGCGTTGAAGCAAAGAAACCTGCCAGCATGAGGAAAAATCGAGGCTTTGGGGTGACTAAGACCTGGGTTCAAAGCTCATCTTTACATTGACTAACCATTTGCCATAGAACCACTTATATTCCCTTCCAGGAGCCTCAGTGCCCTCATCTGTAAAATCGGGATAGCAGCCCTCCCCCTCTCCTAGGGCTATTGTAAAGACTCAAGGAAATCACGTATTTGAAATCCTCAGTAGTGTCCTTGGCTCAGAGTAAATTATCAACAAATGTTAGTGCCTCCTCCATCTGGAAGCTGACAAATTCAATTAACCAGAACCGGCCCCCACCCCCATTTCCCAAGCCTCCCCGTTCATAGAATCATAAATCTTGTGTTGGAAAGGAGCTCCATAAATCATCTGGCACAGCCTCCAGTTAGCAGAGCTCTCACTGTATTTGGCTCAGTGTGGTCCCCAGTCTTTTGCTGGCTCAGCCTGCCTTAGTGTAAGCAGCAGAAGTCCCACCAGTGCAGCCAAAAAAAGGGAGTAATGCTGTCAGTGGATTCCACAAAAGGGCTAATATTAGCTGGGCAGCAGGTTGGGAGATGTACCTATATTTAGAATCTGTGTCTTCAGCCCTTTCCTAAAGTAGCAGAAGTTGGGGGGACAGAGTGGAGGAGTGGTTGCAGCTAGCTGACCCTGACCCCAGGAGGCAGGCAGAGCACCTGGGCTGCTTCTCGCTTCCTCTCTTCTCAGGAAGTGGGGGCACAGGGTAAAAGGTGGGCAAAGAGGGAGCGAGGCCACAGAGGGTGCCCTGCAGAGCAGCAAGGAGTGTGGAGGTGACAGAGGCTTCCGAGGGTTCTGTCAGGACACCAGAGTGGCTGGAATAGGGCAGGGGGGTGGCTTCGAGGGACAGTGTCTGGAACCTTCTACTCCAAGATGGTGCCCAGAGAGGTATTTTCCTGGCCTGGTCCTCCTGGAGTTGCTGGAGACAGAGGTCCAGGTGTCACCGGGCCCTGGGCCTAGGCCAGGAGGGAGCTGTGTCAACTGCTGATTCCAACACATCCAAAACAGGGCCCTTTGTAGATCCTCCTTCTCACAGAATGCTTGCTTTTCCTTCTCTACCTGACAAACTTAGCCTAGGGCAGTGTTCCAATCTTTGGTGAACACTCCCTGCTCCTCAGAACTCCTGCTAGCCCTTGGAGCACTTCTGTGACAACTAGAAAAAGATGCCCTTCTATCAAGCAGACAGAGCCCCACACCAGGGCACACAGCTGGGCATGCAGTGTGAACCAGCTTTCCCATCTTATTCACTGCCTGGTGGAGGCCCTTGTGCCGTGTACAACCTGAACAACCACACATGGCTACCCTAATGTGCCTCCTATGCACAGGTACCGTCACCACACGTGCTGTGCACAGCTTTCCTGCCCTCTCTTACCACAGGGTGCTGTGACTAGAGCAGGAGACTTGAGCTTTGGGAGCTGAATGAAATGGCCAGTGGGCTGTGGTCCAGACCAAATTCTTCTATACCTGGATGATTCCCAGCAAGGAGCTTTCCCATTCTGGGTCTTCGTTCTCCCATCCTTAAAACAAGGCAGGGGAACTAGATGATCTCCAGGGCCTCTTCTAGCTTTCCAGGCTATTTATCTGCTCACTTTAGGTGGTATAGTGGAGACAGAATCAGAAAAGCATGTATGCTCTACCCTCCCCCCAAGGAAAACCCACATGATCCAAAGAGAAATAGAAATTATTTTTGATTTATTTGCAGTCTGGATTTCCTCTCTTGTGCTCCCCTCTGCTGGAATCTTAGGCCGGAACAGAAGAGCTGTCTGTTCAGGATGCTGCAGATTACCTGTCACCTAGAGAGCACCGGCCTCAAATCTTTTTTGCCCTGAGGCTGGGTGTGCAGCTGTGGTGCTACAATGGGCCTGGGTCTGTAAGTTTTACCCAGCGAGCCCTTGGAAATGTTACAAGTCTGCAGCCCATTCAGTGCACATTTTCTAGCATCACATCACCATCTTGAAATGGTTACTAGGCTCCATTTCCTGCCTTTTTTTTTCTTCCATTTTTGAGAGATGGGCACGAATCAAGGAGAGCCTGGGGGGGCTGGAGACAGGTCAGCAGGAGAAGTAGAAAACCGAGGGTGTGAGTACCACCTGGCAGAGCCGTGTTGCTCTCAGCTGGTTTGCTTGTTTGCAAGCCGTGGGACAGCCGTGTCTTCCCGATCTGCCGAGTGCAAAGCCCGAGCGGGCGCTGAGCACAGACGCACGCTTGCCTCACTTTGCCCACAGGCACCTTGTGCACGTCAATAACTTGAGAGCAGCCGAACTTTCCAGGTGAAATGTTTGTATGTGGTTTGTGTCTGAGAAGCAGAGGCATCAAACAACAACAACAACAAAAATGGTAAAGGATTAAACACACACACACACACACACACACACACACACACACACCCATCCAGAACCTTGAGTCTTTAAGTATTATTTGTTTTCCCAAATAGATTATAACTTTGTGATTTTTGGAATCAGAGATTGTCAAGGCTGGAAGCAGTGTACAAGATTAGTCAATCTGGTGGATTTCAAACTTTTATTGGCCACAAAAGCCTCTCTTCAAAGGAAATTTTATGGGGACCCCCAATGTATAAAATAGAGGAAAGTGGAGGCTGTCTGGATGAAGTGGGAGAGGGTGGGGAGGGGAAACCCTAGGATCTCCTGAGCCCAGTGTGAAAACCCCTGAGTTCTCCCAGCCCCTGGAGGAAACTGAGGTGCAGAGAGAAGCCCCCTGGGCAAGGCCATATGTCATGTGAGTGGAACCCATGCCGCATCCTGGCAAAGGTCATTTCACAGCACAACTAAGATGGAAAGACTGCTTTCTCCAGTGCCCCAAGCCATCTTGCTCCTTCTGCCAGGCTGCCACTGCTTATGTGGTGAGGCTTTTTAATTTTTTCTGAGTTGATAGTAGTAGCATGGAACGCCCCTGCTGGAAGCGCCAGCTCAGGGCTTTCTTTTTTCTCTCGTGCCCAGAGCTGGGCTTTTAGCAGCGGACAGGAGGGGAGGGCTCAGCGCTGCTGGGCGGCCTGGGGAGCCTCGCCCTCCACCACAGCAGACCGGCTCCTCTCTTCCCTGACTTCCAGAGACATACTCTCTCAACAACACGCGAAGGGGATGGAGGGAGCTACCTTACCCAGAGAAAAGGCTCGATGAACTCTCATTAAGAAGAACAACCTTCCCCAGATGAAAAAAGCAGTGACCTGATTTCGTTGACTCTGTGTGCAGAGGCCGAACTTTCTAAGGAAACAGAATTAAAGGACCAAAATCCCTGTATCTTACATCTGCAGGACCAGCAATTGTCGTCTGAGCCTCAGCAAACCTGGGGGAGCAAAGAGCCTGCCGCCTCCCCCAGGAGAGCTTCCGTGCTTTGGGGAGCAAATCCAGTCATTCCCCCCTGGCTAACGGGGGACCTTTGCCTTCTTGCCTTTTGTCCTTAGCCCCTGCCCCCAGCTATGTGTTGACATTTGATCTGTATGTTTCCAGCACTCTGACTTCCGGTGACTCCCCTCCCCACTCCACCCCCAACTCCAGAATCACCGCTCCTAGCCCTTCAGGCCCCTCAGACTCTTCTGCATTTCTCCCCCTCCCCACTGGGTGCTCTTGAGGAATACTGAAGCTTGCTGATGCCACAGACAGAGGAGGCCAACATTCTTTCTTCCTCTTTCGTCCCTTCAGCTGGATATGGGAGAGCGTGGAGCTGAGCTGCCCCCTCGCTCTGCCAGCCGGCTGCCCCCCCGAGAACAGGGCTCCGCTCTTCTATCAGATGGCAGGGGCCTCCGTAACCTGTTGTTTGCAAGGTTTGTTCCTGGCATTAGATCTAATAAGCTCCTGTCTTGACTGTTTGATCCTGAGCTTGTTTGAGGAGTTGAGGCCTTTACGGTGCATTACCAAGATGCTGACAAGGCTTTAGGGCCTCCCGTCAGCCTCAGGAGCTCAGGCCTGTGCAAGAGGCTTGCCTTGCCTGAGGCGGCCGGGGCTGGCCACAGTGTAGGCCTGAGTTTCTGTCCTGCCTTTGCTGTGTGCTAGCTGGGCAGTTTTGCCTCTCTGAGCTGCCATTTCTTCTTAAAAATGAGGGATATACCAAAATAAGATTGTTTTTGAGGAGTCATTAAAATGATGTAAGGAAAGTCGCTGGGCCTAGTGGGGACTCCATAAGCTGTCATTCCTTACCTTCCAGTGAAGCTCAAGGACAGGAGAGCTCAGCAACCCCCTCCCTACATGTCCTGATTGGTTACTCTCCAGAGGACAGTGCGGGGCACTTGCCATATGTCATAGATTGCAAGACACATGTAATTGAACTTTTCAACAACTCCAAAATTGGGGTGCCTTTTACATGTTTTGTGGGTGTCCTAGTTTAATGGGCATTGTTGTGGAGATTTGCTTCCTCCTTTTCTCAGTGGCTCCTGAGGTAATGAGGTATCTTATGACAAAAGCAACTGAGCAACTGTAATTGCTGACATCTTCAGTTTGATGAAGTTAGGTGTTAAGCACTTGCCGTGTTCCTGATACAACTCTAGGCCACTTTACATCAGTTTAATCTGTGCAACAACTAGACAAGTTAGGGATGGATAGCCACATTTTATAAATGGCAAACTGAGGCTCCAAGAGGTAAAGGGATTTGACCAGGATGCAGATTTATTTAGCTGCAGAATCAAGATTTGAATTGAGAACTGCCTGACTCCAAGGACTGGGGACAGGCCAGTGGGGAGAGGGACAGTTAGTTTTCCTTCGCTTCTTAGGACCATCCTTGAGCAGATCCATGCCCCAGGACTGAAGGGTGTTTTCATTTTAGCGAGCCATACCACGTATGTTTTTTGGAGGTGTCTGTTACATACTAGGTACATCCTGGCATTGGAAGTTCAGTGATAAACAAGATATATGTAGAGATTGAAGTCCAAGAAATCCAAGCAATTACAACCTGTTTAGTACATATTTTAATGGAATGCTGTGGGAACATGTGGGAGGGGCCCTTACCCTAGGCTAACAGAGCCATGCAGAACCTCCACGAGGAAGTGACCTGATTTGAAAGCTAACCCTGCAAAATGGGTTGGGGTGCTGGAGGTTGCCCCAGGCCAAGGAGAGAGCATGTGAGAAGAAGCCGGAGAGTGTGTGGTCTGTTGGAGAAACTGAAAGAAGACTGAGATCTGTACTACCCAGTATGGTAGCCAATAGCCACATAGGGCTGTTGAGCACTTGACATGTGACTAGTCCAAACTCATACCACCTTAAGCATTTCAGACATTTAATATGAAAAAAAAAAAGAATATAAAATGTGCCATTCATAATATTTCTATTTTCTGGTTATGTATTAAAATGATAATGTTTCAGATAAATAAAACATTTATAAATAAAATACATACAATGTATTATTAAAACTAATGTCAATTTTCTCCTATGACTTTTTTAGAGGCTACTAGAACCTTAAAAATTACACATGTGGCTGGGTGCCTGGGTGGCTCGGTCAGTTAAGTGTCTGCCTTTGGCTCAGGTCATGATCCCGGTTTAATAAAATTGCGTACGTGGTTCACGTCATACTGGGACAGAATGCAGCAGAAGTGGAAAGCCGTGGAAGGGCTGTGACCCAGGGAAGGTAAGGTTGGCGAGATCAGTTAGGAAGTTACAGAATTCCAGTGCTTTTGCTATATTAATTCCTTTAATCCTCAAAACAACTCTAGAGATAGCGATTTTCAAATTTGTGTGTGTAGCTGAGGAGAGTGAGGCTAGAAGAGAATGACCCCAATTGGGCTGCTCTGTGCAGGGCCATCTATAAGCAGTTCAGAGCCCACAGCCCAGCCTTGTCAGGGACATGGCCACAACCCGTGTCTTCAGAGTCTAGCCTGGCACCCTTTGCACCCTCTTCACCCCATCTCTGGCTGCCAGCCTGAGAATGACCATGCAGCTTGGCTAATGTTGATCTGAACTTTTCACACATCCCTAGGATTGGGTTTTCCTTACAGATGCTTTCCTGGGTCCCTTACTCCAAACAATTAGCAAAGATGTGATACCTGGCAATTATTCCCCCGTCAATGAACTAGGAGGATGGGCTGTTTCCCCAGCTTCATTACTGATGATTTAAATCATGGTTTCAGATAGCATACTTTTTGAGAGAACGTGGAAGACTCGTGAACATTCTCCACCACTTCTAGAAAGATTGTGCTGTGCCTGCCCCTTACCCCCTTAACACAAACGGAGAACACACAGCCTATACTCCCCTGACACAATGTCCTGTTCACCAAAAGCCACAGCAATGAGATGTGGCTGAACAGAAACACAGTAATGGTTCCAAACTCTCAGAAGGACAATGACTTCCTGAGGAGCAAATTGTTTTTTCATTTACTAAAATCAAAGGTATCCTTATGAATGATTATAAAATAAAATAGTGCAGAAAGTCTTATACTGAAAAGCAAAACACTTCCCCAACCTCAGGCCCCTTCTCCTGAGGTAACCACATTTAACTGCTTTTTTTTTTTTTTTAAGAGAGAGACGGAAAGGGTGTGAAAAGAAGCGGGGAGGGGCAGAGGGAGAGGGAAGGAGAGAACCCCAAGCAACCTCCACGCCCAACATAGAGCCCAAGGCAGGACTTGATCCCATGACCCTAAGATCATGACCTGAGCCAAAACCAAGAGTCCGACACTTAACTCACCAAGCCACTCAGGCATCCCCCACATTTAACATCTTTTGATTTTAGTTCTTCGAGTGATTGCTTCCTTATCATTACATAGTATTTTCTTAAACTGTTCCAAAGTGATTTATCAGCTTAACACAGTATCTGTCGCCTTCCTGCTGGGTTAAGTGAAGGTTTAGCTCACTGACATCCCACCTCTCCCACGTCTTCCCAGGGTGCACTTGTAATTAGGAGTCAATATACATCACATTTTCAGTTCTTTGGTTCCCTTTAAAACTCTAAATAATACACTCAAATGATAATGGTTTCAAAGGGTTTGTTCTTCTTCTCCTGGATGCATCTCTCCAAAGTTTCTCTTCCAGGCCTGAGAGTGCTTCCTGTAGAAAGGCTTCTTTATAGAAAGAATTGCTACAGAGCTCTGGAAAGGTGCTTATTCTTAATATTTTGAGGTGGGTAGTTGTCCTGAATTTTTCATTGTACTTTATTATTTTTAAAGATTTTATTTATTTGAGAGAGAGAGAGAGCGAGCAGGAGCCGGGGGAGGGGCGGAGGAAGAGGGAGAAGCTGACTCCCCACTGAGCAGAGCCCAACATGGGGCTCGATCCCAGCACCCTGAGATCTATGACCTGAGCTGAAGGCATACACGTAACCGACTGAGCCACCCCGGCGCCCCTACATCATACTTTATATCTTAGGAATTGATGTGGAAATCAGCATTGGAATTTCTACCTGTTAGGAGGAACTTCTCTCCAGATGCTATCAGGCTCATGGTAACCTCAGGGCTATTAGGTGGCATTGGAACACGTCTTGCTGGATTTAGAGTTGTGGTTAAGAAAGCTTACTCAGTTCCATATTTAAAAAAAAAAAATCCTTCACTAGAATGCCAAATGTGCTCTTGCCTGCTTCACAGAACATCAGGGCTTCAGTTAGAATCCAAGAGGACTTTTCTTTTGAGGAACTAAGGTATAAGGAGATTAATTAGCTATAATCAATTTAAGAAGTTACTCAGAGAAATATCAGGCCCTAGGAACCCAGAGCCTCCACATTTATTGCCATTATGCTGCTCCACAAACCTGAGAACCCAGAGCCATCCCCAAGCCACAGTAGGTTGGCATTAACTTTCTACCCAGGCCTGGGGTTAATCAGGGTTATAATAATTAAGTTGAAATAGCAATAAAATGTTAGCAAAAACTGCATCATCTTATGATTGTGTGTGTGTGTGTGTGTGTGTGTGTGTGTGTATAGAGGGAAAGTACAAAATCATTCATGCTAAGCTTAACTGCCAATAAAATATTTGTATTAATTTTTAGAAAATGAGAAAGTATATAAGGCACTCCACTGAACACGCAGGCTCTAAGGACACTTAGAATATTCATTTATTGTTAAACTGGCCATACTGCCCAAAGCAAGCTCCAGATTTAATGCAGTTGCTATCAAAATACCAACAGCGTTTTTTATAGAATTAGAATAAATATATGCATGGAACCACAAAAGATCCTGAAGAGCAAAAGCATTCTTGAGAAAAAAGAATGCTGGAGGTATCACAATCCCAGATTTCAGGACAGACCACAAGGCTGGGGTCCGGACTCCTGCTAAACAGGATAGTACTGGCACAGACAGACACCTAAATCAATGGGACAAGAGTGGAGAGCCCAAAAACAAACCCATGCTTGGATGGTCAGTTCATCTATGACAAAGGAGGCAAGAATATAAAATGCAGAAAAGACGGTTTTTTTGACAAATGGTTCTGGGAACACTGGACAGCTACATGCAGATATACCTAGACCACTTTCTTACACTGTACACAAAAGTAAACTCAAAATGGATTAAGGACCTAATTGTGAGACCTGAAACCATGGAACTCCTAGAAGAGAACATAGGCAGTAATTTCTTTGACATCAGCCGTAGCAACATTTTTCTAGATCTGTCACCTCAGGCAAGGGAAACTAAAGCAAAATCAAACTATTCAGACTACGCCAAAATAAAAAGCTTTTGCACGGTGAAGAAAGCCATCAATAAAATGACAAGGCAACCTACTGTAAGGGAGAAGATATTTTAAATGACATATCCAATAGGGGGTTAATATCCAAAATATATAAAGATCTCTTATAACTCTGCACCAAAACAAAACAAAACATAAATAATCTGATTTAAAAATGGGCAGAGGACCTGAATAGACATTTTTTTCCAAAGAAGACATCCAGATGGCCAACAGATACGTAAAAGGATGCTCAACATCACTTATCATCAGGGAAATGCAAATCAAAAGCACAGTGAAATACTACCTCATGTCTGTTAGAATGGCTAAAGTAAAAAACACAAGAACAATAAGTGTCAGCAAGGTTGTGGAGAAAAAGGAACCCTCATGCACTGCTGGTGGGCTTGCAAACTGATGCAGCCACTGTGGAAGACAGGATGGAGGCTCCTCAAAAAATTAAAAATAGAACTTACCTTACAGACCCAGTAATTCCACTACTGGATATTTACCCAAAGAAAACACAAACACTAATTTAAAAAGATACATGCATCTCTATGATTTATTGCATGATTTAGCTAAAATCTAAATCTAAAATCTAAAAACAGCCCAAGTGTCCATAAATCAATGAATGGATAAAGAAGATGTGGTATATATACACAATGGAATATTACTCTGGCATAAAAAAGTGCGAGTTTTGCCATTTGCAACAACATGGATGGACCTAGTGGGTATCATGCTAAGTGAAATAAGACAGAGAAAGACAAATACCATATGATTTCATTCATGTAGAATTTAAGAAACAAAACAAATGAACAAACCAAAAAAAGGAGACCCCAAAGAAAGAAAGAAAAGAAAAACAGACTCAAATACAGAGAACAAGGTGGTGGTTATCAGAGGGGAGGTGGGTGGGAGGAGGGCTGAAATAGATAAAAGGGGGTTAAGAATGTACTTACCCTGATGAACACTGAGTAAGGTGTAGAATTGTTGAATCACTATATTGTACACCTGAAATTAATAGAGCACTATATGTGAATTATGCTTAAATAATGAAAGAAAATAAAATACTTATCTGGTAAAATTCTAATAAGCAAATACTACATGCCAAGGGTCCAGAAGATACAGCAATAACCCTATTTCTGCCTTCAAGGAGTATGCCATTGTTCATAGCTGGACAGACTTCTCCAGAAGGAGAGAAAGTACCATACCAGCCATGGTAAACTAACATGTGGACTTGAGGGTCAGACACATGAATTCTCATCTGGTGCTCATGAGTTGGGTGACCTTGAACAAGTAATAACTTTACTTGTGACTCATCTCCTGTGTCATGGCAACACCTGCTTCATGAAATAAGTAGTATAATGACAAAGTGAGATTGAGAGATGGAATTATATAAAACTGCCCATCTCATGCCTTATAAATACTAGACTTTTGGTAACTTCAGGCCTCTTCCCCTTCCCCCCACTCTCAGCTCTAAGACCTGCTAGGAATTTAGAGGGAGAGGTGGTCATGTGTCCATGCTGGAGGGGAGAAGAAAGACTTCAGGAGGCTGTAATTGACTGGACCTTGCAAGGTAAGCAAGAGAAGGAAAGATCTCTGGCGGTGGGAAGGGACTAGGCCAAGGTGTGGCATGATAATTATGGCACGCTGAGGAAAAGGTTGCTTTTCTTAGGATCAAAATCAGAGGAGGACTTTAAAAAAATCTCCCAATTAATTACCTCTGTTTTTGTAAGGAGTCCTTGGAGGAAGAGATTGGGATCCTGTTTGGAACCAGAAAACCACCTGCTCCCAGGAAGCCTTTCTCTGATATAATGAACCTCCAATGTAATGCAGTGGTTGAGTCTAGCAAAGTCTTTGCCTTCAGGCTAACTTGGCCATCCCTTTGTCCTCCTAGCAGTATACTGGACAGGTGACAGAATCGCTTTGAGTCTCAAATTCCTCCAGAATATGTGAATAACAACAATAGAATACACCCATGGTGTTGTTAAGAGTATTAAATATAAAGCCTTCAAAACATGTCAGGTATTCAGTAAGCACTCAATAGATGCTGGTTTCTTTTTAAAAATCTTTGCCTTACCTTCCTCCCTAGCGTATACTATTTCATGCTGAAAGGAAGTGGCCTCTGACTTTGGGAAGGTAGGACTGTGCTTTTGTAATCTCTGTTTTATGGCCTGGGGTAGGGGGATGGTCACATGAATGACTGTCCAGGATATGATAGTCCGGGAATGACTGTTGAATGGAATTGAACTTGCACCGGCTGGATCTTGTTATAATGCTATGGAATGGAACTCAGGATGGAGTGAGTCAGTCCGAGAGGCAAGGGAAACTAGGTGCTGGAAAAATCACCTGGGCTTTGCGGTCACGGAGATGTGACTTGAACTTGAAAATCCCTATTTAGGGCCATTTATTCTTGGCCTTGATTTTGTCTTCTGGAAAACGGGATGGAAATCACTACTTCCTGGGGTTGTCCTGGGAACCCAATGAGATACTATGTTAATATGTTACTAGACTATGAACTTTATGTGTGTTTGTGTGTGATAAGGTTTCTGGTACACAGTGGGTCCTCAGTGCACAGTGAATACCTGTTTGCTTCCCCTTCTCCCCTTTCCTGGGGTTAGGGGATTTAGTCACTTAAAGAGCAAGAAGGCTAACAACATGGTCCCCCATGACGCAGTGTCAGGTCACACACCACCTCTAACTCTGCCCCCCGCCCAGGTGGGAAGGAGCACAGGGAGCTTGTGTGCTGAGGGACCTGTGTCAGCACCAGCTAGGCAAGGTCAGGGCTTGGGAGGTTAGCAGCCAAAGCCTGAAGACTTGAGTTCCACCCACCTTCTCCACTAAACAGCTAGAGGCCTCCGGTCTTACCCTCAGCAGTTTGGACCTGGGTTTCCTGCTTGTTAGTTAAGGAGGAGTACTTAGCAAAAAGGCTGTCTACCCGTAGTGTCTGGGGAGATATCAGTGTGAACATGGTTCACCCCTTCTCCCCCATAAGAGGTCATGGTCTCTTAGGGATAATGGACCAGTCCCTAGAATATTCTAGAATGTTGTGAAAAGTGCAAATAAATACACAGAAACAAGAACCCAAAGGAGTAAGTGGCTTTACCATCTCTAAAGTCCTTTAGAAAGACAAGTGAAAGGCTCTGGAGGCATAAACCTGTCTTCCTAGTTAACATTCTGCAGCCTCTTCCAGGGCGTGCCTCCTCTTGGGAAGGAGTTTTACCAGTCGAGTCAGGATAGCTGGATGTTGGGTTCAGGTTGAACATTCACTTTCCAGCTTTCTCTCACTCCAGATCTCTAGACCCTCACTGGCAAGAACGCTGTACAATGACCTGCTGGCCTTTTATCATCAGACTGACTGACTCCATCCTTACTTAGCCTTCAGAAGTCATCATGAAGGAGTCTCAGGGCCTCACTTTCCCCATCAGACAAACTCAGAACAATGTTTCCAAATCTTTTGTGGCAGTGGGCATTCTTCTCCAAACAAATTCTCTCACAAAATCCTAATATGTAAAACGGGAAGAGGCAGAGCTGTGTCTGTTTGGGAGATAGGGAGCTCTTCTCTCTCGCGTAAGCCTGGCTGTCTGGGAGGCACTGAATCTGGCCTGCTCCTTGCCTGGGGCTGTCTAATAGAGCAACTGTCCTGCAGGTGATAGAAGGGAAACCTCTGGAGGCAGCCTGAGGCTGGGAGGAGTCATGGCGGGCTTCCTGGAGGAAGCGATACCTAAACAGAGCCTTGAAGAGTCGGGGAAGGAGGTGTGCAGGGATGTGCTGTAGACAGAGATTGATGTGAGCAGCAGGCAGAGCTGGGATCTAAGTGAAGAGGGTGTTGGGGATGGGGATGAGAACCTCCACCATGTGGTCCGTGGGAAGCAGTGAGAAGACACAAACTGGGGAGATGGAAGGGCCTGGAACTTGATGAAACCTTCATGTGTCATGTTTGGAGTTTGCACTTGATCCTATGTTGATGATACCAAGTCCTTTAGGAGGTTTGAGTAGGGAAGTATGGTAATTAGATTTTCAAAATATCTATCAGCAGCTTTATTTGGATACCGTTCATGTACTGTACAATTTGGTAATTGGACTGTGGGACTAGAAACTAAATCACTTTGTCTACAAAGTGGCAAAGGGAGTAAAATCACTGGGGGATCATTCTGGACAGCCTCCAGCACTAAGCACCTGTTCTATTCCTGATTCATTGCTAACGACCCCACCCTGCCCTCCATGAGTCTAAAGGCCTCCTGTGGGGAAGGGAAGGAACCTTCTAGGTCATGAACATCTGCGGCAAGCAAGCGTAGAGGCTCTTGTGGGTGGCCAGGCAAGGGATAAGATGCTGGCCAGAAGGATGGTGGTGCTGAGGAGAGCCGGCTCTGGAGACAAATCCAGGAGCTTCTGCAGAGTCCTGGCCTGGGGGAACTGTGCACAGGCCCTGACTTCTCTGGGAGGACCAGGAAGGTCTGGGAAGGAACCTGCTGGAGGAGAGGGAGGAAGGGAAGTGGGGTGAGAGGACACCCACTGAGCCACAGGGAGAAGAGAAAGCCCAGAAGCAGTTAATCCTGCTGGTTGAATTGTTTCTTTAAACGACACTCTAAAATGGAACAGACGCAATAAAAACATAGTGGCCTTTTCATTAAACATGCCACAGAGGCCCCTTGTTCTGCAGCCATTGTCAATCAGATCTGGGCCATTGTCTCTTTCCCCAGCCCCCCCATAATTGGCATCTGTCTGGGAGAAAACAAATAAATACCAGGCTGGCATTTTAACTTGGGCAGCCAGGAGTGTGGTTGCTCCTTCCCAGAGTCTGCTCAACCAGCAGGGCAGGGGAGGGTCCCGAAGAGGAGTGGGCGCAGACAGAAGGTCCCACTGGCTACAGCTCTCTGCCCTCCACCCCCTCCCCAAAGGAGCTGCTCTGAGCTTTGCCCCAGATCACTGCTCTAGAGAGTGCTTTTCTCTGCTTTCTGTCTGCAGAAGCCCCTGGGACCTAGTCTGTAGGAAGGCTTCATTTTGGGGATTTTGCCTTCAGGAAGGCAAGGGAAAAAGAACTTGTGGACGCATTTGCTGGCTGACTTTGGTACAACCACTTATTAACAGTCTCGCACTATGGCCCTCTTGTTAAATAATACACACAGAATTAAAGTAGCATGGTTAATTAGTAATAGCATTATTGCAGTACGCGGAAATGGCTCCCATGATTAACTAGTAAGAATAGCATAGTCACAGCATCCGTATTAACTGAGAGTTCTGTACCAGCGTTGTCGCAGCTACTACTTTGGACAGCAGGTTTAGGGATGCCTGAGTGGCTCAGTCATTGGGCGCCTGCCTTCAGCTCACGTCATGATCCCAGGGTCCTGGGATCGAGCCCCGCATCGGGCTCCCTGCTTAGCAGGAAGCCTGCTTCTCCCTCTCCCACTCCCCCTGCTTGTGTTCCCTCTCTTGCTGTCTCTGCCTGTCAAATAAATAATTAAAATCTTTAAAAAAAAAATGGACAGCATGTTTATATACAGGCGGTTCTCGTTGATCCCAGCAGTTACATTCTATCAAGTGGCCACGAATGCTGAATTACTGAAGACTGAACCATTGCCTCTAGAGAAGGGGAGAGCGAGGTTCCTGCCAGCTTCTGGTCAGAACATTTTCATCAGCCGATCAATACATAATCTCCTGCGTATTTCCGTGTAAAAGCACCTTTTTAAAATATATATTGTTGATTCATTAACACCAAATTCACAGCTAATGGTGCTATAACTCATGCTTGAATGGAGCTTAGCTAATCCACGTATTTTCTTGTAAGGCACATACATCCTAGTCTTCTCGTTTAGGGGCACTAGATAGCACTCAGCACTGCACTTGGAGCCATTTTAAACAGCAGAATCACCCACAAAAATGTGAAAAATGTGCCACTAAATAGATGGCGAAAAGGATACTTGTTTACAGTAGGAGAGCTGTAACAAGAACCCAGAGCGTTGCCTCGTTCGGCCTCAGCTGGGAACGCGTGCATCGGGAAACTCAGATTTCCACATCGCCTGCATGGCCGTGAAGGGCCACAAGAGTGCAATGCATCTAGATGTGCAGGTTACTAACGCATTTCCGTGAGTAGGCAAAGTCGCAAGTACATATTCTGCAAATGAGGATTAACTGTACTTGATTTCACTTATTTTCTCACTCGAGCCAGCAACTCCCATCGTTTAGTACAGAGAACTAAGTAAGGTTCCCAGAGTTCAGACAGCTGGAATGTGGTTTCTTATGTTACACCAGGAGTCTGTTAACTACAGCCCATGGGCCTGCTGCCGATTCTTTGTAAATAAAGTTTTATTGAAACAGACTCATTCACATACTGCCTGTGTAGCTGCTTCTGTGCTGCAGTGGAGAGCAGATAGCTTAGAAAGACTGAAATATTTACAAACCAGCCCTTTGGGGAAAAGTTGACTATATTATCCCTAATTCTCTCTGAATTCAGAAGGGAGAAAGTTCTTCTGGTCTCAGTTCCAGAATGGTTTGCGCTTTTCTTAAACTCTTGGTTTCTTTTCTCTTGAACATTGGGAATTTTATAGCTGATTATGTTTCCTTCTTTACAATGATATTAAGAAACTCAAAGCCTAAATGACTGGACATCCCTGGCACTCACATGATAGGAACAAAAAGCATCTTCCATCTTGGTTCTGCTAGAAGGGAGTTAGGTTATCTCGGCATGGTAAAAAATCTGGTCAATCTATAGAAGGTTGTACATATATCTAGAACGTTCCAGTAATGAGGTGTCTTATCTGGGTCAGGACCCAGATTCTGGGTGAGTGGTGGTATTCCCTAAGGAGACAAAGACCTACTATCTGCAAATCATATTTTTAGCTATCTACTATTTATTGAGAATTTATTATGTGTTAGACACTGGACTGAGTGCTAGATATGGCTCATATTTATTGATTGTCTATGGCATATAGTGTATAGACCAAGAGCCTCTAGTCCCTGGAGGAAAGTGTGATGATCCTTTTTGACAGATGGGGAGACCAAGGACTGAAGATGTTAAGTAATTTCTCCTTGGTCACAAAGCAGGGAAGTAATAGATTTGAGATTGGAAGTCATGTGTGTCTGACTCTAAAACAGATTCCTTACATGTCCTCCATCATTCTAGATAGCTTCCCCAGCATCAGCCTTCATCCTTGCAGCTCTTAGAATTAAGACCGTGGGCTGCCTTCTGACATCCTCCTCATGTGAGGACCTCCATCTCTGGGTCTGAACAGGGGAGGCAGCCTCTGCAGAACACCGGGGTGAGGCTCGGTGAGAGCCGTGCGGGGAGCAGACGCACAGAGGTCAGTGAGGAGGCTCCGCAGTCATGCAGGTGTGTGAGGCTGGTGGGCGGGACGCTGGTGCGGGCGGGGTGGCCGGGGGCTGGACAGATGGGTGCAGGAGGCAGAACCGGCCAGACACGTGACTAACTTCATGGACGGTGAGATGGCGACAAGGGTGGCTCCCCATTTCTGGCTGAAGTGACTAGGTAGATGGCGGGTCATTCTCTGTGACTGGAGAGAAGGCGAGAAGCTGGTTCTGTGCAGGCTGAACTTGGTGCTGCCAGGAGCTAGTCAAGGGGCATGTCCACCGGCCAGCAGTGGTAGCCTCTGTCCCACCTTGGCTTGGGAGTTCCTCATTTGTGTAGAGGCCTGTCTCTCCCACCAAACTCTGCCATGGAAGGGCAGAGAGCTCTTGTTGAATGAATGCAAAAGCTTCCATTTTTGCTTTGTTTTGCTTCTTCCAGTTAGTCTTTGTGAGAGTCTGTGAGAGTCTTCCCAGTCTCCAGCCTCCTTGGTCACTTGGGCTATGCCTGTAAGAAAAGTGAAAGCTCTGCTTTGGTCAATTCAGAGCCTCCTCTGTCTCTATCAGAACCAATAAATACGTGCTGTCACACTGTTATTGCACCTCCTAAACTCTTTAGTACACAAGGTAAGTGGAAGGTTGTAAAGATTCTGTTAAGGAAGTCTCTGGTGAGACTGGTAGCAAATGTAAGGGCCGGTACCTTTCAGATGGATGGGCTCTGGGGCACAGGAGCTTAGCCCCCTCCCTCCCCCTCCACTCATTGTTCCTCTTCTTTGGCAACAACATCAGTGATTATTTATTGAACATCTCAGCATCAGAACGAAGCAAAGTACTTTCTAGCACTAACATGGAAGCTCACAAGAGCAGGCATTTTTGTCTGCTTTGTTCCTTGCTGCGTTCCCTCATCTAGATTGTGATTGGTATGCATGGTACATAGTAGATGCTCAGTAAGCCTTTATTGAGGGATGAAGGGGAAAAAAAGATACTTCCCTTTGATGAGGAAGATCTATCCATTCAGCCAACATTTGCTGAGCATTGTCACATCCTAAGTCTGACCTCAGGAACACAAAGAAGAGGAGGTCACCCTTGCACTCAAGAAGTATTAGTGAAGGAAACCAACTAGTCAGAAGATCACAGATACTCCTAGGAGAAGTGTTACAATAGGGATCTGAGCTGAGTGCTGGGAGAGGCCAATGGGATGCTCCTTACTCTAGATGGGAGACCAGGGAGGGCTTCAGAGAGGAGGTGGCATTTGACTTGGGTCTTAAAGGATGAGTAAGAGTTCCCTGAGTGAGAAATAAGAAGGGCATCCAGACTGAAGAAATCTTTGGGGGGAGGGCACTGAGACAGTTGCTGTGGTCACGTACAAGGAGTCACACACGGCAGAGGATGGCACATAGGAATAGGCGCTGTATCCTTTCAGCCCAGAGAAAGACAAATTTTTTATCTGGATTCCCCAGTCCCTCCCCATCTTCCACTTTATCATCCTACTAGACAAAGAGAGGAGGATAGAGTTAATCGGTGCAGAAAAATGTTGAAAAAACATCACACACGAGGAAGGCACGGATGCATGCAAGAAAAAAAATTAAAGCCAAATGGCTCAGAGCAGCACTTGTATAAATACAATATTATAAATATTCTGATAGTCACGTTTAACAAAAATGAAACAGGCAAAATTAATTGTAATAATATATTTTATTTAACACGGTATGTTCAAAATATGACACTGTGTCCACGTGTAGTTAATATAAAAATTTATTGATTAACGTTTTAAGTTCCTATTTGGATGCTCACTCTTTGACCTGTGTAGTGTGTTTTGCACGTGCAGCACATATCAGTTTGGACAAGCCATGCTTCAAGGGCTTGGTGGCTGCGCGTAGCCTAGGCAAGCTGGACCCCTAAACTCTGCAGAATCCAGGGCAATCCGGGCTCCCCCGCCCCCCACCCGGACTCACCGGATTGCACATTCATCCAGCACACGGCACTTACAGAATGCCTGCTCCAGGCCTGGAGCTTTCAGTGTGAATTCAGACAAGAAACAGTGTGTGTCACCAGCAAGTGTGCCCTTCTTTGCATTTCAGGCCACGAGCTAGCCACCTGCGGGGGACTGGGGTCTGTCTGTTCATCAGGGATCTCAAACTGGGGCCTCGAGGCCATACAGTTGTCAGATACTTTGGATTTGGCTCTTTGAATTTCCCTGTGCTGTGTCTTCAAATCATTATAACCCTTTATCAGTTTAGCATTTCTTGCTCCGTACCTGGTCCACGTCACTCATGACGTTACCTGTGGGCCGGCTGCAGACGCAGCTGTTTAAGAGCCCTGGGTCAGATGTCTTTAAGAAATCCCCAGACTGGAGCACTTTCGAAATATACCAGTTTCTGGGCCCCACCCTCAGAGATTGTGATTCAGTTGGTCTGAGATGGGGATGGGGACACGTATTTTTTAAAAGCTCTGCCCAGTGATTTTTGTTCGCTTTCTAACGTGCTACTCTGAGAACCGACGGCCCAGAGAGGCTGTTTGTTTCAGCCAGGGTCACAGAGTACACCAGCCTCCTAACTCTCAATCGACTGCTGTTTTCCCCAAACAGCACTGAGGGCAAAGGAGCCTTAAGAACCTTCCGGAACCTTCAGGAGGCATTACGTACACCAGGAGCTCGGAATGTAGAGTCAGGAATCTATAACCACCGTGTTGCCTCTTCGAGAACAAAGCCCTGTCGGTTTACCACTCTGGGAAGATTGCCAGCCTCAAGTATTAATAATAATCTCTTTGTTTTTTAAATGCCTTATAATTGCATAAATAAAGCTTACTTTCTCTTCTTTAATAGTAATGAGGCTTATTTGACTGATTGGTTGATTAATAATACTCTAATTCCTTTGCCAACAAAACAAAAAGACCAAAAGTGAATGTGGGGTGCTGGTGGCTTGGGATGAGGAACAGTGATTGTGGCCATCCTTTCGCGTCCCTGATACCTTGGGGACGGGGGTAGTCGGTTGCTGCACTGACACTGGTAAGTAAAGGCTACTGTCAGCTTGAGGAAGCTGGCCCTTGCATTTCCTGAGGGGATAGTCCCCAACACCTTTTCTTTTTCCTCACATTATCCAATGTCTAGCCTATGAGAGCTGGTGGAGGATGTTCTTCTCTGGTTTCAGTACCAGCAATGGTTGTACTCTATCTGGTTTAGCATCGTGCGTGCCCTTGTAGACACTGGAAACAGTGAAACTGACCCTATTTGCTGCTTCCCACTGGCTGCCAGGAAACTCAGAGCCAAACTCAAGTCCTACCAGCCACACGCGCAGAGCTCGCAGCACCTGTTTGGTGTGATAGTAATGACAGCTCACATTTGTTGAGCATTCGCCGTCTACGTGGACTTCTTGTGCCTTACTTCCTGCTGCACGTTCCTGAACAACTGAAGTGGAGATGTCCCTTTTACAAATCAAGCAATGTGTTCAGTGCCCTTAGGGGATAAGGGAACATTTAAATCAGGGATCCCTTCGCTGTGAATAACGACCTCCTTACGCCACTGCATGTGCTGCGTCATTTGCAGGTTTTCAGACTCTCTCTGGACCTACAGAGGAGGCCAGCTGGGCCCAGCTGCTGCCTCCGACTTGGCTGTGAACTTCAGCTCTCTTTTTCTGAGCCCAGAACAGCCCCTGCTCTGGCTACAAGTCACCAGGGCTAAGCTCTGCCAGGGGCCCATGGTTGTGGGTGGCTTTGCACGGACACACATTGGCCCAGAGGCAAAGGGAAAGGGGCGGGCTTGTACTGGTCACCTTCCTCCCTGCAGTGGGCTCCTGATAGATAGCAGATGGAGAGACAGGGGAGCTAATGAGGTTGGCATTCTGGCCAAATGCTTTCCATCTTCCTCTCACCACTGAGCCCATTGGAAAAGAATGCTGTGCTGGGTGGGTGGTTCAGGGAGAGCTAGAAAAGCTGAACTTTCACCAAAGGGGCTGGGGGAGGGGGTGGCTCAAGGAATAGTATGCACCGATTCAGTACCACTCAACTCAGTGAATATGAAGCATCTTCAGTATCAGTCACCTTTATGTGTCACCCCATGTATTCCTAAAATACCCTTCCATGTAGCTTTTGTCATCCCTCCATTATAGCTGAGCTATGTAAAAGGCTCAGAGATGTTAAGTAACTTGGCCAGGATCACACAGCTGGGGTTTGAATCCAAGTGTCTCTCTCCCTGAAAACCAAAAGCACTGAGCTGCTTCTACCATTCACTGTGTCACACATTCCTTCTTAAATCGTTTTCAGAGGTACAGCTTGGGGTCTCATTTCCAAAGCGTCTCTTCTTGCTGTAGTGAGGAAACGGGGGTGGGAAAGAGACTGAGCTTCAAAGCGTCGGGGGAAAAGGGTGGAACGGGCAGTCTACACTTACAAAATTTGTTTTCAGCTCTCGCCGGGATAGTAGTAATTTAATCATCAAGGCTGGCGTCCCCTGCTTTGGGGGCTCCCTGCCCCAAGCCAGATGTTTTTGTTGAATCTGGTAATTTTCAAAGAAAGGTCCAGATTGGTGTGTCCAATCAATGGCTGGCCTCCGTGAATAGGACGCCTGGATGAACACAGGAAACTACCAGCGAACAGCGTGCTGCGCAGCTTGACAAGTCCCCACCTTTCCATCCTCTCCCTCACAGCAGCCCCAGGAGGCAGGCATCATGACTGGCTCCATTTTACTGGTGAGAAGACTGAGCCCCCAAGACCTTCCAAGTCAAGTGCAGAGTTGGGATGCATCCTGTCTGGGAAGGGGCAAACCTGCTTCTTGGCACTCATGGGCGCTCACAAACCATTGCAACTTCAGATTTCCAGCACTGAGACTTTTTTCCTTCCGTCACACCATCTCTGCTTGGAGATAAAGCAATCTATCCTGAAGGCTATTTTTCTCAAAATATTAAAAAAAAAAAACAAAAAAAAACCCTTGCCAGGCTGTGATCTCATGTTCCTCCACAGGCCCCTTTGGAGTCTCCATGAACCACGCACATGACTTGCTTTCATCCATCTGGGGGTTATAAGAAACCAAATGTTGGCAGTGTAACAGCTTTCTTTGGAGGAGCTCAGAGGCCTGCCCCTGTATTTTTCTCTAGGGATTGAGGAAGAAACTTGAGAGGTGGTAGAGGCTTTGTTTTGTCAAGATCTGGGCTTTTTTTTACTTAGTTATTTGAGATAGAAGAGCGAGAGAGAGAGAGCTCGAGCAGTGGGGAGGGGCAGAGGGAGAGGGAGAAGCAGATCCCTGCTGAGCAGAGAGCTCGATGACATGGGGACTCGATCCCAAGAACCCAGGGATCATGACCCAAGCCAAAGGTAGGCGCTTAACTGACAGCCACCCAGGCACCCCAAGATCTTGGCTTTATAAACAGTTTCATCCCTCCCCATACCCTAGTATCCCTCCTTCTCAAGAAAAAAACAGTCCCCTAAGATGTGTAAACAAACCACCAGGTCCTGTGGCACCCATGGCTCTCTCTTCATGCATTCTTTGCCTGGCCCTCAAACATGAAGGAGAGTAGGAAGAGCTCACTCAGAGGTCACTGGTGTGGGCTCAGACCCAAGCCACCCAAGAGGGAAAGGCAGGTTGGAATCCGAAGGAGCCATCAGATGGCTGAGAGTATGTGAATTCCAACAGGTCATAGGACCGGTCAGAGTAGAGAGGGAACACAGGAGGGCACCAGGCCTTGTTGAGTGCCTTTGATACACCAGGTCATTTCCATCTGGGTTCCCCTATTCTTTTTCCATCAACCTTGTGAAGTTGCAAGGTGAAGAAATTGTTCAAGGAGTCACAACAGCTTGTCCCAGGCCCATAGCTCATCCAAGGCAGAATGGCGGCCAGAACGCCGAGATGCCAGAGTTGGAGACAGGATCAGGAAGGAGCCAGGCTTGCTAACATAGCGGCATGCAGTCCTCGTGTACCCCGCCTGGTCTGGGCTCAGAGGTGTGTGACCTAGAAGAAAGATTGGATCTATTCAGACACGCTGTATTACGCAGGCCTAGCCCTGTGTGGTCCAGTGCAGTAGCCAAGAGGTCATATAGACTATTGAAATTTAAATTAGTTAAAATAAAATAAAAATTCCAGTCCCTGGGTTGCAGGAGCCACATTTCAAGTGTTTAATTCTATAAGTGCCTGGTACTGTATTAAACAGCCCATTGAACGTTTTCCATGATGACAGAACCTTCTATTGGACAGTGCTAGTCTCAGAGGTTCGGAACCAGCCAAACCGGAATGTGAACAGGTCGAATCACCTCTGTTTCTGAACTTCCAGCCCAGGCCTGGCCCAGAGGGGGAGGAGGACACAATGCTGACCTCTCCTGCAGGCGCTGTTGGTGGCTGGAGCTCAAATTCCGGTGGCCCTTGTTGTGTGTCCCACGCTTTTAGTCTCCTTTTAGCCTGGCTAAGCTTCCGGCATTGGCTCTGTGGGCCCCGCAGCTCCCACTGATGTGCATCCCAGATTTCCTGAGTCCACTCTGAACATTGTATGTTCATTGTATACCCTCTTTAGAACATTCAGTCCCATTATTTTATCCTGAATATATCCAGAGCGAGGCCTGGCACAGAAACCATAGGCCTCTGTGAAATCGTAGCACTGTAAAAAGACAAACTGGTCAACAGTCATGACAGCCTTGTGATAAGGGTTAGTTGCAGGCCTCCATTCATTCATAAATAATGACGGAGGCCCCTAGTATGAGTGGGGCACAGTCAGTACAGAAAGTGATATTCAGGAAGGAGTGGCTATTTCCTTGGTAGGTCGGGTGAAGGTGTAAATGGAGTCAAACATAAGCAAGACCACTGGGCAGCACAGCCCCAAATCTGTGTGGCCAGGAGGCCTCCTTGGATGCTGGGTGTCAGGAAGGTCACAGGTAGGGACAGCATGCATCCGGGACTTGAAATCAGAGAGCAGCCCCAAGACAGTGAATTGAGTGGGGTACCAGGCTGTGGACTGAGGGCCCTAGGGTTTTAGGGCAAAAGGCATCTGGAAAGTCCCCTAAACCCCTTTCACAGGGGACCAACATGAGGCCTGGAGAGGAGCAAGGAGTGCTAGGACTTGGTGGCAGAGCTGCACCCAGAACCCCAGCGCCCAGCTCCTTGGCTGGGACCCTTCCTCTCCTCTCTTCTGTTTTCTAAGGGGCCATGCTTAATTGTAGTCCACATTGCTTACCACTCTGTAATATGGCTGCTCACCACAAGGGTAACTCCAACCCCAGCAGCCTTAAGGAATTTAGGTCTCAGGGATGGAAGGCACAGAGCATAAGCAGTGGAAGTGAAACGGGATCCCAAAGGAACCCATTAGCCACCTCGTGTAGAGGTTGTGAATATGAACTCTAGCCAGAAGGCGAGGGCTGGGATCGCAGCTCTGCCCCTTAGTAGCTATATGACTTTGGGTGAGTTACTTCATTTCTCTGACTTCTAGGCCTCACTGGGGTGATAGTGACCTACATTCTAGCCTTGTGCAGTAGAATCAAGAAGTTATTGTATCTGGAGCCTTTGGAAGGCTATCTGGTCCATTATAAGCACCATATGTGTGTTAAGGTTGTTATTACAAAGTCTGAGGTTCCTGCTTAAGCAGATTTGTCCCCTGTCCTGGAGCAAGGTGTGTGATCTGACCTGTGTACTGAAAGGGAAGGCGGTAGGAGGTTTGCACTCCCGGCACAACTTAGGAGACCTGCAATCCATGCTCTGTATGAGCTGGTTGGGACCGCCTCCTGTGGTCCTGCTTTAATCTCCCGTAGAGCACGTACCCTGTTCCGTCCTGTATTTGTAAATAGTTTGAGCCTTTGGCTTCTCTTCCCTATCAGAAAATAAACATCTTAAAAGCAGGAACTGCATTTTATTATTTAGTAACAAAGGATAGAGACTTAGGCCTTGAGTTAGAAAATACGGATTCAAATGATTCCATCTGAATGACAGAGCTTCACTTTACCTTGCTTTGTTTAGTTATTTTTTTTTTCAAGATTTTATTTACTTATTGGACAGAGAAAGAGAGAGCACAAGTGGGGAGTGGGACAGAGGGAAAGGGAGAAGCAGGCTCCCCGCTGAGCAGGGAGCCTGATACGGGACTTGATCGCAGGACTCTAGGATCACGACCTGAGCCGAAGGCAGACGCTTAACTACTGAGCCACCCCGGCACCCCACCCTATTGAATTATAATTCATAAATCACCCATGTACAATACAGTGGCTTGTAGCAGACTCACAGAGTTGTGAAACCATCATCACCATCAATTTTAGGACATTTCCATCACCCCAAGAAACCCATACCCATTCTCTAGCACTTCTGGGATGGTTGATGGAGCGTTAAATGAAACTATGCACGGGAACAGGCCTTAGCAGAAGGCCGGGAACACAGCTGGTGGCTAGGTGGTATCTGTCCCGCAGGCCCTGGCACAGGGCTTGGTATAGCTTAGTGAGGTTGGACTCCTCCACACCAGAAACAGGAAGGCAGCTCTTCTAGGCCCTCTTGCTAAAGCCCAAGGAGGCTGAGCTCCCTTGCAGAGGTCTGCTGCCAGGCATTGCTTATGCTGGGATGTAGGCTGAGTGTTGGGGCGTGGGGTTCAGCAGAGGGGGAGGTGTTGGCTAGGAAATTTCCCATACTCAAAGTCCAGTCTGCATGACTCGTATCAGAAATTACCCAGGAGCTGGCCTCCTTCTCCATACCTGTCAATCCAGGGCAGAGAGAAACAGTGGCCCCTGTGCCTCATGGCGATTTGTCATTCAGGAATAGCCGTTTGAGCCCAGGTGATTACAAACCAATCTGGCTGCTCTTTGAAAGTGGTCTTGTTTTCTCCCTTTTCTTTCTTTCTGCTTTCAAGAAAAAGACATTCCAGGCTCAAAACACATCATTTTCTTAGCCCAGTTGTCTTCTTGATAAAGGAGAGAGGGGAATGGCATGGCTCAGGGTAGGACTGGTCATTTTCTGCAAGTGGGCCCCGAGAAGATGGCACAGAGCCAGGGATCTTGCCTGGGTAACCACAGTACATGACAACCAAGGACAGTTCTTGTCTGTTTTCTCTCTTAATTCCTTCATAGCACCCAGTGTAGTGGCCAGTGCATAGTAGGTGTTTCATGGATACTTGCTGATTGAATTAATGGTTTATGGGGATGGATGGATGGTTGGATAGAAGGATGGATACATGCATGGAATAGATAGATGGATGGGATGGGTGGATGGATGGATGGATGGATGGAAGGATGGATGGATGAATGGATGGATGGGACAGGTGGATGGATGGGGTGGATGGATGAATGAGTGTATGGGAGGGATGGATGGGTGGGATGGATGGGATAGAGGGATGGTAGATTTCACTAGAATGTAGTTCCAGAAAGGCAGTGGTTTTCATCTGTTCACTAATATATGTCCGATACCTAGTGCTTAGTGCATAGTAGACACTCACTAAATGTTTGTTGTTGGAATGGGTGAATGGGGGTACCTGGGTAGATCAGTTAAGTGTCTGCCTTCATCTCAGGTCATGATCCCAGGGTCTTGGGATTAAGCCCCACATTGGGCTCCCTGTTCAGTGGGGAGTCTGCTTCTCCCTCTGCCTCTCCCCTTGGCTTGTGCTCTCTCTCAAATAAATAAATAAAATCTTTAAAAAGAATGAAATGGGTGGGGCGCCTGGGTGGCTCAGTTGGTTAAGCCGCTGCCTTCGGCTCAGGTCATGATCTCAGGGTCCTGGGATCGAGTTCCGCATCGGGCTCTCTGCTCAGCAGGGAGCCTGCTTCCCTCCCTCTCTCTCTGCCTGCCTCTCTGTCTACTTGTGATCTCTCTCTGTCAAATAAATAAATAAAATCTTTAAAAAAAAAAGAATGAGATGGGTGACTAGATGGATGAGAGCGTGGATGGATGATGAATGAATACTAGTTCACTTTCAAGTAGCACTTTACAGTTTATATCCCTTACGGTGTTCAATCCTCAGCCAAGCTGTACAATGTAGTCTGGGCAGGTACACAACTGGCCACCCCCTCCTTTGAGCCAAGCAGTTTTCTCAGGATTGCGCGACTACTACTATTCCCGGAACACCCTCCAACTTTCTTCAGAACAATGAGCTCCTCCAAGCCCAAGTATAAATCTTACTCCTGTTTCTAGTAATGCACACAAGGCCTGGCACACTTTAGTCTGTATTTGTGGACCAAGTAAGTTCAGTCATTGGCACTTTGGAATGGACCGGAGAAGTGACAAAACCAGTCCTGGCCACACAGCTAGTAGGCGGTAGAGCCAGGACTGGGCCTTGACTTCGGACTGTCCACCCGGGGCTTGTTTCCTCTCGGATGAGAGTGAAGATTTGCCTTTCTCTAGAGAAAGGGGCAGCCCGCATGAATAACGGACAGACCCATCCTTCTTGGGAGCTGGGGAGCCAACGACAAGCCCCCTTTCCTGAGTCTTCCTGGTTGAAATGACCGCATCTGCCCGAGTCCCCCGGCGCTGTTCGCAGATGGGGATTAGGTGATGTGCTCAGAAGCCTGGCTGTCTACTGGTATTTAATGGAGTCACTGCCAGGAAAGATTCCCTAGGGAGGAGGGGGGATGAGATTTAGAGATAGAAGCAGGAAACTTCTCACTTGGGGAAACTGGTGTTCTGTAAGTCATGGCCCCTTTCGATCAAGGCAGACCTGACCCTCGTGAAATGAAGCCCTGTCCTAGTCCTTGTCGGCTAAGGATGAGAGGTTGTGTGGCATTGTTGAAGGGCGCTAGCCTTTGGCTTCATGAAGACTGGGGTTCGGATACCCCGGCTCGAGGCAGCAGTTAAAGGGGAGAAAGTCAATGCCTTCTGAGCATCCAGTTCACGCCAGGTCACTTGTCCTAGTGTGGAGAGGCATGAATTCACTTACTGTTTCCCATAACCCCTTGGGGTATACGTACAGCTGTTCCTATTTGATGCCCGAGGAAATCAAGGCTCAGAAACGTTACATGTCTTGCCAAGGTCTCACCGTTGGTAATTGGTAGAGAGGCCTGTTTGGTCTGACTCTAAAACCCTTTTTACCTCGGTACACAACAAGCCACCACACCCTTCTCCTCCATCTCCTCGTTAATGTAAGGAGGTTAACCCTAGATTTTCCTTCTGCTCGGTCTGTACCATGAATCGAGTAACTCTTCCAATCACAGGTGTTTGCAAGAAGGCTGGAAGTCTCCTGCCGGAGCAGGCTCGCATTCTGCAGGCTGTTTGCACCCACGGTGCTGGCGGATTCTCAGATGACAGGTCTTCTGAACATTTGCCAATATCTCAACCCTTCTAATTAAAACCACATTATCTGTGATGATTTTTAATGATAGCATTTGCGGAGTTGGGATACTCTCTGCTCTCAGGTTCGGTTTGAGGTTTTCCCTTCTGAACAGCACATGCAGCGGCCTTGATTATGGTCTGCTGGAGAGTCCGCGTGATCTGCCCTGGTAGCCTGTGTATTTTCCTTCATTCCAGAAGCTTCTACCTGGGGCGGCCTGGCTGGCAGATGGTCTGCCAGCCCATGTGCTGAAGACCCACATCAACTTTTCCCGTTGATTACTCTCCTCGTGTTAGCTGAGTGCCCCTCACCCTCTACCCTGAAAAGGTGCCGGTGAGCAGAAGCGAGTGGATCAATATTTGCTCGCCGTGGTTGCTGTTGGGCTTCAGGGAGCACCTGTGGCTGGTGTTCTGCCAGCTGGCCTGTGACTCCTCCTGCCGTTCTGTCCTTTCAGCTGAGGACCTTTGTACCTGCAGGCTGGAAGGGCTTCAGGCCCTCCATCCAATCCTGATCTGAAACTGGAGAGATCGGGGGGCAGCATCCTGAGCGATTGGTCTGTTGAGATTCATTAAACTATGGTATTTGCTCCTGGAGAGAGAAAACATTTTACATCAGTTACTTAAGAGGGTATAATGTGTTTTCTTCGGGAGACAGTGTCCAGCTTTCTCGACTGGCCTGGCCCCTGTGTGCTCGTCTCATTACTTAGGCCTAGTTCCTGAGTCTGCTGAACGAGTCCTTATGTGCCTTCTCAGCCTGTCTCCTGCCACCCAGGTGCATCTTGTGCTCAGAAACACTGAACGTCCAGTATGGCACGCACATCACTACCTCCTCTGCCTCGACTGTCCCTGCCTGCTGCTTGCCTCCCATTCCACAGCACACTAACTCCTCCTCAGCCTTTAAAATGCAACTCAGGGGTTGCCTTCTCCTGGGAGACTTTGCCACTGATCCCAGCTTGGTGAGGCAGCCTCGGCTGCCCTTACCCCTCACCCTCTACGGATCTCTTCACAGCATATGATAGCAGCCTGTCTGGATGTCCTGCCATGTCTTGAGCATCTTGGCAACCCCGCAGGGTCTGGAACAGAACTGTCCCTTAGAAACTGTCGGGTGACCAGATGGATGGATGAATGGAGATCCAGATGGTTGATTAGTTACCTAACCGTGCTTTCCTCTTGTCGCCAAAAGCCCCATTCCCAGAAAGCCTGACAGCCCGGTGGAGGTCCTGAAATCTGAAGGTGGCCAGTGTGAGGCTCAGAGTCCAGGAGCAAGACCTTAGGAGCTGGACTCCAAGAGGCAAAGTACCTGATGGAGGGCAGGATTCCTACTGCATCCAGACACACCTGTCATGGACATTCTTAAAGACCCAGCCTTCTAACCCTTTCAACTCTGAGATGGAATTTTTAAGCAGTTATGTCATTTTAGCATCATTTTGCAAATTCTCACTGATGGCTCTAGTTTCTCAGTGATGCGATCAAGTTGTCAGCTCTCTAAGCTTCAGGGTTGGACAGCCCCAGCTTGGGATTCTAGTTCTGCCAATTCCTGGAGGCGTGACGATAGACAAATCAGCTGTCCTCTTTAAGGCTGTCTATTCCTCTAGGAAATGTGTATACTAAATGAAACGATCGGTGGTACGTGCAGGGAACTTGTAACACTCTCCAGTGGGGTAACTGAGGAAGAGTTTAGTAAAGGTCATTGTCTGGGGAGATAAGGGATAATGCAACACACCAGAATTAGCAACAGCAAGGAACCATTAACATCTGTAGGCCTAAACGGGAAAGGGTTGTACCTGCAGGAGAGGAGGCTGGACAGGAGCCGTGGCCTTAGGAAGAAGGAAGAAACCACTGCCAATCACAGCCTGGCAGGGATGGGCGGGAGGGGGGGCGGGGCAGAATAATGATCCCAGCCTGAGGCTGGTGCCTCCTCCTGGTTAAATCCAACCAGATATCAGAGGGAAAGGGAAATTGATGATAACACCCCAAAGGTCAGCCTTCTGGAGTCCAGAGCACCATAGGAAAGGGGAGAGAAAGAAGCTAGAGGGGCAGACAGAGACTGTCCAGCCCAGCCCTGTCCTGACCAAACAGTGGGTTCTCAGTGTGGGCCACTTGTCTTCCTTACCTTATTAACATCTCTCCCTCTTAGGAAAAGGGAGAGAAGAGAGAAGACTAAGCAAATATGAACACTCCTTGTAGGTTCTCACAATAGCATGTTAAGAACGAAGTTGAAATGGAGAGAAAGAAAAAGGATTTTTAAAGGTTGATTATCTGTGGATTTCTTTTATCCATGTTATCTCTTTCCGCCAGTAGCTGGGATAATTGAAACCTCATTGCCTTCTCTAACTGTGGCTGTTGGATATGCTGAATGCACATCAAAGGTGTTTTTGTAAGGAGCTGTATGCTGTAGTTTTTAATTAATTTTAATTTTATTTCTACATTTGATCTAATAGAGTCAAATGAATCTTTATTGCTCAGATATCATAGAACTGGTGAAATAGGTCAGCCTTCCCAGGAATTCTTTGAACTTCTTTGCATGTGTAAATCACTTCTGCAGGCAGACCCAGACTCTGCCAGCGGATACCTGGCTGGGGTCTTGCAGTGATCGGGGTGAGATGTAAAGCGTGTGTCAGGGAAGTGGGAGGCCAGAAAGAGCAGATAGTGTCAGCATTCCCTTTGGTCCCCAGATGCACCCTACTGTGGGCTGGGCTCTGAGTAGTAAAGGAGAGAGGGCTCGTGTGCTTCCCAGTGGCAAGTTCAGTGGGAAAACACACTTGGACAGTTGAGATGGAAAAGAGCAGGTCCCTTTCTTTTTCCTTCTCAACCTGCAAGATTTGTACCATGCCTCCCCAGTGGCCTCCAGCACTGTCACCCTTGGGGCCCCTGCCCATGTTCCCCAGCCCAGAGGGACCCTCTCAGCCCAGGCATATCCTCCCACAGCTCTCCCAGCAGCATAAAGTCCTTCCAGTAGCTTGAGACCTTTCCTGGTCTTCAAGGTTTTCAAGGCTGCACATGACAGCATCTGTTCTACTGTGAAATCCACCGTCTTCTGTCCACCTTCCAAGTTCCAGTTACTTCGTTTTCCAGTTGTCCCCCCAGGAGAACAGCTTGGGCTTTTCCAAGGAGCCCAGGCAGGGATTCAAAAAGATCCCCCTGCCGTGCACTTCCCGGTGCACAAGTTTGCTTCCACTGGCATGGGGGGCATGGTGCTCCCGGCCTCCCTGCTTCACCCCCCCCCCCACCGTTTGCCTGGCCCTGTTATGCATTAGAGTCAACAAATAGTATTATACTAAGTTGTATCATTTGTTAGATCTTTCATGTGTCCAAGGGAAAGGAAAACAAACAAACAAATCTTTTTAATCTCACCGCCCAGATAACTCCTATTAACTTAAAGAAAAAAAGAATAGATGTACCTGGCCAGAAGGTGCAGAGTACAGAAAGATAAAATAGAACAGGTAACTCGTCAGAGGCTCCTCCTTGCCACTCTCCAAAGGTCACCACTCTGAAAGAGTTTGTTGGTATTTTTTCAGAAGGAAAAACAAAGGAGGCCCATGTTTTATTTACACCAGAGATGTCATTTTATCCACTGTCTGCTCCTTTGTGTTTTTGCCTTGATGTGTATTTAGATGTTTTCTTCTTGATCCTTAGAGAACTCATTCCTGTTAACCGCTCATGTCCTTACAGAGTTGGAACGTACCAGAGGGGTTAGCCTCCTCCTCTGCCCACAGACACTCAAGTCTTTCTTGTTTTTTGAGCTAGATGTTCTTTATGTTTTGAACTCTATGAATTCTGTATATTGTCCATCTAAGCATATTTAGGGGGATAACTAGAGAATCAATTCTGAAAAACAGAACTGATACCAACAAGTAGGTAAAGTAAAATTTCGGTGCAGATTGCCAAATTGTCCTGCAAAATGTCATGCCTGTTGGCAGAGGCTGAGAGTGCCCCTTTCCTAGGGGCACATACTGGAAATTTTCAGGTTTTTCCATTGTTGTCAGCCTGGTGGGGGAAAAAAAACCAACACTATTTCATTGTTTTTATCTGCATTTCTTTAATTATCAGTGCAGCCAAACATCTTTTCATATGTTTATTATCTGTTTGTATTTGTTCTCTGAACAGACTGTTCATAGCCTTGTCTTTTTTTTTTCCCCCTACTGGACCAGAAATAAATTTTAAAGTATTTTGTGAAATCAAAAGCAGGATCCAAGTCTCAAATATTTTAATTTTATCACTGATTTTATTTCCATTTGTTTTGAGATGGCAAATCGCAGGGAGGGCTGAGGGTCTGGACATCTTTATACTCTGCTGCTTGAGCAGGGCACCCTCCGTAACCTCTCAGAAGGGTCTGTCTGTTCCCACCCCAAGTAGAACAAGGCAATTAATTATTTAGCATCCCAGTGGTTCAGAAGGGGAGCTCTACCAGTCAAACCATGCTCCGGCAGCTGCTAAGTACCGTGCACTAAGACACGGATCAGCTGTGGGACTCCGTGCTGTCCATTTAGATGAGGCCTCCGCCAGCTGCCTATTGTGAGCCTCCGGGGGTCACATCCTTGACACCATCTGCTGGACCATGAAGATCATCAGCATGCCAAGGAGCCTGACAGGCTGTGATTATTTTCTACTTTAGTGCCTTTTTTTTTTTTTTTCCCCGGCATGGAGAAGATTCATTTTCCTGGGCAAGCTCCTTGTGCATCAGACACCCCATACAAGGACAGCGAGCCTCCTTGGGTGCATTGGTGAGTTTGTCCTGGCCTGAAGGTGGTCAGGCCCTGAGTGTGAACTTCAGTGAGTGCAGCTGATGTTTTGGCCCGAGGAGATGGGTTGTGACTCACCTGTCCGTTCGTCCATCCCTTCACCCAACAAGTACAGGCGGAGAGCAGTCCAGTATAGAAGCTAGAAGCTGAGGCTTTAGTACGGAATAAGCCTCCGTTCTTGAGCTTTCCCTTGGGTGACCCTGGCAAGCAACGCAGCTTGGAGATGAGCAACAATGCCTACTTCAGAGTTGGAAAATTTGTTGAGATAATATATGTTTTAGGTAACTGTTGCCGCATCATGCGGCGTTAACAAGACGTTGGGAAATTCAGCAGCTTAAAGCAAGAATTTATTCCTGCTCCTGTGTCTGGGTATCAGCTGGGTGTCCTCAGATCCAGCCTGCACTCAGCCGGGCATGGCTTCGCGGGGCAGGTCCGTTCTGAGTCTGCGCCCTGAGCTCCGCATGTCTGGGGATGCTGAGTCCTCCCGGACAGGTGTCCCACCGGCTCTGATGGGTCTGTTCTTATCCCGGGCCCCATGTTGGTGGTCCTCTGACCAAGGCAGTCTGCCAGGCTTCTCCAGCATAAAGGTTTTGCCAGACTTCTTCAACAAAAAGGTACTGTTTTGTCCTTTCCCCCCAAAATAAACGCACTACAGGGTGTCCGCGGATCCAGCCCGCGCTCAGCTGGGCGTGCCTTCACGCCCAGGTTGGATCCGAGTCTGAGCCCTGGGGTATGTGGGGCCGCGTCTCAACCGTCTGCCTTCATTGGGAAGTAGTAGAAAGTTCAGAGCGAGGGCCGGGAGATGAGGGACAAAGAATTAGGAACAATAATGCAATATTCCACACTGTACACTTCCTGGGACAGAGTGCTTGCCCTCCTTCTCCCACTGCCACACTAGAGTGGACTTCTTGACAGAGCGCCGTTCTCCCCAGGGATGACTGCCCAAGTTTTTGCTTTTCATCCACCGAATCTTCTTATCTCTTCATTCTTCAGCTTCCCAAGGATTGATCTTCTTGAGAAAAATAAAGGAAACTAACAGAGAGCTTTTACAATTTTTTTTCTTTGCCTTTACTATGCTGTAGTTTTATGTCATTCTCAGTTCTCAAATACTCTCAGCTGTTAGTTCTTTAAGTATCTCCTCTCCGCATTCTTGTCTTTTGAAATTGCCGTGAGATCAATGTTGGCTCTTCTGGTTCTGTCCACCTTTGTTTTAATACATCTGTCATTTTTCCGTTTATCTCCCTGAGCTACATTAGGGGAAATTTGCTCAAACCTATCTTTGAGCTCCCTAGATCTCGCTTCAGCTGCACATAATCTGCTGTATTATTTAGCCTCTCGGTTTTAATTTTAATGATGGTGTTTTGTTTTGTTTTGTTTTTCATTTCCTTGGTTTTATTTGGTTCTTTTTCAAACCTGACTTTATTTTTTTCGTAATGTGTCTTGTTCTTTTTTTTTTTTTTTTTAAAGATTTATTTATTTATTTATTTATTTGACAGAGAGAGAAATATCACAAGTAGGCAGAGAGGCAGGCAGAGAGAGAGGAGGAAGCAGGCTCCCCGCTGAGCAGAGAGCCCGATGTGGAGCTCCATCCCAGGACCCTGAGATCATGACTGAGCCGAAGGCAGAGGATTAACCCACTTAGCCACCCAGGTGCCCCTGTCTTGTTCTTTTAGTATGACTTTTATTCCTTCACTTTTCTCTTTTAGTCATTTAAATACATTTATACTCTATCAGGTAATTTTAGTATCTCACGGGTGTTAAGCCTCCTTATTGTGCCTGATGATGAAATGTTTTCCTGGCCTTTTTTTTTTTTCCTATAAGCCCATCTTCAGGTAATGTTGTTTAAGTTGTGGTTATCATTTTATTTATTTGAGTGGGATTTCCCTGCATTCATGGTTATGAAAGTGCCCTTACAGAATCTACAGAGTGATTTCGTGCCTGATTTGACCAAACGACACAGAGGTTTCACTGGCCCCGGGCCAGATTTTACATTTATTTCTCTGTTTAGAATTCCTGTAATCCAGAGGTGGTGTGAAGTTGGACTTTGTACTTGCATATGGTACAGGATTGAGTTTATCTATATCCTGGGGTAATTTTTGTTTTCTTATCAAAGCCCTGAGCAAAAACAAGCTTCTTTGCCTCAACTGTAGTTCAGTGGACAGAGATCTCATTTGTGGAGGAAAGAGACCCTTGAGAGCCTGGCCTTGTGTGGGACTTGGAAGGGCTTCGTTCCAACCCTCTGCCTCCCATGCAGCTGGGTCTCCATCTTCTATCCCCCACAGGGATGTGAAAACCCCAGTCCTTAGCTGTTTTGTCCATGTTTGTGTCTCACATACGTTTGGGTCACTTAGGCTTCAGCTCTTCCTCTCAGTGCTCTAGTTTAATGTCCCCAATTTAATTTTTCCATTTAATTTTGTCCCACATTTTTATATGGTTTTGGTCAGAAGGGGAGCCTGTAAGTTCAGTTTACCATATTGTCAGACCTGGAAACCGAAGCCTGATACTTACAGCTTCTTAAAATAATAATAATAATAATCCAAAACCAAAAAATAAAAACACTACTGGGTCTTTTTTATTTTAAACTTCTTACCAGGATACCAGGATATAGCCCCAAAGTTGCATGCTCACTAAATAATTGAATAACCAGACCCTTGTTGGGTTTAAGAAATGATTGAGCATTAAAGCCTTTGCCTAGCAGGTTGCTATCTAGAGTCGCCTTCTATTGACTCCTGTAATAATTAGAATTTCAATTATTCATTTTCAATTAGAAGCATGGCATAATGATCACAAATGTCATTAAGAAATTGAATTGCGTCTAATGCTGGATTGATAGAAGGCAATATTTCCTAGGACCATTTCTTTCTTTAATGCCCAGAAACCGGACAGCCTCAATTAGAAGAACCAAAGTTACAGCAGAACTTTTGAAAGATGCAAAAGGGAGTGTAGGGCAGCAGGGTTGACCCTCGGTGGCGTGGCCATGTGTGGCTCCATTCCACACTTGGCACAAATGTCTCCAATCTAATTACTCCCGGGCGTAGGTTTAAAAGTCGCCAGATGTATATTCCTCCCCTAGCTGTGTCCCTTCCTACCTTGTATCTCGTATCCTAGGTCACCTCAAACACAGACAATGACCCTCTAGCCAGAGAAGAGCCCTCCGTGGAAAGCACCAGCACTTCTATGTTCCTGCCCTGTGCCCAGCACCCTGCTCAGCCCTGTACCTGGCGTCTCTTGGTCTCACAGCTGATCTCCTAGGCATTTTCTTAGGAGAAGATTAGTGCAGAGCATGGATGGATGGTGTGTTGGGTGTCAGTGATTCACAGTGTTTCTGTAGTGAATGAATAATGCTGTAACTACTGCGAAGAGTAAACGGATATTCAGCTCCTACTAGGTATCAGTTACTAGGTTAGTCACCTGACATACATTTTCTAATTCAGCCTTCAAAACCATCTTCTGAGATGACTCCTACTTTAAATATGCTAAAAAACCAGCTTGGAGGGGATAAGTCACCCAAGACCACGGAGCTCGGGAGTGACAGATCTGAGATACCCAGATCTCTGATTTTAGATGACCAGCTTATCAACACTCTGTATAGAGGAAATGGAGAAGCTGGGGACATATTTCTCAAATAAATGAAGTGTGTGAATGTTACGATATGTTTGGGTGGCTCAGAAGCTTTTTTGCATAATTCTTGTTTCTTAGAAGAGTTTCAGATGGCTGAGTTTACCAGATAGATAAATGTGAAATGGGACCCAGCACTGTGCCTGGCATATAGTCGAGCCTTAATAAATGTTTAAGATCCAATCAATTCATTAATGATTTAGTTATTGGCTGAGGGTTATACTGCCTTTTTTTAAAAAGGTAGTCTAGAAGCCTGGTAGAAAATGCATGGATTAGGCTTGGAATTAGAAGGGCCCATGTGCTGCAGAAGAATGAAACTGGACCACTTTCTTACACCATGTACAAAAATAAATCCAAAATGGATGAAACACCTAAATGTAAGGAAACCATCAAAATCCTAGAGGAGATCACCAGCAGCAAACTTTTGGATCTCCGTCACAGCAGCTTCTTACTAGACATGTCTCTGGAGGCAAGGAATACAAAAGCAAAAATGAACTGTTGGGACTTCATCAAGATAAAAAGCTTCTGCACAGGGAAGGAAACAATGAACAAAACTAAAAGACAACTGACAGAAGGGGAGAAGATATTTGCAAATGACATATCAGATAAAGGGTTAGTATCCAGAATCTATAAAGAATTTCTCAAACTCAACACCCCCCACAAAAAATCCAATTAAGATGTGGGCAGAAGACAGGAATAGACACTCTTCCAAAGAAGACACACAGATGGCTCACAGACACATGAAAAAAATGCTCAACATCACCCATGATCAGGAAAATACAAATCAAAACCATGGTGAAATACCATTTCACACCTGTCAGAATGGCTAAAATTAACAACTCAAGAAACAACAGATGTTGGCAAGGATGCAGAGAAAAGGGAATGCTTTTGCATTGTTGGTGGGAATGCAAACTGGTATAATCA
The DNA here is from genome assembly GCF_002288905.1 of Enhydra lutris kenyoni. NCBI lineage: Eukaryota > Metazoa > Chordata > Mammalia > Carnivora > Mustelidae > Enhydra > Enhydra lutris. Next base: position 20,751,098 of record NW_019154121.1, read on the forward strand.
TTCTGAAAACAGTATGGAGGTTCCTCAGAAAGTTAAAAATAAGGTTATCCTATGACCCAGCAATTGTTCTCCTAGGTATTTATCAAAAGGATATAAAAATGCTGATTTGAAGGGGCACGTGCGCCCAGTGTTTATAGTGGCTTCATCTACAATAGCCAAATTATGAAGAGCCCAGATGTCCATAAACTGATGAATGGATAAAGAATATGTGGTATATATATGCAACAGAATATTACTCAGTGATCAAAAAGGATAAAATCTTGGGGGGCCTGTGTGGCTCAGTTAGTTGATTAAGCATGCAGCTCTTGATTTCACCTCAGATCATGATCTCAGAGTCCGGGGATCAAGACCCGCATTGGACTCCCCACTCAGTGGGGAGTCTTCTTGCCTCCTTCTCTCTCTGCCCCTCCCCCCACGCATGCTCACTATCTAGCTGTCTTTAAAATAAATCAATCTTTAAAGAAAAAAAGAATGAAATCTTGCCATTGCAGCAAAGTGGGTAGAACTAGAGTGTATTATGCTAAGTGAAATAAATCAGTCAGAGAAAGATAAACACTGTATCATTTCACTCATATGTGGAATTTAAGAAACAAAACAGATGAACATGGGGGAAGGGAAAGAAAGATAAAATAAGATAAAAACAGAGAGGGAGGCAAACCATAAGAGACTTGTAATTATAGAGAACACACTGAGGACTGCTGGAAGGGATATAGGTGGGGGGATGGGCTAAATGGGTGATGGGGATTTAGGAGGGCACTTGCTAGTATGAGGACTAGGTGTTATACGTTAAGTGAAGAATCACTAATTCTATTCCCAAAACCACTACTACACTATATGTTAACTAACTTGAATTTCAGTTTAAAAAAAAAAAAAAAGAAGAAGGGCCTATGTTCAAATTTTTCTTAGCATGTTTATTAGACCTCTGCCTGCAGGGGTGGTTTAATCTCTTTGTGCCTCAGTTTCCTCATCTGTAAAAAAAATCTGTAATATCTACATGGTTCTTTTGAGAAAAATGTAGTGCACCTAGTGTACATAGTAAGTAGATAAAAGCACCAGATAATAAGTACTGGCTAAAAACTATTGCTTTTATTGTAAGCACAAAACCAAATGGGAATTATTAATAATTGTTACTGCCTGCCACTTGGGTTCTTGGTAATGAAGCTGAATAAAATCAGAACAGGTGAGGACACCTGGATCCCACAGACAACATCATCAGAAAATTGGAATTCAAAGGACATTCTTCCTCTTTCCTGGCCTTCTAAAAACCCGGTCGCCAGCTCCTGCTATCAAGGACTTGTGACTGGGGGAAGTAACACATCAAAAGGAATGGGGTGGGGGAGGAGAAATTTGTCTTTCCGCAAAAGGAACAAAAACAGCCTATTATTCAAAGTCTCTGCTGAAAGGGGGAAAAAAATTCTCTGCAGAAGAAGTTGACCATATTCTGTAGAAGACGCTGTAGTTTCCATGGCAATTAATGGTGTTAAGTGCACTTCATAACTCAGAGGTCTCTAGTGAAGGTAGAGAAGGAAAAGGGAAAAAGGTAGTTTTGTAAAAATAGTATTTGAAGATTTTTTTTCCTCTGAAAATCCTTTTACTGCCTCTATCGCGATGGCAGGAGTTTTATTTTTGAATCCTTGGAAAGATGTGCAAAATGACTTTAGGGATGGAATTATAGATACAATGGAGACACCCAAAATAGGTTCTCTTGGAGGCATGGCGGACCCTTCTGAAAGAATTGCCAGATGTTGACTACACGGGTCAGCAAAGCCCCCTTCTCTGGCCCTGGTGGGAATGCTTTAACACGGTGGTCCCTGGCCACAGAGGGAGATGGGTTTGCCTTTTCTAATTTCCGGAACTGAATGAATTCTCAGGAAGAAGAAGTTTGCAGAACCTCTCCTCTAACCCCTGAATCATCTAGGCCATTCAGTGAAAACTCAGTCAGCAAGTATTTAATTATCAAATGCCTACTGGGCGCCAGGCATCCTGTTGGGACATTTGCACATGTCTCTCAGGGTTAGAGTGATGGTGCCTCCACTCTGAGCCTCAGAGATGCTCAGTGAAGCTCTATAAGATCGCTGTGGAGCTCCAGAAGGACCATGTTATCTCTTTAACAAGATAGAAGACTTGGCCCTGTGCCTTCCTAAGGGCCCAGACTATGAGCCATCTGGGTGAACAGTACTTCTGGGCTCTCCTGTGAAAACCCAGCCGAACGTATGGGCCACACTGTAGCTCACTGCCCTTTATCTGTTCTCTTACCTATCAAATGGGAGGAAGGAACGCATATGCAACTTTGATTAAGGTCTCAACCAATCTTCAACTGCCCTGGAAGTCCAGAAAATTCCCTTGTCTTAGGTCAGTCCTTTGATGTAAAAGAAGTTCCTCAAGGATGTGAGTCTGGTGTAGAAGGAGGCCATGAGGTACAATGGCACTGTAGGCAGAAGCCTGGAACAGCCATGAGTTAAATCCTGGTTCTCACACTTCCTCGCCAAGAGACATTGCAACATTCACATATTTCCATTGCTAGAGAATACGTTGTTAATGGCTACATTGAGTGCTATTGTAAGGATTAGTGACAATGGATGTAAACAGGCAACCCAAGACCCGTTGGGGCCTTACCTACCACAGTTAGGTGGTAACCGTGGTTACAGTGCTTTCTGCTGTCATAAAGGAAGACTGAGCCTCCAGGTCACTGCCAAAGGCTTGGCGTGGGCACTTTCTTCTTGAAGGCTGAATTCCTGTTCTGTTCTGCCTTTAAATGACTCAGCTTTAAATTTTGGGGATGACATTCTGGAGTTCCCACTGTAAGGCAATCCTTGTGTCTTGGTTTTGTTTGGAAGTTTTTGAATATTGTGAAATATAGTATTCATACTGAAAAGTATATCACACATATATGTACCAATGAATAATCAAGAATGAACACCCATGTCACCACCACCAGTGCACAAAAGGAACACTGATTATCCTTCCAAAGCCTTCCGGGCCCCACGCCGTTCACAACTGTCTCTTCCTCCCTTTGCCCCACTCTGCCTTCGAGGGGAATCTCATCCTTTCTTTTCTTCATTGTTTTGACATCTACATGTATGTACCACAGCAGTTTCCCTTAGTTTTGCCCATTTTTGCATGTCGTATAGACAGAGTCGGGTAATAAGTATTTTTTTATGCCTAATCTTCTTTGGTCAATACCATGTTTTTAAGGTTCATTCAAACACTGTGTAATTCAGGTGTGTTCATTTTTGTTGCTGTGGGATGTTCCGTTGCACAAGTATCCAGAAATTAGCTGTTCTGCTGTTGGGGGGAATTGGAGTTGTTCCAATATTTGACTGTTATAAACAATGGTGCTATGAACATCTTCGTATGTGTCTTTTAGCTGTGCCTGCCTGTTGGGTTTGGAAATGCTGGATCATAAGAGCCGAGAATCTTCAACTTTCCTGAAAAATGCCAAATTATTTCCCACTGAGTTTGCTCACTTGCCTTTTTATTATTTTTTGCTATACACAGATAGCTCTGCCAACCCCATGGAGAGAGGCCCCAGTTTCCTCAGCTGTAAAATCTGAGAAATAAAAATCATCTCACAGGTTATAATAAAGATGGGATGAAATAACATTTGTGTGCTCAGCAATGTCTTAATAATAGCTAACATTTATTGAGTACTCTGTAAAAGTAGTCCCTTTATCTGGCCTCCTCATTTATCCTTTCCATGCATTTATCTGTAGAAATTTGGCCTGAAATTGTAAAGGGACCTAATCTCTTATGTTGCTCTCTTTCTCTTGGATTTTGGGTCTTGTGTTCTACTAACTTGATCCTTTTCCCTTTCTTTCTTTCTTTCCTTCCTTTATTCCTTCTTCCTTCCTTCTTTCCTTTATCTCTCTCTCTCTCTTTCTTTCAACTAGGCACTATGTGCTTTTCACATGTCATTTGGTTTAACCTTCTCAACACTAACCATCATATTAGTTCTATTATTATCTCTGACTTTCAGATGGAGAAACTGAGGCACAGAACAGTGATGTGATTTGCCCAAAGCCCTCTAGCTAGTAAGTGGGGGAGATAGGGTTCCTCTGCATGCCCTCAGCTTCCAGAGAGGGTACTCAGCCAGAACTCAGCAGGAGGGGACATAGTTTGTGCCAGTTCATACCCTACTGATGCTTGCCTACCAACCTGCCACCACGTTTGGTTTCTTTTAGTGCAACCTGGGCTGAAGGTGGCCATGGAGACTGAGAAACTTCACAGAGTCAGTCAGTCCAACATGTACTGGTGGCAGAGCTCTTGCTGCATTGTAGGGCCTGCAGCAGGCAGGATAGAAAGCTTTGGACACAGACATACCTGTGTTCTTCCAGCCCAAAAGATTTAGTGCTGTAGGAAAGCCATCATGGCTGCAAACAGATGGGATATAAGGAGAGAGTTTTCTGTGTTCAGAAGCAAATATAAAGGGCCATGCATTTGAGAGCACTTCTGCCTAGGAGAAATTTCCTAGAGAAATCAAGGAAGGCTTCCTGGAGGAGGTGACCTCTGTGGCCTTGTTTCCTCAAGCTATCTTTGACTCTTACGGAGTTGACCCACCATTAAAGAAGACTTTTCCCACCTGCAGCCTCCCTGGGCTCTGCCTTCCTTTGACCCAGAGGTCTGGTTATTCAAGAGAGGCCCTGAGCAAAGATTTCAACCCTTGCTCTGAGTCTTCTTCCCTGTCTTCCCTTTCCCTCACCCCTACTGCTAGTCTGCTGTGGATACAGGCTTGTGAAAGAGAGGACTGTTTGTTTTATAACAGGAGCTTAACATGATTCATTTCAGATTCCCCAAGGACTTTTGTAAAGTTTGGAATGAGTCATAATATATTTTTTTATTAAACTCCAAGACCCAACAAGCAGGAAACTCTGTTCGACAACATAATATAACTGATATACTGCAAAGCGGGCTTTTTTATGGCTGAGTCCTCAAGCTGCTGGTTCTGGAGGGATGTACTCAGGGCCTTAGGGAATCGGCATGCCACTCTCAACTCACACCCACATGCACACCCGCACACATGCACACACGTGCACACACAGACCCTGAGCCTCCTAATACCACCGTCAACAGCTGAGGGTCTCCGGACAGAAACAGGACCTCTTTTGCAACCCCACTCCACACTCTTCCAAGAACACAGGCCTACCACATCTCCAGAACACAGGAAGGCCCCAAAGCAGCATGTGGGCAGGCCAAGACCTGCTCCCCCTCCACCCTCATGAAGCTGTAGTGTAGGGCGGTATTTTCAGATGGGGGGTCCCTAGACTAATAGCAATAGCAGCACCTCAGACTTTCACAAAATGCAAATTCTTGGGGCCTAGCGCAGACCTATGAGTCATATACTATGGACGGTGGGCCTTATAGCAATGTGTCGTTTAAGGGGCTTTCCTGATGATCTGAGCCTTGCTGAAGTTTGAGACCCACAGGCATAGGGCCTTGTCGCTCCAAGTGTGGTGCCTGGACCAGGAGCCTCTGCATCACTAGGGGTTCGCTAGAAATGCAGACTCCTAGGCCCTCTGCAGACCTGCTGAATCCCAGTCACCATTTTGACAGGACCATCGGCTGCATCTCTCCCACGTTAAAGTTTGCATGGGAATTCTCCCTCTGCCTCCCACTGGCTGTGTGACGGTGGCTGGACACATGACTTCTCCAAGCCTCGATGTGCTGATGGGTGGACACAGAGACTCTTGTCCTCCTGGTTGTCCCATTGTTTATGACAATGCCTCCCACAGCCCCGGCTCCCCTGGAGGTGCTCAGAACCTCTTCCTGCGTCTCCCTGGGGAGCACATAATCTCCTCCCTAGATGACAGGGGTTCTGTTCTTACAGCCCTCCCTCCGCTAGTGTTTCTGATTTTCTCGTGATTAAATATCCCCAGAGCATTTGCTTAGAACTCTCCAATTCTGTGTGTGGAAAGTTTCGTGCGGTTTTCCCTTTGAGGTGTTTTGTATTTGTTTTAAATTCAGCACGGCCATGTGATCTGGGCATGTCTGGTGACCTCTAGGACACAAAGCAGAAAGATGTCTTCTCCAGCTCTATGCAGAGCGAGGCTGTGCGTGAGCATGGGAGGGTACTTCAGAAAAGGAGAAAACAGGGTACCTTGAGACTGATACGTTGCAGAGAAGTGCTAAAAATGACCTCAGACTCACAGATATGAGTCTGCCTCCTGCTATGTCTTGGACCCTCAGTGGGAACAAGGAGCACACAGAACCCTGCTCTGTGCCCCTAGATGAAAGGCAATAAAGCCAGACACAAGGGGAGGGGACAAGAGGAGGGGCTAGAAGCCCACTGACCCTTTCTGGAGCCACCAAAGGAGAAACAGAGGAATCAAAGCCCTCCGGAGCCCCAGAGTGGCAGTTTCCCTTCCCAGGGTGTAGGGTTTAAAAAACACGCCAGACAGGGCTACCTGTGTGCGCCGAGGGGCCCTCACACACTGCCGGGGGCGGGGCGGATATGGGGACCGCTGCTCAGGAAAGCAGTTTGGCAGGAGATTCAAAAACCTCGCAAAAGTCTGTGTTCTTTGACCCGGTAATTCTACTTCTGGGAATCTGTCCTAAGAAAATAATCTGATATGCAGACAAAAATGTATACACATGGGTGTTCCCTGCAGCCTTATGTACGAGAATGAAAAATTGGAAAGCACTAAATGCTCCCCTTGAGGGAATTGGTTAGGTAAATTATGATTCATTCCTAGACTGGAATATTTTGTAGCCGTTAAAAATGATGTTTACAGAGCTTGTAACGACACGGGGAAATGCGCATGGCATACCATTAATGCAAAAAGCAGGAAATGCAATTACACGCACAGTGTCATCGCCGCCGTGTGAAACAATCAGAAGAGACTTACAGGAAGGAAACACACACAAACTGTTAACAGTGGTTATCTCCAGGTAGTGGGACTGTGGATGATTTTTCTCCTTTTCTTTCCACCTTGCTGAGTTTTTTCTACATTTGGAAATGATTGCTTATCAGCTTGGGGAAATGTATTTATTTAAGCCTCACAGCCGATGAAGGGAAAATCACCATTAGTTTGAGCTCTGATGAGGGCTACCACAGCTGTTTTTCCCTCCTGTACATATATTGTTTTTGAAATCACAGAATAAAATTAAATAAGCATTATTTACCAAATTAAAATCAAATCAAAATAAATAAAGCATCTGAGGCCCTGTTGAGGACGGCCTCTGTTCCCCAAAGAAGCGTTTCCCTGTTTCTCGCTTATCATTTTGCGGGGATCTTCTAAAACCAACCACTGTGAAATTGACTTCTAACAGATCTTAATTGAGATGGGGCCCAAACACAAGGATCAGAATTGAAATTCGGGATGGCCGCCCCACGGTCTGGGCTGTGGCGGGGGCCCTGCAAATCCCAGATCATTGATGAGCCGGCTGGAGGTTATTGTCTAGTTCCAGGTTCCACTCTCTGTCTTTGGCGAATGACTCCAAGGTCCTGCCACCCATCGGCTGTTTCGCCACTAGCTCAGGGCTGAGCAACAGTTGAGTGTAGATACCCTGGGCCTGCAAGGATTTTAGAAGACCTGTGATTGGACATTCCATTCTCTACCCTACCAATGTCCCCCACCCCTCCACTCACTCACTCCAGTGTGTACATATCATCCTTTGTCTGTCCCTCTCCGTAAGTATGTCTAACATTTAGCAGTGCCCCTCAGTGAGCAGGCATCATGCTAGGCCTCTACCAAGCATCACCTTGTTTAATCCCCCGGGGACCCTGTAGGTGAGGTATTATCAAGCCTCAAGCATTCCTTCTGCCTGCTTGGGAAGCCCATAGGATTGCAGGGGTCAGCATAGTCTCCTTATTGGGATCTCTTCCAACTTTGGAGTGACCAATTCTCTTAACAATAAAAGCAAATAGAACAGGCCCCAACCCACAGGCTACTAGATATCCAGGTCCCTCCTTGGTCTCCCCAGATCTGTTTGGCCAATCTTTCCCTGCTCACCACCTTGGTGCCTGGTGCTCTGTCCCTGTCCTCCTCCCTGTGGTTCTCCCCCCAACCCCAATGCACACACCCTCCTCCTCCAGCTGTCCGCAGTCACATTCATCCATTGCTCTCTTAGAACAACAGAACTCATCTCCATCTGAATGCAGGAGGCCTACCCTTTCCTATCCCATCCAGCTCCCACCCATCCAGCTCCCACTGGCATTTTCCCCTCCAAAAGAATTCTCTCTCAAAGATACCTTCTGACTTATTTTCAAGCCAGGCAGCTTCTGCTGTGGCCAGCATTTTAAAATACTTTGTGTGTGTATACTTCTTATTGTATTGTATGATGCAAAATAGAGCACCGGAAAACATCTAATATTAAAATGAAGAGAACTAATTAATGAGAAAGGAAATAGAACAACTGATGTGATTTAAAATGATAACAATACAATGCACTGTTGATTCTCACAAGTTCAAAAACCTCCATAAGGGGGCTGTTTTCTGGAAAAATGTAAATTACTCAAACAAAAAAAAAAGTAGAAAATACTTTAAAAAGATCCTAGGGGAAGGAACATTGAGAAAGATTTTCATGGAATGATTTATTTTTAAAAGGTGCCAGGTAAGATGATTTAATGCTGAAACTTCCCAAGTATCAAGGCACAAATGATCAAATGAGTCCCACGCCTGCAAAGCGGACAAGTGTTAGGATTGGATGGCCTTGCGTTTAATCCTGATTTACCAGGGATGCCTGGGCGGCTCAGTCCATTAAGCGTCTAACTCTTAATTTCAGCTCAGGTCATCTGACTCTGTGCTCGGAGGGAAGTCTGCTTAAGATTCTCCCTCTCTCTCCCTCTCTCCCCCTCTGCCTCTCCCCGACCCTGAGCATACCCACTCCCTCTCTCTTATAGATCAATCAGTCGATCAATCTTAAGTCCTAATTTACCATTTACTAGTTGGATGGCCATGGATGAGTTATTAATCTCTCTGAATCTCAGGTTTCCTTAGGCATCCAGCAATGGAAGTGGTCATGGGGAGACAGAGGTGCACATCTGGGCTTTTTGGAGGATCTGCCTGGTGATGGGCTTGACTTACCAGTCAACTTCCACATTGTTGCTCAGACCACGTACCGTTTCGGGATGGCCTTATGAGTTGCCTGGCCTGTGTTATGGCAGAGTCCGTGCCATGGCAATGCTGAAGACCCATGAGTCTTATTACTGCCTGCGTATCTACCTCAGTACTTCCAACACCCCTAACACCACTATTGATGACTCCAGTGAAGCCCTTCCTGTGCCTGGCATGGTGCTAAGTTCCACCTGCAGGAGCCCATTTCATCCTCAAAACAACCCTACACAGTAGATGCTCTTATTGCCCCCATTTAACGGGGGACACTAAGACAAAGACAGTCACAGAAAATACCCAAGTCACACCATTAAATAACAGCACTGGGATTGGAACTCCAGCCAGCTGGTTCCAGAAGATTCCAACATCACAGTTTTCTGCTCCAACTGGTGCCTGGTATTTGTAAAGCCTTTTTTTTTTTTTTTTTAAGATTTTATTTATTTATTTGAGAGAGAGAGAGAAAGAATTAGAGAGCATGAAAAGGGAGAGGAGCAGAGGGAGAAGCAGACTCCCTGCTGAGCAGAGAACCCCTTGCGGGACTCGATCCCAGGACTCTAGGATCATTACGTGAGCCGAAGGCAGTCTCTTAACCTACTGAGCCATCCAGGCGCCCTTTGTAGAGCCTTTGACACTTGATGTTCCGATGTCATCCACTTCTGCTCAATTCACCACTAGTGTACTCAGGTGTAAGACAGGCAAGACGGTGACCCCAAATCATTCTGCCACAAAGGGATTATCTAGGATCTAAATCTAAGACTTCCTTCTGGCTTCTGGGGTTCCCATCACTGTGGGATCTACATGCAAGATAAGCTATCCCCGAGTCTCAGGAAGCTGCAGTCTCTTCAAATAGTACAGCTTGTGAGCACAGCCATTGCACCAGTATTTGCCCCCAGAGAGATTTGCCAGGCCTCCTCTCTGCCTCCACTGCCTTCTAGAAGCTTTCCCAACCTCTGTATCCCATGGAAATTTCTCATCTGTGTGATGACTTGCAGCTTTGAGCCTTTGGTATTCCCACTGCCATGCCATCTGCTCATGTCCCAGACTGCTCAGGATTCATTCACTCAGGCCTATCATCACTGCTTTCTGACAATGAGATTACATGTCATCATGAAATGGGGATAGCGGTGCCACCCTCCTTAAACAGTTATCGTGGGTCAGAATACCTGGGACAGTACCATAGCTCTGGGCTTGGCCCTTTCTGTTTTGAACCTGAGAGCTCTGGGCCTCAGTTTCCTCATTCCTGGGATGGGGATAATGACTCCTAGCCCAGTGGCTAGGGTAAGGATGAACTATGGAAAGCAGAGTGCCCCAGAAGTACTACGTCTACCTGATGATTCGTGTTTTATTTCTGACTACTATTACTATTACCTGGGGGTCACTGCCTTTGCCCTTCTCCTGTTGCTGTGATGCCTGTCCCCATCAAGGTGCCATCGTACCAGAGTCAGTGAAAGCAGGGATACAGGACCGAGCATGGGCCCGAAATCCAGCACACCCAGGTCTCTGCTACCTCCTGAGTTGGCCCCACACTCTGTGATTGACCTCCCCAAACCTCAGTTTTCTCATCTGTAAAATGAGGATGCTAGCATCTGCCTCACGGGGTACTTGGGAGATTAATGGGCTGTGGGATGTGAAGGTATTCAACTCAGAAGCAAATATGACTTCCTTCCCTTTCATTGTTTGTATTTTTCTTGGGACAGAGCCATAGTTTTGGCAAAAAGCATATTGCTGCAGGAGTTCTGTTGTTGGTTTGCTTTGCTTTGCTTCTGGTTTAGTGGGACATCTCAAGGCCGGTCTGATGAGAAGTGTTAACCTCACACCTGCTCTGAGCCCAGGACTGTCTGAGGATACAGAGGTATAAAATGTGCCTCCAGCCCCAGGGTCCTCTGATATTTTGTCCCTGGCTCAATGGGTTCAGATCTTGGTGCAACCAGACCTGTCTCTGCAGAGACTACTCACCTGAGAGCACTGAGTTTTGGGGGTGCTCTCCTTTGAGTTCCCAAGTCAAGGACAGCTTTCAAGGAAATGTTTATTTTCAAGTAGGTAGAGGAACACAATCCAGACAGCACTCCTGAACTGTTAGCTGCATATTAATCTGCAGGGACTAATAGCATCACATAATTAGTATAGCAGTGCTCCCAGCTTAATTGAAAATGCTGCATATGAGGGGCAGTTAATGAGAAATGCAAGACTTGATGATTCAGAACTGCTGAGATTTAGCGGTTTAGTGGGTAAAGCAAGGAAATGTTGGATTTATTTCCCTTTGCTGTTCTCTTTGTACATCTGGACAGGAAGGGCTCTGAAAGGAGTTACTAACAGTATGTATGGTTACAGAACTTTGATTATCTGGAAGTCCCTCCGCTCTTCGGAACCCGGCAGAGAGCCAGCCAGGCAGGAAACGGGAGGGAAAAAAAAAAAAAACAAACCTCTGTAGCAACAAAACACATTGCAATGTGTGTGTGTGTACCACAGTCCTTTCCCTCTTCTGATAAGAAGTCCTCCTGACCCACATCATCACCTGTTTGTTGAGTCTTGCTCTGTACAAGAGCTTGGTGCAGCTAAGTGACCTGCAGTTTGGCAGCGATAGCTCCGAGCAGTGGGACCCCCTCCGTGTCACCTGGTCAGCAGGGGTTTTAGGGCATAGAGTGTGTTTGGGGCCCAGGGGAGATAAAGACGCTTGAGAACGAATCCCTGGTCTTAAGGAGCTTACAATCTGGGAACAGACAGATGTTGTCTCTGTCCTGCTTCATTTCAGAAAACAGAATCTACTCCGGCTAGTTTAAATTGGAAAACAGATTAATACAGGACATGAAGTGGCTTCCAAACTTTCCAGGAAGACCAGAGACCCAAGCTGGGATGCCACAGAACCCTGCTGGAACGCAGTCGTTTGTCACCGTTACTGGGTCTCAAAGTTCTAGGAACTCGACAAGTAGAACCTACACTGTAGTCATCTGGACAAGCAGACACCTTGGCCGCCATGTTTGTGGGAAGCCTTGATTCACCTGTAGCAGCCTCTGCCCCCCCGTGTTCCTGTGGGTGCATGGCTGCGTGGAACTGGGATCTGGCTATAAGGGAGGCGATGTGTCTGTTTCCAGCTGGATAGCCCCTGTGGAATGAAGGGCACACGGGGACTGGGGGGCGTGGGTGCTGATGGGGCCAATATGCGGTCCCTGCTGGAGATGCAGCCAGGTCTTTCAAGTCCAGCGAGCCAGGGCCTGTAGAAGAGCTGTGCTCCAATGGCTGACTCACTGTCCAGCAAGGTGAATGACAAGGGGAACCCAAAGTGACACCTGAGTGCGGATAGTCAGGGAGGGCACCGCAGCACAAGAAGGAGTAGGCATGGAAATGCCAAAGGCACAAAACACCAGGGCCACTTCCTTCAGGAACAAATACCACTATAGAGGTCCCAGTTACAAAGGGCCTCTGCTCTCTTGTAAGAGAGCAGAGTAAAAAGGAGCAGGGCACCATCCATAGCCATTAAGGAAAGTCTTATTCAGGAAAGACTGTATTCAGGAGACCTGGATTAGGGGGCAGGAGTGTCTCTAAAGGGCTTCTGAAAGATTTCCCCAAACAAAGATGTGTCTTTCCCTTCTTGCTCTTTAGTGCCGCAGGACCGAGCAGCAGACATCAGGAGACCTGCGTATTCCGAGTTATGATTTCTCACATAACCTGTGTCCTATAGTCGTCTCGGGCAACATAGGCATTGTGGTGGCAGTAGAGCCCGGACTCATGCCCCCAAAATGAGTACTGTGTGAGCCGGGACCGGGAACCCCAGGTGTCCTTCCAGGAGGCCAGTCTCTCCCAAACAGAACTGCAGACACTTTCAGAACACCAGCTCAAGGCTGACAGGGTTGCAGCAGCTTCCTTCTTAAGCTTATATTATTGTGGAGAGGGAAACATCTGAACCTTGGGCTTGAGAAGGTCAAAGGAATTGGTCTAAATAGGCAAACAAATTCAGCTAAAAAAAAAAAAAAAAAAGATTGTCCTAATTCTTACCCAGAGGTTGCAGTTAAGTCTTAGAAAGCTTAAAGAGAATGGGGAGGGGCCTGGAGGGGGAGTAAGAAAGAAAAAGAACAGTCTCCATAGCACCACAGGCCAATTATCAATTTTATTTATTTATTTCAGAGAGACAGAAAGAGAAGAGCACAGGCGCAGGAGCAGGGGAGGTGCAGAGGGAGGGAAATCTTCAGTCGGACTCCCCACTGAGCACAGAGCTTGATATGGGGCTCAATCCCAAGACCCTGAGATCGTGACCTGAGCCAAAATCAAGAGTCATCTGCTTAACCAACTGAGCCATTCAGGTGCCACCCAATTACCAGTTTTCGAACATGACAAGCCTGATAGATACTTGTGCATTTATATATTTATTCATTGTCCTGTATTTATGTATTTGTATCTACATGGGGCCTGGCACTAAGGCCTGTTTCAACCATCCTCTGATCCAGTTTTCTGTTTCCTTCTTTCTGCCTTTCCAAACTTCCCTGCTCCAAGTCCTCCTCTTGGTCCTTCATAAACAATATTATTAGCAATAATGCCAACTCTTATCATCGTGTTATTATTAAGGCCCTAGCTTTCCTACCTTGTCAGACCCCACAGCTGGGGAGGAGAGCAGAAGCCCCAGCCCAGTCCCTAACCCCACACCTCTCACTTTCTCCTCTACCACTGGGCCACCCTGCTTTTGGGTTTCCTGATAGAATGTTTGTCAGGGAAACTTCTGGTGGGATTTTTTTGTCTTCTGCTCTTTGTATCACGATAAGGCCCTGTGGCTTCCTTGCACTCAGCGCCAGAGACTTGGTTCTGGAAATCTGAATGCTTCAGCGGCTATTGCCTTCTGTCCTGGTCGAGGTGCAAAGCCCAGCCCACTGCCCTATCGGCCAGGATTCAGGAAAGGGATGAGCGCACTGGTTCTCTTCCTAAGGGAATCACCAGCATTGGATGCTGAAGCTGCCTCCATCCCCTCATAGCAGTTATGTGCACAATTACATTTCCAGCAGGTGTCACTTAAGAGAGTGAAACCCGCTAAGCATTCAAATGAGAAAGCAGAAAGCCTTCGTGAAGGCCCAGGAAAGCCTCTGTCAGCAGAGGTGGAGGTAGTGAACACTCTGACTTTCCTGAGCACGTGCCACTCCTCACTCACTTTGCCATAAGTGCTCCCACCCTGGCCCAAGGACTCCTTTGTGCAGAGGTGACCAGGCCTGTTTGAACCAATGAAGACCCTGAGCTCAGAGCCCTGCAGTGAACTGCCTGAGGTGCTCAGCCGGGTGGGCGGGGCTCAGCCAGGTAGGTGGAACTGACACAGGTGCACATACCTATACAGGGAATGGCATGTGGATAGTGTTTGGGTTTCGTTTAAACCCAGAGAGCCAAGGCCTCTCAGATTTTGTTCAGGTTTTCACAGTGCCCAGCATAAAGCAAGTACCCAGTAAAATACTTGATGCACTTGTGTATAGCAGTTTTCTCCCCATTGCTCAAATGACCAAGGAAGTGTCCGAAGGGGAAGAACATCAAAGGGAAGAAAGTGCCAGGCTTGTGCAAGCCTATTTAAATCGGCATTTACAATCAAAAGTGGGAATCATTCCCTTCCTTTTACAGGCAGAGAGACTGAGATGCAGACCAGTAAAGGCACTTGCCCCGGAGTACTCGACTAACAAGTAGCAGGCCTAGGATTCGAACTCAGAGCCGCTTGATTCCAGAGTCTGTGCTGCTTGTACTACATTGAATAGCCTCCCTTGGGATGCATGGCATTGCAGGGGCAACTGTGTGCTCCCTCAGGTAATGCCCCATGGGTGGGGAGTTCAGGGCCAGCAGACTCTTCAGCGCAGCCGTATTGCAAGAGCCCTTTTCTTCCTGCTCAGTTCCTGGGCTGAGTCTGAATGGCCTCTGTTCTCGCTAAGCATGTCTTCGGGCCATCTTAACCAAGACCTGCCCATTGGAGTGTCACAAAGGGCCACCCAGAGATGGGGAAAGAGTATGTGCTGAAGTTCTGCTAGGACTGCTTCGTTACTAAGATCAGACTCACCACCTCCTAGCCCCCCCTCCCCCACAATATGAAGTGACATACCGGGTCCCTATCTAGCCTAAGTGGATCACAGTCTGCACCATCTGGAAACTGGGGGTCAGCCTCCCTGCACTGTCTCTCAACCTTTGTTCTCCATGAACTTACCAGTTTCTGTTCAGTCCAATTACCAAGACCACATGTGGGTCCCCCGCATCCCTCCCATCTCCCTGCCTCTGTTGTCACCTAGATGAATGCATTCGCTTCTCTGCTGGTTTTGATGTCTCTCGTTCCACCCCAGTCTTCCATGTAATAACAGATGGACTTCGTAAAACATTGGTTTGATTCATCTGTCCAGCCATCTAACCTTCCTATCCACCCCCAAAATTTCACTGGGATATCTGAGTATTTGCTCATAAACTCTGTGTGTCTACACATATACTGTGTATCAGGCCTCAGGCTAGACTCGTGATGCAAGGGTAGATAAGAAATGGTCCAATCTGCCGTGGAGGGAGCTGCATAAATTACAGTATTGCTGAAGGGAAACCGAAGGAGTGGTGCGGGACTCAGCCTGGCAGCCTCAGTGGGATCAGAATTTTTAAGGGAAAGGTGGGGAAAGGGTTGGCCGTCCAGGGAGGGCAGCAAGGTTTGGCACTGCATTGCACATTTCGGGAACCACAAATACCTGGCAAGGTCAGGAAGAAGGGCTGGTTGCTGGGAGGGCAGAAGCCGAATCTTGATGTGCTTGTTCCGAAACTGGAATTTCAGTTCGTCTGCAGTCCGATGCTACGGACGGTTTTTCAAGTCAGGAGGCAGTCTGGGCAGAGAGCTCTTGACCACTTCGCTGTCCACATCTCCCTTGGGACCCCTGGCGAGCTGCTGTCCACGCTCTCACCTTCAACCAGACCTGCTTAGACGCCTTTCCTGGCTGGCTGACATTCTGTCTGAAACCCCCTGTTCTTCTCCTGGCCACGGCTTATACGTGAGTTCCAAATCACACTCTGAGAAATTCCTTTTTATTCTCTCTCTCTTCTGGACACAGTGTGTCTTGCACATCGGTGTAAGTCGCTGGACCAGCGGTTGCTGAGTGTGTGAAAAGTGAATTGTTTCAGCATGCAGGCCGCGACTCGCGCCGCATCTGCCTGTCACTCTGGAGTGCTCGGTAGGAGCGGATAATAAACAGGCCAGCTGCTACCTCCTGCTTTTCTAATCATCTGTCAAACAAATGGAAACCCCACTCTCTGTCATGGCCGAATGCAGGTGGGGCCCGCATGCGCACGCCGTGCTGTTTAAGAGCAGGTAAGAGGAAAGGCTCAGGTGTGGGCTACACCACACAGGCTTCTGTGCCCAAGGAGCCCTCCCCAGCGTGCCCTGCTGGCCCCACCTGGTCCTCTCTTCTCACTTCCTGCCAGCCTCAGCACCACCTGAAGGGGTCCCCCTACTGCCCTCTCTTCAGGCTCCCTTCCACATCCCTGCCTCTGAGGAAAGCATGATCTAGAGCCTGGAAGAACTGGGTTGGAGTTCTTGGCTTTGTAACTTCAGGTACCTCTCTGAGTTTCATTTCCACATTGAAAGGTCAGAGCTAAGGCCTGGGCCTCGATCAAGCTTCAGACCTGGGTGAATCAGAAGTGTTAGCGAATGCCAAGAAGCTTTGCGACTGCCCCGGGGAGAGGTATTTTTATCCTTATTTTACTGATGAGAACACTGAAAGCTCAGAGATGTTAAATAACTTGCTCAAAGTCACACAGCTAGAAAGTGGATGCCCTCGGTATGGATTCCTGCAGCTGGGAGTCCCATCCCTGTTGTTCAGCTAGTCTGCCTGACATTATTGCTAGTAATAAGTACCTTTAAATGACTAGTTCCAAAGCATTGTTGGAGGGGGGTGGGAGGGAGGTTCCTAATTTAGGTAGAATAGAATTTTGTTTTTGCTCTAATTTGTATTTCTTTGATTACTAGAGAATCTGAACGTTTTCCCCATGTGTGTATTCACTTAGTATACTTCTTGTAGAACACACCCATGTCTGTTGCCAATTTATTTATTGGTGTCCTAAATTTTTTCCCACATCCACTTGCAGCAGATCGTTTTTGAATGGTTATTAACCCTCTTCTATCTTCCATGCTACAAACATTTTTTCCAGCTTGTTTTCCTTTTTACTTTATTTCCTTTTGGGTATGCAGAATTGTTAAGTAAAATTAATTTCCATTCATGTTAATTTCCATTCATGTTCCATTCATAATCAGCATGCTAAAACCCCAGCCACGGTTTGGAAGTAGGTTTCCCCAGGCAACATATACCCCTTCCCCACCCCCTGAGTTCAGTGGGTTAAAACATGCATCAAAGGCAGAGTCGAGGTAAAAGCAGGTACAAGTGCAGTTCTAAGCCCGAGGGCCCTTGCTAGGCAGCCAAAGGACAAGTCTTTTGTACTATAAACATATGATTGGTTTCTGTGTTTGCTTTACTGAACACATTTGACTTTGATCTTACTCAGAAGGCCTAGGGACTCATTTTTGAAGTTTTCCCTGGGAGCACCCATCCCCCCACCTGAAGCCTGTCCATGTTATGGTGACTGGATGGTTCCTACTGTGTCATGAAGCTCAGAAAATAGGAGACCTGGGTTCGTTGTTGGTGATGACTGCAAAAGTGCTCCCAACGGGCCTTTAGAGATTATGACTTGCTTTTCCATCCGTTTTTTTAGCTGGTCCTCACAAGCCTCGAGGAGGTGGTAAGATGATTTCCACAAGCTGCTGACAGAACAGAGGCTCAGAGAGGTTGTCCCTGTCCCCACACTGGTTACTGGGAGAGGTAGCTCTGCCCCTTAGATGTCAGAACTGCTGTCATCTCTGCCTTGCCAAGTTAGGTCCTAGTGATGACCTTGACCTTCCAGTAAGGGAGCAGGAGCAGTGTTTGAGGTCATAAATTCAGCTCCAAAAAGAGACAGGCCTCACTCCTGCTCAGGAACTCTTTTAGATTCTGAACTTCTGACCTTGCCCCAGACACTGGCTGTCCCTTCCAACCACATAGAGGTGCTGCTCCAGAGAGCGTGGACCCTGTCCTGAGAGAAGGAGCAGCAGCTAACATTGGTCAGCATCTCCTGAAATGGCCTAGAAGCCATGCCTTATGTGCCAGTTTCCACACTGTCTCCCTTCAGAGTCAAACAGCAGTCATCTTACCAGTGAAATGGGTTTATTGCAGGAATAGCAGAGGAATTGCAATTTGGGACAGGAACTAGGGTATTGTGTTTGTAGCCAAGAAAGGGTGAAAAGCAGAAGAGTCACTTACTCTGATTGGCCAGTCTTATCACAAGAAAAACATCAGAAACATCCAATATGGGGCATCCTACAAAATATTAGCGCCCCCTCCCCAAAATTGTCCAGGTCATCAAAAACCAAGGAAAATCCTAGAATCTACCACCACCAAGAAGAGCCTAGGGATGTGTGATAACCGAATGTAATGTGCTGGCCTGCGTGGGGTCCTGAAATAGAAAACAGTAGGTGGAAACTAAGGAAATCTGAATAAACTGTAAACTTCAGTTAATAGAATATAATAGTGGTCATTGACTGTAATGAAAGAACCATACTAATACAAGATAATAAGATGTTAATAACAAGGGAAAATGGATGCAGGTTATGTGGGAACACTTCCTCGCAAGTTTTCTGTAAATCTAAACAGTTCTAAAAATATTTTATTAAAAAAACCTTAAGGCATGTTGTAACAAAAACTGAAAAAAGTCGAAGTAGGAAAACCTTCATAACCCCCACATTTCATTGATTTTCCCATCTCTGGAGAAGATTCTTTTCCAACTCAGTTTGTCCCCCATGATGTCTTCAGCTTCACTGAGGTAGAAATAAGCACGTGTGCCTGGAGGGGGGTCGGGCACGTGAGGTCAGAGAAGGCAGGTGGGGAAGCTGAGGCTGAGATGTGTCCGTGCTAATGCTTCAGGACTGGCTTCCTCCCTGAGACCGAAGGACGTTTCCAGGGAGGGGAAGCATGTGACAGCTCATTAACACCCCTGCTGTTCCACACCTGGTGGTCCTTTCAGGCCCTGTGGGGGCCATTGGTCAAGGACACTTGGGTCAGTCAATAAAAGGCCACCTGTGGCAAGGGCCTGAGCGGAAGCAGAAAGTAAATGCATCACGGATCCCAGAGTCCCCTGCTCTGACTGTGGGAACTGACCTCTGCTCAGAAGCTTGTCTACCGTGTGAGGGGCTGGGTCCATGGAGAGCCTCAAGTCATTGTCCCTCAGTTTCTGGTGGGTTCTTTTTTCCCGTGTGTCTTTCTCTGTCCCGGCCAGTGTCTGTCTGTTTATAGATACGTTTTCACATCCAAATGATTCCTTAGTAACCGAGGATCTCTGTCTCTCATCAGTCACTAAGGTATTCTGTTTTATTCCCATCTCTGACCTCTCTCAATAAAGGATGGCTTCCCCACGCTTCTGAGTTTGGTAGGATGGATGCTAGCTCTTTAGGGTTGTGGGTATCCCCATAGACAACATCCAAACAAGCCATATCACATTAAGGCTTAAACATCTCACTAAATTTGCTGACAGATGTCTTTCTTGGCCTGCCTCAGTTTCCTTAAACTCCTGGCTTCCGTACAGAGACTCAGGACATCCTAACCTGCCAAAGGATTCTGAAGTTTCACAACTGAGCTCTTTGGCATCTATTGCGTTAATGATTGGCCTTCCCCACCTGAGTTTGCCAACTAACTCAAGAAGTCGCATTGAAGCTGGCTAGACTCCTGGCCGGTTTGGGGGAGGGGAGCGGGGAGCATTTACCTGTGTATTCCTGTGTGCTGCTTCCCCAACCTCACATGGGCCCCACCTCTCACTTCTCCCCTCTGGGATCTGATTGCACTGGTCAGTTCCGCACTGGCTCTCTAGCCCGGCCCAACTGAGCATGGTGTGTCTTTGCATCCATTCTACCAGGGGCTGCAGAGTGGGACTTCCGCCTGCTGATTCTCTCTCAGCACCTCTAGCAGTCAGAGTTTCAGCAGGAAAAACAGAAACTACTCTAGGTTTTTCAACAGGGGGAATTTAATATAGGAATTGGTCACATAGTTGCTGAAATAGCCATGAAGCTCAACAGGACATGTTGAGACGACCCAGCAATCAACATCGACGGGAAACCACTCTCACCCCTAGACCAGAGGGACAACGAGAGAAGGTGATGTTTCTAGACCCGAGGAGCTGGAACCATTCTATAGGGTGCCTGTCAGGACCTGAAGCACAGAGTTTCAGTGGTTACTGCTAGGGGATGGTAAGACGAGCGAGAGTGAGCGAGCAAGGGATTGGCTCTAGCTCTTCTCCCCTCCTCACCTCCAGTCTTCTGCCCCAGGGTCCCATTTGCCAAACCCACCTGCCCAGAAGCTGGTAAGCCAGGGAGCCTGGCATTGCAGCTCCCGGTGAGATGGAGCAGGGTGGGAAGTGTGGGGAACAGGCCTGGGAGCAAACAGGCCAATGACTGGCCTGCCAGCCATTCAGCCCTCTCACCCCACCCCCCTCTGTTCAAGGCTGAGTTGGCCCCCACCCATTCCAGAAAACTGCTGCTCTTTTCTCATTTCTCTGATGGAGACAGCTGGCAGCCTGATTAGACGGCATATTCTTGTATGATCTCCTGGATTGAACAAAGAAGGGAAAATCAGGGCCCTCCTTTACTTTGGGGAGGGGGCAGCAACTACAATATCTGTAGTTACCAAATCTTGCTCATGTGGATAATTGCTGTCCCGAGCCCTTTGGAAGAGAGCAGTGACTCTTGTTTTGTAGGATCTTCAAGGTAGAATGGTTCTTTCTGTTCATTCTTGGAATAGTGGCAGCCCCAGAGTTTCTTAGTTATCTTCTACTCTACAAGACCAAACCCATGGCCCACACCATCCTCTTCAGCCATAGCCGTCCCTGAAGGCCTGTGTTCAGTAGTTATTCTAGAAGGCTGGTGAGTTGCTTCCAGGAACCTCCAGCTGTTGTCCGAGATGGTTAGTTGTGCGCAGACTGCCATCCCTCAGATTGCCACTCTCTTTGTCTGTGAGTTTGGAGCCCTTGTTGCTGGCTGGCATGGGGGTTCAGACAGAGGGGAACGTGGACAGGAAGAGTCTGAGGGTAGAGCAGAAGAAACAAAGGCCCCTAAGTTTGTGCAGCCAAGAAAATAAAGTGAACCGAGATGAGGGATTTGGGCTGGACTTGTTTTGCCAGGCATGCAGTTGTGTTTGGATTGGGAAGAAAGGCATAACTGTGCAGAAGAAAATCCTGTTCAGATTTTACTCGAGCGGTTACTGGATTAAAGAGAAGCCAAGAGGCTTAAACTGTGTGAATGTACGAAGGTTGCTGCGCCCCAGACAGGAGGGACCCTGTCTCCTCCCGGGACGTGTTTGGACAGCATTTGGGAAGCAGCGGGCTCCCTTGTCCATCAGTCCCGTATCTGGTGAATTTAGCATCCGATGGAGCCACTCATGTTACTTTCCTTTTCTTTGCCCGAATGGTAATAATTATTAAATAGTAAAAATGGTGTTAGTACTGTTGGTTCAAAGCAACAGAAACCTCAGAATTAACTAATTCCAAACCGGGGGCTTTTGACTACTGCCTCATGGAATCCAATGACTTGAACTTTTCAGCCAGAGAAAATGCAAAGAGATGTGGTAGAACTGGGATCGGGGTTTTCATTCTGTTCTGCTTAAATTTGTTCTGTCTCTTTTTGACTGCTCTGGTTTGCTTCTCTTGTGAGCTTCCTTCTCTCTCACTGAAGACCAGCTTTCCCCCCTTATTGGTCAGCTAGGGCAGCTGTAACAAAGCCCAGACTGAAAGGCTTACACAGTAGAAATGGCTTGTCTCCAAGTTCTGGCAGCTCAAAGTCCAGATGAAGGTGCAGGCAGGGTTTCCCTCTGAAGGTAGGGGTCTGTCCCAAGCCATTGTTTGGCTTCTGGTAATTCTTTGCCATGTGGTGTTCTCTCTGTGTCTGCCTGCCCAAATTTCCCCCCTTCAGATAAGGACACCAGTAGTATTGGGTTCAGGCCCACCCCAATGACCTCAGTGCAACTCTATTACTTCTGTAAAGACCCTGTGTCCAAATAAGGTCCCATTCTGAGGTATTAGGGGTTAAGACTCCAACATATCCTTGTTTGGAGGACACAACACAACCCGTAACACCTCCTTGGCCACCAATAGCTCTCAAGTTTTTCCATCTTACAGTTTTTACTACTAGAGGCTAGATTTTTTTACAATACCCAGGGAAGAATTCTAACTGGTCCATCTTTGATCAGCATTGCTCTCCCCAAGGACAGCTGGGCCCCCAGAAGTATGATTGATCCAGCTTCGTTAAGGTGCCCAGTCCTAAGCCAATCAATGATGACCAGGAGTCAGAGTCCTTCAAGAATATGACAATTCTCATAGGACCCATGTATCTGCAGATCAGCTAATTAATGCTGGGTACAGGTCACCCCCAAATCATAGTGGTATATAAGAAAGGACCCATTCTCACTTATACTCCATATCCACCCGGGACACTCGAAGAGGTGGGATGGTGGAGGGCTTTCTTGTAGTCCTCCAGGGATGTAAGCCAACAAACCATCCCTTGTGTCAGTCATGGTGCCAGAGTGAAAGAAAGCTCTGGAGGGTCCTTAACGGGCAATAAAATCTTCTGCCTGGAAGGAGTGCACTTCCGCTCACCACCCGCTGGCCGCAGTTGGTGATGTGGCCCTCTGGGGGTGTGTGATCCCACCTGTGCCTGCAGTGGTTGCCAGACAGCACTGATGACCCACACGACCCACTTGGGGGCAGTGGGAAAGCCAGGGGGAAGCCAGGAGATGCTCCTCCAGCATAAGATGCAGTGCACACAGTAGACGAGTGGGCGAGCACTCCAGGGGCCGCTCAGGCCAAAGGAAGGGCAACAGGGAAGATGGTGAGGTGTTAAAAAGCACCTTGGTCTGGGTAGAGCGCAGAGAGTCTGAGGTGAGAGTGGCCAGGCTGGACGGTGAAGAGGACTGCCTGCTCTAAGTCAGGGTTTGGATTTTCTCCCAAAGACCGGGGGCCACCAGCAAGGCTTTGAAGCTGGGAGCAGCGGGGTCAGACTTGCATTTTAGGAATGGCATCAGCAGCATGGTCATTTGAGGGAAGGAAGGGGGGGCACATGCCCTAGACCTGCACAGAGCTTGGGTCACCCCCTGGAGTTACTGGTACAATCACCTAGACCCAGTGCCTCTTTGATGTGGGAGTACAGTTAGTTATGATCAATACAGCAAGGATGGCTTCGGGAAGATGCTGGCATGTGCCCTGGGTCCTGAAGGAAGAGGAGAAGCTGGCAGATGTAGAAGGAGGGGAGGCTTTGCAGGCTGGCAACAAAGCTGGGAGAGCTGGGAGCACTCTGAAGTTCGAGAGCAAGTGTCTGTGTTTATCATGCACATTCAAATCCCAGAATTTTTAAAAAGATTTTATTTATTTGAGAGAGAGAGAGAGAAAGAGTGCATGCACACAAGTTGGGGGAGAGGGGCAGAGGCAGAAGCAGACTCCCTAAGAGCAGGGAGCCCAATGCAGGCTCAATCCCAGGATCCTAAGATCATGACCTGAGCCGAAGGCAGACGCTTCACCCACTGGACCACCCATGTGCCCCGAAATTCCCGAATTTTCAATGAGGGGCTTGAAGGGTACGCATTGGTTAAATAAAAGCAAGTTTGAGAAAATTGAGAAAACACCCCACTGATACCACAGATTCCATCAGGTTGCTTTTTAGCACTTGTGGCTGTTTGAGAATGGTTTACGTCCCGTGTGCTCTCGCTTTCTGCCACTTGTGGGC
Source organism: Enhydra lutris kenyoni (assembly GCF_002288905.1). NCBI lineage: Eukaryota > Metazoa > Chordata > Mammalia > Carnivora > Mustelidae > Enhydra > Enhydra lutris. The sequence goes on from NW_019154121.1 coordinate 20,774,918, forward strand.
TCTGTCTTATAGGCAGGGTTCCTGCGCCTCCCGTAAGCACCCGATCTTTCTCTGGTGGGAGCCCAGTATCTTCCTTCTTACTCCCAGGCAGTTGTGCACCGAAACACACTGCTCTCCACTCCACCTTCTCTTTGACAAACTTCCCCTCGATCTTCAATCCTTTCAAAGATGTCTACGTGCTGCCGATTTGGGCAGCTCACCTGCGAAGGATCCGTGAGCCATCGCTTGCCAAGGCTAGCATCGAGGAACCCCTGTGAGGACACAGAGGGAGCACCCCAAGAGAGAACCCTGAGTGGAAATCTGGTTCAAACCTCGAGGCCACAAAGTGGCAAATGAACTCCTCCAGCTTCCCTGTGACACCAACACATTCTCACCACTAGTCTGGGGCTGGCTCACTGGCCCCACAGAAGACCTGGAACAAAAGTCTTTCAGGCCTTTGTGAATGAGGATGACCAGTTAAAAATTCATGAGATGATTACATAAAACCATCTGCTGCCTTTATTTCCCCCTGTGTGCTTTAAAAACATGCAGCTGCTCGACATGCAGCATTGCGTTGCTCTGCGTGGCTCGTGGGCTGGTCCTGCACATGGCAGGTGGAGAGGATGTGGGGTGGGAGGGGGAGGGGAGGGAGCATGCCCACCCAGGGAGCTCCACCTGGCTCTGAGTGTCTCGAGCCCCACGGTCCAGATCTTTCCACCCTCTTGACGCGCTCTCTGAAGAAGCTGTTGTTCTGTGTACGTAGTTGGTCCTGTTTTGGGTCTGTGTCTGTGTGCGTATGTGTGTGTGTGTTTCTTTTTAATCTGAAAATGGTCTTTAAGTCCACAAGCAGCAGCTGCAGCTGCCATAATTAAAATGAATAACCTGCTTCTGCTAGTCCTTGGGGAGAAAACTTAAAAAAAAAAAAAAAACGCATATTGTAAATGGACTCCAGAATGTGGTGAATGTCCTCATCTCTCTCCCTCTTTACTTGCAACAAGTTTCCTGGCTTTGCTTTTCTCTGGAATTGGCGGAAAGAAGGAAATTAACTGTTACCGGGCATTTACCCTGGCCCCACGCAGTCTGCAGGGCTGTCCCAACTGCGCAAGTCAGCATTTGAATCCAGTTTGATGCCTCATTTCTTTTCCCACTGTCGGGAGCCCTCCAGTATCCTGTTAGATAGACCCCAGATCTCTCAACCTGATCTGACTGTCCGAAGAGCTGGGAGGCTTGGTATTATTAAGATGTTATTGAGGGCGCCTGGGTGGCTCAGTGGGTTAAAGCCTCTGCCTTCGGCTCAGGTCGTGATCCCAGGGTCCTGGGATTGAGTCCCGCATAGGGCTCTCTGCTCAGCAGGGAGCCTGCTTCCTCCTCTCTCTTCTCTCTGCCTACCTCTTTGCCTACTTGTGATCTCTGTCAAATAAATAAGTAAAATCTTTTTAAAAAAAAGATGTTATTGGGGCACCTGGGTGGCTCAGTGGGTTAAAGCCTCTGCCTTCAGCTCAGGTCATGATCCCAGAGTCCTGGGATCAAGCCCCGTATTGGGCTCTCTGCTCAGTGGGGAGCCTGCTTCCTCCTCTCTCTCTCTCTCTGCCTGCCTCTCCGCCTACTTGTGATCTCTCTCTCTCTCTCTGTCAAAAATAAAATCTTAAAAAAAAAAAAAAAATTTTTTTTAAAAAAAGATGTTATTGAAAATGTTGGCGCATATAATTGGCTTAGATTAGAAACCAAAGTTCTTAGCAGAGTAACAAGGTGAAGTAGTCTGTGCAAATGATGGCATGATAATGAGACAGTTTTCAGAGGATCCAATGTGCTCCTGAAGGTATTGCTCAAAAGTCACTCTTCAAACCAGACTGGGAAAATAACACAGGAGCTGAAGCCTCTGTGGTTTGTTTGGATCTTAGAACAGGGCAACTAAGGGAGAAAGGGATAACTGTGTGCTAGGAATTGAAGATACAGTGGTCTCTGACTCAAGGAGGTCCCAGGCCGGTGGAAGGGAAAGATGTGTAGACCAATAATTAGAAGACGTTGGTAAGGGCACCTGGGTAGCTCAGTTGGTTGGACAACTGCCTTCAGCTCAGGTTGTGATCCTGGAGTCCCAGGATCGAGTCCCACATCGGGCTCCCAGCTCCGTGAGGAATCTGCTTCTCCCTCTGACCTTCTCCTCTCTCATGCTCTCTCTCTCTCTCAAATAAATAAAATCTTAAAAAAAAAAAAGAAGACGTTGGTAATAAGTACTAGGTCAGAGATACATACAACTTGCTATAGTTTCAGCTCTTTTTTCCTCCAAAAATCCATCTCTTCAACTGGCCCTTTGTGAGGAGAGCCAACCTCATGGGGAGAGCAATGCCCAGAATGTTGAACATGAAAAGAGAAGAAGAAATTATTTTATGTTCTTATGTCTGTGCCGGGGTCTGCCATCTAGCCTAATCCCTGATAATCATCCCCATTTAATAATGAGGAAATATAAGGAGCTCAGCGGTTTGCCCCAGGCTGGGTGCCATGTGATCCAGAGCCCCTCTGTTTGCTGCTAAAGCCCCTGCTCTTCCTGTCGCACGGGACTTCCTCTAAGAAAGGACCCACTCCTGATTCTCAGGTGCACATAGCCCACCAGGACCTGTAGTCAAAATGAGGAAATCTTTTTTTGTTCCCCATACAAAAAGCAACAACAACAACAACAACAACAAAAACCCAAGTTTTAATAGCAGGCATTTTTTTAAAAAAAGATTTTATTTATTTATTTGAGAGAGAGAAAAGGAGCACAAGCAGGGGGAGGATCAGAGAGAGACACAGCCTCTCCACCAAGCAGGGAGCCTGATGCAGGCTCCATCCCAGGACCCTGGGATCATGATCTGGGCAAAGGCAGACGCTTAACTGACTGAGCCACCCAGGCGCCCCAAATCCAGGTATCTTGATAGGAGTGACCCATGGTCCTCTCCAGGCTGTAGATATGACAGACCACTTCAGGTGGATTGAGTCCCCTGAGCAACCTCCTGAGCAATGGAGTCAGCCCAAAGCGTAGAAACTCTTGGTCCCTCATGGATATTGTACATGGCCTGAGAAGTTTCCTGGATGTCCAAGAGACACTCCACCCGGGCTCCTGGGTCCGCTGCTCCTGTTACCATGGTAGGCTGAGCAAAAAATGGAAAGACAAAAGCAGACTCTGCTCCGAGGGAGGAGGGTGGTCTCCTGCTACTACCTTTGAAATTCTCTGCAAGAGACTGCTGTCTGGTGATTGGGACTCAACTCAAGGCATTGTCTTATCTCCTTGATTTGTGGCCACATTGGGGAAAATGAACAGAAGCAAAGGTGCTCTGTGCTGCATTCCACTCCGGCCTCTTAGAGGCAGTCCAGGAAATAATCCCATTCTTCCCACCTAGGTAGGCAGGAAGGTGCTCTAGAAGCAGAAGGTGTCCTGAGAGTATCAGGGTTCGGGTGTTCTGTGCTGGGTCACAGCATGCTTTATGGCTCACCTGGAAAGAGAAAGAACAGGGTTTAGATTTCGTCTCCACCGCTTCCTAGCTGGGGGATTAGAGGCAAGCAGCTTAAATTCCCTAAACTCTCCTTTTCTTGTCTGCAAGTCTGGAAGGATAATGCTTGCCCAGCGCCGTTGTTTAGAAGGTTCCATGAGATCAAATACCAAACAGCCTAGCCTAATTCATCATCTTACAGCAGATCTCCAGTCATGTCACACCTCTGTTCAACAGCCCTTAGTGGCTCCTAATTACTCATTGAATCACACCATCTTCTCTGGCATGGTTTTCAGGGCCTTGTTTGTTGGAGCCCACATCACCTGTCAGATGTGTCGCCCTCTGCCCCCTCCACACAGCCCACATTCCGGGAAGCTGGGCTATGCCCTGCGTGCATTCCCCTCTAGTTCTTTGCTCCCTGGTGCAGAGTACCTGCCCTGAGCCCAGGCCACCCCGCCTGTCTCTGGTGCAGGCTTAGCTGAAACGCTCTTTTGTCCAGTAAGCGCTCCCTGATCTGTCAGCTACGCTGGTCTCTTCATTCCTCTGTCCCCGCGCTGGCTTTCATCTGTATTTCTCTTGCAAAACGGCCAGGCCTTCTCCTTCCTTGCCGGGCTGTGAGCTTCCTGAGGGCAGGATCTGCTTCTGAGTCATCAGTGGGTGCTGCGTGACACCTTGCCCTCACTACATGAACGAGTGACTGAGAGAGCAAGGGAGGGAATGAATGAAGTCTCCAATCCCTTCTGAGCTGGGTTCCCCCTCCATAAGCACCTCAGAGACCGTCCACTCATGAACCTTTTCCTTTCACTCACTGTGGTCCTTGTTGGAGGTACTTCTTTTGAGAGAATTCAGAGATATGAATTGAAGATGAAATAAAGAGGTGAAAAAGAGTTGAGGTTTTCCCTAAAACCCTGGCAAAGAGGAAGGTTGGAAGGGAAGAAAAACTAGTTCAGCCACTTCCCCAAGAGGGGGAGGGATCCTCAGACCCAGGCTGAAATACAAGCCATGGCCTGAAGCTATGGGTGCAGAGTGGAATTTTAGGACAAAAGAGAGGGGTTTGAGGGAGACCCTGAGTATTTTGTCTGAGTCACTGCCTATGGCCAGGACCCCGGCAGGACCCTGCCAGCAAAGCCAAGAGCTCTGAGTCCTAAAATCCACAAGGCTCTGGGCCCTTGGGAGAAGCCCACACACAGGAGAAAGTGCCTCTTACAGGCCCCTTGTTAGAGCAAAACAATCTGCCGCAGCTCCCTGAAACTTTGGTGGGGAAGCTTACAATGAGCAAGGCGTGGTAAAAAGAAATTAGGGGCATGATAGCCGTGACTGCTCATTCAAGATGCCGAGAATGATAGTCCCATGCTCTGTGGCGTGCTGCCTATGTCTTATTACAGTCAATGTAGTGTGATTTGTAAAGACTTTTCTTGGCGTACCTGTAGACTGTGTCAGTTCTATTTCTGCGGGGCCGGTCTTATGGTCTGGGGTGTTGAGGAGCCTGACCTCTGAGGGCGGGGAAGGGACAGTCTGCTCTTGGGCCTGCTAGTGTTCTTGCCTGATACAGTTCCTCTTTGATCAGAATAACAAGTGACAATAAAGAAACATGAAATTCAGAGGAAGCTAACAAAATGTCACACTTCAGGAAATTGTGGTTTTAATAGACATGACCACTAATTCTTCACTTTATAGGGACAATCCCGTCTCCGTAGCTAGGGCCCTACCTTTATTTGGCAAATAGGTAGTCAGGGAATTTCTAAAAAATAATTTTTACCTCAGATGCCTAAATGCATCCTTCATGCCTTCTTCTTCAGCCTAATGGGTCTTTTTTTATAAAAAGGCATTTTGTGGTGTTTTCAGTGGGTGTGACAGTTGGTGCAGGAGAATATAAACAGATCTTGGGGGCCTGTGTTCAAATTTCATTCCCCCTCTTGCAATGACCTGAGGCAGATGACTTAAAACCATTTTTTTTTAAAATTTTCACACCTAGCTTTTAATTTTTTTTAAAGATTTTATTTATTTGAGAGACAGAGAGAGTGAGCATGAGCAGGGAGAGAGACAGAGGGAGAAGCAGACCCCCTGATGAGCAGGGAGCCCGACACGGGGCTCCATCCCAGGACCCTGAGCCGAAGCCAGATGCTTAACAGACTGAGCCACCCAGGCGCCTCACCTTGAGCTTCCCCTTACTTTCCTTTTGAGTAGGGTAGCATTTCTTTTACTCATTTCATCAACCTTTATCATGTGCAGGTACCTCCTTAGGCACCGAGACAGTGATGAATCAAAATCACCATCGCAGAGTTCTAGGGGCAGGGGGGATGTCACCAGTCACCAGGCTCAGAGTCTTCCTGTTTCACACGAGGAAACATAGGCTCAAAGAGAGGGTGAGATTTGCTAGAGGTTGCAATGTGACACACAGGTGTGCCGGAGCCAGAGCTCTTGTGTGTGAGGAACTCGGCCCAGGTGACTCCCAACATGCCCGTGTGGTAAATCCCAGGGAAAGTCGCCATTTTATCGGGCAGGTCACTAAGGTTCAAGGAGGTTCAGTGATGCATTTATTTGCCTGGTGAATCAGTGATAGAACTGTTGACAGGGGGCCTCATGGCCATCCCCCACGCCCCACTTCCACCACAGCACCTTGCCCACCCTTCACAAAACACTCAGTTCACCTCTGCTCCAAGTCTTTGCAGGGCACTACGGTCATAAAGAGGACTGATCTGCAGTCCCTGCCCTTGAGGGGTTTGGTCAGACAAGACCATTACTCCCACAGCCCAAGATGAGGTGGGGGAACAGAGGAATGTATGCCAGAGCTGCCCAGGAAAGTCACATAAAGGAGGTACACTTCGGTGGGATTCCTCCCTACTCCCCCCAGCGCTTCTCTTCCTTGCTGTGGGATCAGGAACAAGCTCCTCCCTCCACTGGCATGTGTTCGCAATGGCTGCTGGGGAGAAATCTGTGGGAAAGAGGCCAGAGCATCTCGCCACCTCACTCAGTAGGGTCTGTGTTCTCTGCTTCAACAGAAAGGATCCTGACCTGTCCTCCAGGATCCGATGGCCCTGGAGAGAGGGCTGCAGGGCCCAGGGACACTGCTGACTCTTCACAACGTGCTGACATGGAGCCAGGTCAGTCCCCTTGTCTGCTCAGATATTCTGTGTCATCAACTGCAAACCTATGGTCCTAATGAGAAATGCCATCTTGGAATCTGAAACCATGCATGTGTTTTGGTGGAAGGCTTCGGCCACTAGGTGGGCAGGGGCAGCAGCAGCCATCGGGATCATTCTAGAATCCGGGAGACTAGGGTCAGGGTGCATAGTTGGATGGTTACATGTTGAGCTGAGCTGGAGTGGGTTCAGAAGCATAGTTGGGAGTGTGGCAGGAGGAGCTGAGTGGGTAACTGCCTGGACGGGGGGCTGGAGGCCAGGTCCAGCTAGCCAAAACGGCCCTCTCGAGGCTTTTCTTCCTCTTGCTATACAGAAGAACAATGACAAAAAAAAAAACAGTACAAAACACCCGGGTTGCATCAGGAAAATGGAAGGATGTTTCAGGCTAGATCATGGAGGCTAGGTCATGGTGAAGAAGGCTGAAGAGACAGAGGACTCAGGACCCGGGACCCAGGGAGCGAGCCCTTTAGTGAAAACCTACTGCGAACCAAGCATTTTTTCTTATCCTCCAAGCAATCTTGCAAGGTAGACGTCCGAGTTTCACTAGGCTCAGTTACACTCCAGTAATAAATTCATTCCAGAATCTCTGGCTCGACACAGCAAAAGTGTATTTCTTGTTCATGCTCCATGTCCAACCGAGGGAGGTGGAGGACTGTGCTGTACCGAGTGACTCAGGCCAGGCCGAGGAAAGCTCTGCTGGATTATAAGGATACCTCCTGGAACATTTGGCCACCTTGGTCTCTGCCATCGAGGCAGAGAACTGGAAGACAGAGCACTGCCCCTTAAATGCTTTGGTCAAGAAGTCACCCACAGCCCGTGGGCCCAGACTAGTCACGTGGTCCTGCCTGACTTCTAGAGCTCTGGGAGGTGTGGGGAAAATCAGGTTATTTGATGAGAGTAGCTGTCTCTGTCACAGGAGATATTATTTTTGTCTAAGAGGCAAGAAAATCGAGGTGCAGAGAAATTAACTGTGTTGTCTGAAGTCTTCCAGCTAAAAAGTGCTAAAGCCTAGATCTTATGTAACCTCTGATTCAGTCATTTATTTGGCAATTCGACAAAGACATACTGAATACTAACTATAAGCTTAGCACCAAGCTGGGCTCTGGGGATGCAGGGATGCAGGGAACAGATGCAGAGGTAGCTTCTGCTCTGAGCCTGAAGAATGTGTTAGGTACAAACCAGGAGGAGCACTCAGCCAATCCCAACACGGCTGTCTGAGGAGAGCTGTTAAGATGGTTAGCTTTTCATGAAGAAGGATGGGTAAAATGGGGTCATGTCTATTGAGGCTTTGTGCCAAGTACTTGATTGATGCATCTCATTGAACTCAGGGAGCCCATGAGGTAGTCCTGATAATTCCATTTGTAAGATAAAAAAACTGAGGTTCACTCGGTGAGGTAAAATAGCTAAGCTAAAGGTGAACTCATCAACCCTAACTGTGCTCGCCAGTAATGCGTGTATGGCAGAAGAAGACACTGAACCTTGACTCCCCTGCTCCATTAAAACCCAGGGAATAGGGTGCCTGGGTGGCTCAGTGGGTTAAGCCTCTGTTTTCAGCTCAGGTCATGATCCCAGGGTCCTGGGATCAAGCCCCACAATGGGCTCTCTGCTCAGCGGGAAGCCTGCTCCCTCCTCTCTCTCTGCCTGCCTCTCTGCCTACTTGTGATCTCTGTCTGTCAAATAAATAAATAAAATCTTTAAAAAAAAAAACAACACAAAAAACCCAGGAAATAGGCTTCCCCCTCCCCTTCCTCCGAAGTCTCTGTCCCAGCTTTTTCCCCCCTGGCTCCCCCAAGCATCCTGCTGGTGTCACGTGTGAACACAGCTTTCAGTGACAACAGGGGGAGCCTTGTGGGTGCCAGGCACTGGGCCGTCACCAACACCCATGTTGGTGTCACCCATAGAGCTGGGCCCAAGGCAAGGCTTGTTGAAATCAAGGAGGGAGTGAGGCTATTGCAGAAATGTAGGTAGTGGGATCTGAGTCTGGCAGGACGGGGTCGAATCTGAGCCTTGGCCTAGGCACATTCTTCTGTCTAGAATGTTCTCCTCTCTCTCTCTCCTCATCCCTCCTGTTGCACACTGTGTTAGGTGTACACTGACTCCGTCACTTCGCTCCCCTCCTCAGCTCTGTGACCACCTCCTCTGTCCCCACACTGGTCCAAGCCATGGTCTGGTACCTGGATGATTGCAGGGGCTCCTTCTGGGGCTCTGCTTCTGCCCTTCTCTCCAGGACTCTGGCAGTGGTCAGATCAGATCGCTTCTCGACTCAAAACCTGCCGTGTGCCCCCATCTTTGGCAGAGGAAAAGCCAAAGGCCTCACGGCAACTCACTAGGACCTTAAAGAGCCAACCCGTCTCCCATCTGACCCCATCTCTCCTGCACACCCCTCACTCATGCCGTTGGTGTCTTCACCATTCCTTGACTCATAAACACACTCCCCCCTCAAGGCATAAGGCGCAGATGCCTTTTTTCCAGTCTTGGGGGAAGCTCTTCAGACAGAGGAACAGCAACGAATAGACCTCCACATCGCATCTGAGGGAGCAGAGCACACAGAGGCTGAAAGGTGTCTGACGCAGGTTCGTTTGCGGCCCGGGGAGCGGCAGGAGGCCTGTCCCCACCCCCGCACCCCATGCAAGGAGCCACCCTCCCGGTCCAGGCCTTCCTGTGCCCTGCTCCCTTGGCTCTTGCCCACATGACACTTCTCTCCTCCCACCGCATCCTCTGTTACTCTGTGAGCTCGTCTGTGGTCTGTCTTCCCCACTGGAATATAAACTCTGCAAGGGCAGGGGTTTACTTTGTGCTGTTCCCTGGGGTGTTCTTCCTCCTGGAACGGGCACTCGGTGAGCACACACTCAATGCGTGAATGAGTAAACAAACACTTTCACGACAGATTCCACATCGATATTTGCTTAAACGTGATTGTTGATGCCCTCCTGCCTTTATGTGTGCTATTCCGAACCCAAGCTGGAATGGCCCCGCTGCCCTTCTCCCCCAGCTGACCTCTCAGTCTTTCTTGCTCACTGCACCCACCCAGGAGGGCCCAGTCCCGGTCGCAGCACACAGCCCGGGCATTATCCAGCCATCCTTGCAAGTCTGAGGATATCAAGGGCAAGTGCAGCTCCTTGCCCCACACATGCCCCCCAAGCCTGGGGCACAGCTCGAGTCCTGATACTCTTTGCTGGCTTGAGCCAAGTGGACCAGAGCACCATGTAGAATTGCAGCCTGGGGGCCATGCTCTCCTCCCCAGCATGTCACCTCACCCACAATCAGGAGGCAGGGAGCCCTTGCTGCCAATTCAGTCTCCTCCTGCTTAACGCCTGCCTCAGAGATCAGGAAGATGAGGCAAATGGGACACTAATGAGATGCAGAGAGAAAACTAAATCGGGAGGTGTTGCAAACACTGAGGAGGAGGGAGACTGATTTAACAGGATCTCTCCAGGGTGGGAGGGGGAGTACAGTGCGGGAGTGTAGAGCCCATGGAGTCAGTGTCCCCATGTCCCACCTCTGACACCTGCATGTGGGGTGGCCTGTGTGATCCCTGTAGCTCCAGGGCCTTCACTTTTCTGACTTTAAATTAGGAGCCTTTTAATTTATTAACTCATTTGTTCATTCTGGCCTTACCACCAATTTGCCAAAAGAGATTTGAGTGGGTTAACAATCTTAACTTGATTAATTAATTAAGACCACGAGCATTTAATGCAAAATTATGGTAGAAAGTAAGAGAGAAGAAAAGGAAGGGGAGGGGGTGCCTGGATGGCTCAGTTAGTTAAGCATCTGTCCCTGCTCAGGTCCTGTTCCCGGGGGTCCTGAGATCGAGCCCCACATCGGGCTCTCCACTCAGCAGCGAGTCTGCTTCTCCCTCTCCCTCTGTGACTTCCCTCACTTTTGCTGTCTCTCAAATAAATAAATAAAATCTTTAAAAAAAGGGGGAGGAGAGAAGAAAAGGATTTTCAGGGCCCCACAAACAGGGGATTCTGGGAAAAGGGTTATGTGTTGGGTGTTGGGTGTGAAAGTTCCGGTCAAATGGTAGTGATGATGACCAGTGCTTCTGAGCATTTCACATCCACTGTCTGATCATCCTTCAGTGATAGGCATTGTCTGCTGTGTACCAGGGATGCTCACAGGGCACTTTTTTCTCTGTCTCATTGAATACTCAGAGCACCCTGCAATATGGTCTTTTAAACCCATTTTCGAGATGAGGCAACTGAGTCTCAGAGACACTAGCCATCCCTTCAGCAAACAGTGCTGGGACGATGGCTATCCACATGCAAAAACATGAATTTGGACCTTTCCTCACTCTGTATACAAAAATTATTAAATGCATTGTTAGCCTAAATACAAGAGCTAAAGCTTTAAACCCTTAGCAGAAAACATAGGCATAAATGTCCCTGACCTCAGATTAGGCAGGCAGTGGTTAGGCATACACAAAAAAGGGGAAAACAATACACAAATTGGACATCATCAAAATTAACAATTTTTGTGCTGCAGAGAACACCATACGGAAAGTGAAGATGAGCCCAGAATGGAAGAAAATATTTGCAGTCATAGATCTCACAAGGGATTTGTATGCAGAATATATAAATAACTCTTACACTCAGCGATAAAAAGACAAAAGGCCCTAATTCAAAAATGGGCAAAGAGTTTGAATAGGCATTTCTCCAAAGGAAACAACAGAAATGGCTGATAGCACCATCAGAAGCACATCAGAAAAATGTTCCACATTTTTAGTCATCAGGGAAATGCTAATTAGAGCCATTGAGTTATTTGTGTGGGCCCTGCCTTCCTAACAGCAAAGCCTCCTGACCGCACACCTCCCTGAGCTTGGGAAAGAGGTTACTGAGTGAGAGGCCTGGTCTGCCACTAGAGTTTTCACAGGAAGCGGAAGGAAAGGGAGGGACAGAGAGAGGCAGGCAAGGCAGAAGGGTCCAGCCAGGGACACACTGCCTGTGGGCTTTTTTCCTGGTAACGGGCAGAAATTGCCATCTGAGAAGGCTTCCCAGGGCCATTTGTGCCCCTGGCCCCCTTCACAGTATGATGTACTGCAGCAGTTCTCAAACTGTCTGGTTTCAGGACCCTGTTTGACTCCTCCAAATTATTAAAGACCCCTAAGAGTTTTTGTTTATGTGGATTATGTCTATCAAAATTTGTCACACTAGTAATTAGCATTGGAAAAAAATGTTAAAATCATTATTTATAGCTTATTTAAAGTGATAATAATAAATGCTTATAGTAACATTTAATAGCACATTTTCATGAAAATGACTTTTCCACAACAAATGAATAATGTATAGGGTGGCATTGTGTTACGTTTTGGTAAATCTCTTTAATATTTGGCTTGATGGAAGCTATATCTGTTTCTGTGTTCAATCTGGAAAACTCCACTGTATACTGATAAGAGAACAAGGATGAAAAGGGCAATATTTTAAGTAGTCCTGACCTCACTGATTTCCTAAAATGGTCTCAGGGACTTACAAGAAGTAAGGTCCTTGCCAGAGTCCAGCAAAGAGTACAGAATAGGTCCTCTGTCAGCCTAGTAAAGACAGGAAGAGAAGTGAGGACAATCTGAGTGGAGAGGTGACGACAATCAGCCTGGATTGAAGCCTGGCTGCCCAGGGGAGGCCTCAGGCCTTAGGTCTTTTGCACATCATATTCTCCTGGCCCAGAATGCCTTCTCCATCTTGGTTTATTGGCAAAATCATCCTTGTGCTTTAAGGTTAACTTTGGATGCATCTGCCTCTGGAAAGCCTTTTGTACCATCCCAAACATGCTCAAGGCTAGGTTAAGCCCCCCCACCATGATGGCTGCCAGAAGGGCGAGCATTGCAGCAGGGGAGTGGCTGGGAGGTTGAGGCCTACTGGTGGAAGCCTTGGGGTCCCAAGCAGACGAGCTGGGGCCTTTTGTTATTCTTGTTTAAGAAGCAAGAAGCCATGAAATTTGTTCACAAACATCTACCTGATGGTGTACAAATTTATAAGTACAGAGAATGGGAGTCACCAAGGGGCAGATAAAAGTCATCTGCTACTAATTCTAATTCAGTAGCAAATAAAGGGATGCAAGCCATGTAAGACGGTGGGAAATGAGGAGGAAGGAAAAATGAAGCTAACAGCTAATTGAGCACTCACTCTGTGCCAGGCATGCATCATGTCTTTGTAACCATCACAGCACTTAGAGACATCTTCCCCATTTCACAGATGAGCAAACCGAGACACAGAAAAGTGTCTTGCTGAGGGACATAGATGTCCTAGGACGTGAAGGAGCTGGGCTTTGAAGCCGGGTCTGTTCGGGAACATCACACTGTCTTCCCCAGGCCGAGAAAATGCAGAGTATAGTTCCAGCAGGGTGACTTGTAAGACTCAGGGGCCACCGAAACCCTTGTGCTGGTGTTGGGCTTGTGCTCCCCAGACCATCTGTCCTCCCTGGTTCCTCTTCTCTCCCTAAGTTTGCACTTCCAGCTTTTACTCGGAGCACCTGGAATGGCCACCACTCTACCATGCCACCGTCATCTTTAGTACCAGGCATCAGCTTCGACAAAGTCTTGGGCCACCTGAGCCTAGAGAGGACGAGATAGGAGGAGCAGGTGACTTATGAAATCCAAAAGGTGTCCCAGATTGAGCTCGAAACCCAAGAGTTCCCTATTTGCCCAAAAGAAGAATCCCTCTGGGCAAGCACTTCTGGTCCCAGCCTCTGATGCTTCTTGGGGAAGCTGAGTGGGGAATTCTGCCCTTCCCCGAGGCCTGGCAGGGTTGGGGCTCACAGAGTGACACAGCCACTGCTCCAGATGTGGCTGTCCTTCTGATACTCCTTTACTATCCTCGTTTACCTGTCCCCATCCTTGGATGGTACTGCTGCTTTGGGGTCCAGGATATGCGGAATGATGACAGAGCCACTTACCAGCCAAATGCCTGGTTGATTTCCAAATGGGAAGGTCAGTGTCATTATCCTTGGTGGATTCAATGACCAGATTCTCCTCATGGTAGGGCTCACTTCATGTTGCTAACTGCCTCTTCTGTGGCACATCTCTGTGGCCAGTTCAGCCAAAGCAGCAGATCGTGGCCCAGAGGCTAAGGACCTCCATCACTGCGCTGCCTTGACCTGCTGGGAAGTGGATGTCTTCAGACCTCTTCTAGCCCCCACAGCTTTTGTGAAAGTTCCCCTGGTGGAAAAGAACTGTGAGTCAACATCTCTGAGCACAGAATCCTTTGCCTCTTTGAATTCTAACCATTTCAGAAAAGCCGAGTGTGCAGAAAATGCTCCAGGGGTGAGAACAGACATTTGTCGAGTACCTCTTACTTGTCAGCCACTGAGCTAGGCGTTTCACAGTCCATTTCCCCCTCACAACTACCGGTTAAGTAAGCATTGTTATTTCTGATCCACAGATGGGGCCGTGGAGCCTCAGAGAGGTTCAGGGACTTTAAGTCACACAGCTGGGAAGTGGGGGAGCCCGAAACTAAATCAAGGTCATCTGCTGCAGGACCCGACTTCTCCCCACTGGGTCGAAAACAGTAACAGGAACAGCAGGAGCAAGAGCTACCGTTTGAGGCATGCTCGCTACCCTCCAGACTCGTTTTAGCTCATTTAATCCTTTTGTGACAACCCAGGGATGTTAGGTACTATCATCACCCCCATTTTAGAAATGAGGGACCCAAGGTACAGAGAAGTGCTTTCAGAATGAAAACTTTTCTGAAGGGCATTCGGAAGGTGAGCCCCAGCCATCTGTCACTGTTTGCTACTCTGTCATGAATAGCTCTTGCCTAAAATAAGCACAGGTCTTATTCATAGAAGGCACTTCATGTTTGGTTATTGATAATTAACATCATGGTATTCTTGCCTCCCCACTGGAATGGTTATTCCTGTCGAAGCTTACAGCCTCTGCAGGCCACTGAGTTGCACCTTGCCATGGGAGACTTTCGAGAGGTCAAAGAATTCTAGTCCCAGATCTCAGATGTTAAGCGTCAAAAGCATAGAATCTGCACTCAGACCGCTGGAGACCAATGGTCTACCAGATCTGGACTCTGGGCCAGTTACTTAATGCCTCTCTGCCTCAGTTTCCTAAAATGTGAATTGGATATAACAGTCCATACTTTAGTGAGCTATTGCAAGTATAAAAATCATGTAAGGGCGCCTGGGTGGCTCAGAGGGTTAAAGCCTCTGCCTTCGGCTTGGGTCATGATTCCAGGGTCCTGGGATCAAGCCCCACATCGGGAATCTCTGCTCAGCAGGGTGCCTGCTTCCTCCTCTCTCTGTCTGCCTCTCTGCCTACTTGTGATCTCAATCTGTCAAATAAATAAATAAAATCTTAAAAAAAAATCATGTAAAATGCTGATAGTCAAGGAGAACACGCACACACACACACACACAAAACAGGTGTCCAGTGACTGTGATCTCTCGTATTATAGAAGATTAGTTTATAGAGTTGGACTCATAAGGTGATCTGGTTCCACACTTTCACTTGCAGGTGAGTAAACTGAGGCCCAGAGACAGGAGGTGATTGGCCCAAGTCACACAGCATTTTAGTTTTCTGAATCCAAGGTTTATTCCAAAACTATGAGCCAGATTTAGAACAACATTCTGGAGGAGCCCATACATCAGCCCTCCCATTTCTAGAAGTTACAGTTGGTTATCTTTCAGTCCGCTTTTTCTTCTTTGATAGTCTGTTCTTTATTTATACTTTCACTACTTTGACATATTTCTTTAAATATTGTACACATTTATTTCATTTTCTGCATCTGGTCATTTTAGTACCTGTAGCATTCCTAGGTCTGATTGATTTGTTCATTGCTTCTGCTCTCTCTTGCTCATGGCGGCTTGTTTCCTCACGTGCTCTGTGATTTTTTTTAAGTTGTGGATTTATGACTGCTAAAACTCTGTTGGATTCCTTTGAGGCCTGAGTTGAAAATTCATTGCTCCAGAAAGGGTTTGCATTTGCTTCTGCCAGGTACCTGGAGGAACCATCAACTTGGGGTCATTTTAAACACTCAGCTTAGATTGGGGTTTTTTGTTTGCTGTTTGTTTGTTTGTTTTCCTTCTGGCCACTGAGTCAAGTTTCACATAGTCAATTTCCAGACCAACCTGAGGGTCATTTTGTCATTGGAAATTCTCAGCCTTTTAAAATTTTTCCTTCCCCTCTCCCCAGGCCTAGGGTCGAGTTTCCTTATTGCCTCTATCCGCAAGGTGGGATTTTGTGTTTTTCTGATTCACCCTTTCTCCAAAGGGTAAATGTCTCCTTTCTGAGTTTCAGCCACAAGTGAAAGTCTCAGTTTCCCTTCTACCTTCTGAAGGACTGTGCCTTTGCTTCTTTTCTTGGCTCTTTAAAACCAGAGGACCCAGATCACTAAGGAGCGACAGATGCCCCCACGCCCCTCACCCTCTCAGTGTTTGCAACCTCTGTGAATTTGTGCTGTCTCATGGTTATTTTGACCTCTGAGGATTTCCTTCTCTTTCTTGACTGCTCAGCTCTGTATTTAAAAATAAATGTGTTTGTTTAATCTGGCATTTTCCTGTGCACTGCGTTAGGGTGAGTCTTCCTACTATTGGAAATAGGGGTGTGAAGCAGCTACCCCTGTCCTTTATTGGTGTGAGCACGGACTTCATCAGTTAGGACTTCCCTGATTATTAATGGTTGACAGTTTATCATATTTTTTTTCTCCGGGGTCCACAACGTGTGCCCAGAGAGCCAGGGGGAGGTTTGTGTACCATAGGCCAAGTCCATTTCTCATAACATCACCTTCTGTGATCTCAGCCTGTGTTCATCTCCATCCCCACAGGGGCCTTGATCAAGAACATCACTATGGATGTTGCCCAATGAAAACTCTGGTTTCATGAAAGATGCTCAAAGGGTACCACATTCTGAAGGCATGGCTGCATGCTGTTGCTTGATCCAGCCATCCCTGATGTGGACTTTACTAAAGCATTAACTCAGTGCAGCAGAGGCAGCCCAAATGATTTTAAATTCATTTGCCCATGAGTTCATTTATTCCACAGACATTCACTGAGCACCTACCACATACTGTGCCCACATTAGGCTCTGGGATAGAGAGATGGAAAAGCCACAGTCCTTCCTTTTGTGTACAAGGACTTTTACATAGACTGTAACCATGGAGTCTGACCATTGCTTTGGCAGCGAGAAACTGGAGGTGGAAAGGGGCTTACTCCAAACTCAGGTAGGGCTTTCTGGGCAGGCCTCCCTTAGGAAGTGGCAAGTGAATCTAAAGCATGAGGAACAGATAGCACATCTAGAAACAAAAAGGCCACGTCCCTCAAAAGAAAACATGAACAGTGCCCTTGAAAGAAATGGTCCAGGTAATTTTCCTTTCCTGATCTTGGTCTATGGGTAAGCCTTGCCCTCTTCCACTCCGGGGAACCTGGGAACCATAGGTAAAATTTGTACACTCTCAACAGGGACGCTATCATTCACAAAGAGGGGAAATTGGTTCTTGGAGGGTCGGGAGTGAAAAAACATCTCTGTTGCAAGAGTTTGTGATCCTCCAATGGGCTAAACAGGTATATCGTACATCTGCAATATTATTAGTATTTTATAGGAAGGGGAGGGGAGTTGGAAAAACGGATGTCTGTAAAGCTGCCTTGGCGGGAGGGGAACAAAAAGAAAGTCTGGAAGCCTCTAATGAACTACGAAAGCAGGTAGCAAGACAGCCAGATATGCCTACATTCAAAGCTGTGTCCCTCATGTGACAACCTGTATAACCTTGGACACAGTTAACCCTGAGCCTCACTTTCCTTACCCGGGAAATGGGATAATAACACCTCCCCGCCCAAGGTTGTTCTGAGGTTTAAGTGAAATGATACGCGTCAGTCTCCTGGAACTTACTAGGTACTCAGTGAATGCTATTAGGAGCGAGGTCCCTGCCCCCACCCAGCCCAACACACGTGTTCAGAAGAAGGCCCAGACTTGAGGAGATTTGCTGAAGGAGTGGTTTCCAGACGGTGGTCCCTGCTGCAAGCCT
This sequence comes from Enhydra lutris kenyoni, assembly GCF_002288905.1. Taxonomy (NCBI): domain Eukaryota; kingdom Metazoa; phylum Chordata; class Mammalia; order Carnivora; family Mustelidae; genus Enhydra; species Enhydra lutris. The sequence continues at coordinate 20,792,465 of NW_019154121.1, forward strand.
TGGCCAGCCGCCTAGGAGAATTCCCTTCCCTGGGACCCTGTGAATGTGCGGTGCCCCAGAAGCTCCTGGAATTATCTGAGAGAGGTATGGGCCACGCAAGTTATCAAAGACAACATTTTCTGGTGCTTCCTTCAGAGATGCAATTAATATTCAGCCTGTTTGGAGTGGTTAACCTGAGGGACGCTGAGACATCCAGGTGGAATTAAAGCTTCTTAGGGATTGTCTTTTAAGGGGAGAGTTTGGAGTTTTCCTTTGGACTCTGAGTTAATTTGGGTGCCTCAGCCTAGTCTCCTGGTTTCTCAGGCCTCTGTGCCCCCAGTTAGGGAAGAAGCTATTGACCCAGGACCAGCGAGATGGGATGCGGAGTAGAAGGGAGTAATGTGGCGGGGGGGGGGACGGCAGGGACTGAGGGGAAGGGAGGGTTAGATGGCCTTTCTTTTTCTCCTGATGGCTCCATGCTGCTCTCTGTCGCCATCCTCACTGGCGCCCCAAGATGGCCTGAATAGGCGTGAGTTCCTTGAATAACGCCTGGCACGTAACAACCCTTATCACATGTGTTGTCTAATTTGCTTTCTCCCCACCCCATAAATATAACTAGCATCATCATTTCGTAATGTGTCGAGTGTTTTACTGCACTGTCTCACTTGACCTTACAGCAACTCAGCTATTACGTTTCTTCATCAGAATCATCCCCGTTTTATAGATACAGAAGCTGGGGCTAAGAGCACATAAGATGTCTTCCCAGATGACTAAAGTGCAGAGCCAGGGGGAGGCCTGGATCCCAACCCTGACCTCGTATCCACCGCCATTACTAGGTCTTCCCACGGGCAAGGCTGGCTGCCAGGTCAGTTTTGAGCCCCAGTGCCGGACACAAGGGAAGGAGGGAAGAGCCTTGGGGTCCAACAGTGGGCCCTCTGTCTCCCTCTTCCCCACCGCCTTCCAGTGCCACTGCTGCCTCCATGGCCCCCTGGGCCTGTCCAGGTCAGCTGGCAGCACCCAAGCCTGGGAACCTCTAAGCACTGCCACTCCCGGTAGAACCAGGTGGAGGGACCTTCTTCCCAATACGAGCTCAGTTGTCCTGCAAATGTCATCCTCTGTAGTGGGTTCATTTTCTTGGCTCAGAATATGTCAGGGCCAGTCCAGGGGAATCCAGACTTGGCCTGGAGAACCCCCTGCAGCTCCCTCACCAACCCCTGCAGCCTCAGACTGCCCACCTTACCCTCCTCTCCACCCACTACCAGGAGAAACATGCACATACAAGACAGGGAGTCAGGGGGCACTGGGGACAAACTAGGTTAGAAGATAATAATCTCCCGCTTTGTAAAGCACATTGTGGTCGGCCAGTATTTTCTTGCACATTCTCTTGTTGATCTTCACAACAACATGTTGGAGAGGTAGGGGGTTGTTGCTGTCTCAGCCAGTAAAGTGAGGGTTGCTCCAGGAGGAAGCGCGGTGTTGGAGGGGGCCTGAGACATCTGCATGCCTGGCTCTTCTCAGCCCAGGCCCTAGAAGGAAGGGAGTGTTCTGCAGCAAACACAGGGGGCATGGTGCACACCCAGGGCTTGAACCGGGACCCCGCTGGCTGCAACAGCTGCGTTCTTCCCCTGCCTTATGTGGGCATGTCTCAGGGAAGGGAGACCGTCAGCAGCCACTGGGCCCAGAGCAGCGGGTAAAATCTGGGGAGCCTCGAGGAGGACAGGAGCCAGATTTGGAGGACCAGCCACGAGGTTTTGTTGGACTTGCATCTTTCCTTGAAGGCTGTGGAGTGGGCTTTGGTCCAGCCATGCCCAGAAAAAGAAGGAAGAGGCTCAGAAGAAAAGCCATAAAGGCAAGGAGCTGGGCCTTCAGAGATGGTGAGGAGGGAGCCCAGGGTGTCGCCAAGATATGATCCCTAAAAACAGAGGTCTGCTGGTGACCCTCTCTACTTAATGATTTTTTTGTGGCCCCCCTTTACCCTCCAGAGGAAGGGTAGCTTAGAAGGTCCTGTATGACTCCATTTCTCAGAAAAGCTTATCATAAACAGTAAAGGAGCTTGGGCTCTGGGTTTAAATCCTAACTCTCCTCCTTCCCAAAGGTATCCCCTGGAGCCACTTTCTTTATTTCCTTTTCTTTCTTTTTTTTTTTTTTTTTTAAGATTTTATTTATTTATTTGACAGAGGGGGCTGTGGAGAGAGCACAGGCAGCAGGAGCAGCAGGCAGAGGGAGAAACAGGCTCCCCACCGAGCAAGAAGCCCCACATGGGGCTTGATCCCTGGAGCAACTTTCTTCTCCACACCTGCGGTGCTTCTGTAACTTTGTATGTAAAAGTGACAGGAGGCTAATGTGGCATTGTTGTTAGGATCAGGTGAGATAACTCAGTGGGCCCACCTGCCCTAGGCCCTTGCCTTGCTCTGGCCTCTCCCCCAGAGCAGGGGCCACGGAGCCCACGCTGGCTTCCCCACCCATGTTGCATGCAGTTCTCCAGGCAAGTGGTGGCATTTCTGGGTGTTTCTGCTGGGACCTTTTGCGGGCAGGGTGTCTGAGGGCCAGGCTGCCCCCAGGTGGGTGTGTGTAGAGTGAATGTGTCACTGTCCCTTGCTCTGCCCAGAACCCAGAGATTTGTAACCAGTGTTTGCAGGGATTTAGACAGGAAAGGTTAAAGCTACTTGGGCAGAGGGGTAGGAGGCGCACTGAGGCCAGGGCTGCACCCATCTCTCCTGCACCCTGCAGCAGCAGACGGATCAGGGCCTCATTACCCATCCGCTGACATCACCACCCCACAGCTTGAACCTCAAGTCAGAAGAATGTTCCCCGTCTTTCCTGTTGCCTTCCAACAGAAGATGCTCTCTATTTCTGGTGCTGTTCAGGGAACCCCCTGGCTGTACTTCCAGCTTTTTCTCAAGGGCCTTCAGGAGAGGCCACATTTCATTCTGTCTACCTGGAAAACTACCTCCTTTTCTCTGTGATTTCTCCAATGAGGAGCAGCTCCTCACCTACCTCCAGGCTGGGGGAAGGGCTTTGTAGCCAAGTGGGTGATTCCCCTAGAAACTGGCCCCAGAGACTGAAGGCCCTGGACAGGCTTCCATGCACCCACAAGAGGCTTAGAACTTCGAAGCGAGTAGGTGCCCACTTCCTGAGGGTGCCTCACCTGCTGGGGGCCCACAACCTGGGTCTCAGGTGTCACTCTGAGCCCTGCACTCCACTGCACAGGGCTGGCCAACATTGGTGGTATCTTTTTCTACCTTCCTTCATTTCAATTATGGAACATTCTTTGCATCAAAAAGTAGGGCAAATAGTGCAGTGAAAATCCAGATACCCACCACCCAACTGCAGAACTGAAACATCAGAGTATGGTAATAGCCCAAACACACAACTTGTCTAGGTGCCCTTCACAAAGTGAAACCATCCATGGTATACCAGGCCATGGGACACTCCTCAGCAAAAAGGAGCAAACGAACTAATGACATCTGCAACATCTTGGGAATTTGGGTGGGGGTGGGAAGAGCCAAAAGGTTACGTAATGTCATGGAGCCGCTGATGCCACAATTCAGAATGAAATGTGAGATGTTAAGGTGGAGATCAGGTTAGTGGCTGGCAGGGTTTAGGGACAAGGCTCAGAGTCCCAGGGGAGTGAGTGGGGCTAGAAAGGGGAAGACACAAGAGACCCTTGCTGTGAAGGAGTGCTCTCAGTGTCCTGACTGTGCACCACCCCTGCCAGGGATAAAATCGTATAGACCAGGACACATGCGTACACCGATACATAGAAAACTGGAGCAATTCCAATACAGTTGATGGATTGTATCAATGTCAATATCCTTGTGATAGCGATTTGTGCCATTTTGAAATGTTACCATTGTGGGAACTGGGCAATATGCATAAGGGATCAAACTTTAATTAAAAGAAAAAAGATGTTGCAAGTGAGTTCTAAAAAGAAACATTATAGATACAATTGAATACCCCAGTGGGTCCCCCCCATCTTATTCCTTTCCTTCCTAAGAAGGGGCCACTATCCACATTTTGGTATCAATCATTCCCATGTTTTTATATTTTTATTACATGAGTGTATATACAGAAGGAATGGGTGGTGTCCCTTGGTATGTTTTTAAACTCCATATACATTGTATCTTTTGGAATTTACCCACTGAGTATAATCCATTGTATGGATTATGTATGACTATTGGCAAAGCTTATTTACTCTTTCTTTTGTTGACAAATTGGTTATTTCCAGCCTTCTGGGATAAACTACACTGGTGAGGACATTCTCGCCCACATTCCCTTGTGTCCCATGCAAGAATTTATCCAGGTTATATCCAAGAGGCCCATGGAACATCTGGGTCACAGGGCATGTGCATCCACAGTTCTAGAAAATACTGCCAAACTTCTTTCTAAATTTTACCTATTTATTCTCCCTCAAGCAGTGGTTGAGAATATCTGGGGCTCCGCTTCTTCGCCAGCGTGGTAATGTCAGACTTTAAAATTTTTGCCAACCTAGTGGGTATGAAATAGTATCCTCCTGTTTAAATTCCCTTGGCATCTTCTCCTGTGAATCATGATTTTCTGTGCCCACATCCTAGCTCTTCCACCGAGACGAGAAGCTCCTAGTCACAGGCTCCTGGAGATAGGTACCTAGCACATAACAGGGGCTCAGGATTTGTGTAATAAATGGAAAAGAAAGAATAATTCTAGATGTCTTCACTTGGGAGAATTGTAGTTGTTTTCTTTTTCTTCCTTTCTGCCTTTCTTCTTCTTCTTCTTCTTCTTCTTTTTTTAATATGCAGTCATGGGCTTTTTTAAAAAATAACATTTGTAGAGATGTATCATATAGTGCACTGGTTATTTACCAAGTTGTGCAACTATCACTACAGTCAACTTTGGAACATTTTCATCATTCCCCCCAAAATGCCTGAACCCCTTACACTCACTCCAGATTTCTCACTAACCCCCTGCCCTAGGCAACCACTAATCTGCTTTGTCTGTCTGGATTTTCCTCATCTGGACATTTCATGCAAAAGGAAATTTACAATTTATGCTCTTTTGGGACTGACTTTTTTCACTTAGCATAATGTTTCTAAAGTTCGCCCATGTCGTGGCATGGATGAGGACTGCATTTCTTTTTATGTTGAACCATAGTCCATTGTATGGATAGACCATATTTTATTTCTCCACTCTTCAGCTGATTGACATTTGCATTGTTCTCGCTTTTTTTACTACTGGGAATGATGCTGCTGTGAACATAGATGTACAAATCTCTATGTGGATATATGTTTTCATTCCCCTCAGGCAGATATCTAGGTGAGGAATTACCACATCACATAGTATCTCTAAGTTTAACCATTTGAGGAAATGGCCAGACTGTTTTGCAAATGCCTGTGGCATTTTACATTCCCATCGGCTGTGGAGCAGAGTTCCAATTTCTTCACATCCTCCACAGTCCTTATGATTACATTTTTAAAAAGATTTTTTATTATTTATTTGACAGGCAGAGATCACAAGTAGGCAGAGAGGCAGGCAGAGAGAGGGAGAGGAAGAAGCGGGCTCCCTGCTGAGCAAAGAGCCTGATGTGGGGCTGGATCCCAGGGGCCTGGGATCATGACCTGAGCCGAAGGCAGAGGCTTTAACCCACTGAGCCACCCAGGCATCCCTACATTTTTTTTATTTTAGTTTGATCATGCGCTTTGAATCGAGCAACCTAGGCTAGAATCCCAGTTTTGCTGTATACTAGCTATGAAATCATAATTAACTTCTGCCTCCATTTTTTTTCCCTCTGTAAAATGGAATTAATAATAACAGCCACTTCTCAGGACAGTGGTGCGGCGAGATTAAATAAAACAATAGGCTTGTAAAGCCCTTAGCACAGTGTGGGATTCAGACAGCTCTCCTTGGAACAAAGTAACAGTGACAGCTTATTATTATGGGCCTCCTCTAGTCCACCGGCTTTCTGTCTGAGACGCTCTTAAAGTCACCTTGTACCTCCGAGAGCACCTCCTCTTAGCTGACTGGGAGCTAAGCTGTGAGTGAAAGGCCCAGAGAGCTGCCCTTCGTTAATGCCCAGAGCTTATGGCAGATGCCAGAACAGTTCCACTGTGACGGCAATTCTCAGAGCCTCCAGGGGCCACCACGGGGCGCTGCCCTACCCCAGCAGGAGCTGACAAGGTGACTTCCCACCCTCTGCAGGGCAGAGGGGCCAGGAACCTTAGCAGGCCCTGGTTGAGGAAGCCTCAGATTGGGTCTGAACCACTTTTTATGTAAATAGGTTTTCCCCCTCCTTTTCTTTGGCAGGAGCTCCGGTTTTCATGCTATCATTTTAGCAACAATCGCAAACATGATCTGTACACGCAGGCATTGTATGGGGGGAGAGAGATGATTACTTGCTGATTGCTACTGTTGTTCATTTTGGAGATGACTCCACAGGTGAGAAGGACACTGCTGCAGGCTGGGGCAGCGGCGAACAGCAGAGTTCAGTAATGCCAGGGCATGGGGAGGGACGACAGGGGGACAGTCCCTCACCTGGGGAGACCTGGCAGTCAGAGTCGCTGTGCTCGCCAGTCGAGGTATCTGTCTGTGGGAATGGCACAGCCAGCGTGGACAGGAGGCACAGGCCCATCACCTTCCCTGCTACCCAGTCTGGCCCATCTTAGTCAGTGACCCAGGCCTCTGGGCAGGAGCTTAATTATGCTGCTTGCTGTGTTCTGCACATCGAATCTCTCAAATGCATCCCCCCTCTGCGTTATCTCACTCCTGGATCACTGCAGCAGCCTCCTCCCTGCCTTCCGGTCTTCCTGCCTCTAGACTTGCCCACACAGGGATCCACAATGGATCTCCAGCCCACATGATCTTCCTGTGCAACTAACAAGATCAGGTCAGTTTCCACCTTCAAAATCTGCAATGGATTCCTTTTGTGGGAGGATGAAATCCATCCTAAAGCACTGTCCACTTCTTCTCCATGCTTCTAGAGCTTACTGTGACCTCTACAGTGACCTCTACTACACTGCCTAGATCAGAGGTTCATTTATCGGCCTTTCCCCATTCACCCCAGGTTCTCTCAGGTCAGGAATTCTGGTTTATTTATGCAAGTATCCTGACATCTGAGAGCTTCTGACTCACAGTAGGTGCCCAATAAATGTGATCCCCTTTACATGTGAATAGTCATGAGGGCACCTGGGTGGCTCGGTCGGTTGAGCTTCTGACTTGATTTTGGCTCAGGTCATGACCTCAAGGTCGTGAGATCGAGCCCCGTGTCGGGCTCTGCACTCAGTATAGAGTCTGCTTGGGATTCTTTCTCTCCCTCTCTCAGCCACTCCCCTGACTTACACTCTATAATACAATAAATAAGTAAACAAAATCTTTTTTAAAAGTCATTATAATTTTTAGAATTCATTTGCCTTAATTGTTTCTCTTGCTGACCTTCACCACTCTGAGGTACAAACAGTAGCTGCTACTCCCATCTTACAAATGGGAAACCCGAGACTCAGGGAGGATAAGGGATGGTTCAAGGCTCCTACAAAGCAGGAAAAGGGGAGAACTATACTGACACACGGGTCTTACAAAGGAGCAATTGCTAGAATTCCATGAGGAAGGCAAGGCAGGTTACTATTGTGGACCACCCACATCAATATTGCTATTAGAAACATCAATTTGGGGCCCTACCCCCTAGATTATAGACTGGCAAGTGGCCAAGCCCAAACTTCCCAGCTGCTGTCTTCCTGCTAAGATCATATTCTCTGTATTGTCCTGTGTCTTGCTTCTGGGGTTACTTGTGTCCTCGTTTCCTAGTGGTGGGCTCTACTACACCAGCTAAAAGGAAAGCTCCTTCCTACAGACCCTGTGCAGCACCCACTCAACACAGTCTTTTCCTATAAGGTCAGAAAACTGTGGGGGCCAGAATAGCACCCATCCTTCAAACGTACTTCCTACCAGCACTGATGAAATGAAGTCTGACAAGTGTTTCTTTTGCATGACTCTGGGAGTTGAGGCAACCAGAGCATGAATCACTTGTAATGCCCCCGGTAGAGGCATTTCCAAGACAAGATAATCCCCCAGTGTGTACAGAAGCTGCACAGACAGGCACAAAGGTCAGAGGCTGTGCTTCTGCCTGGAGCAACAGCTTTGTCCTCTCCTGCCCCTGCCTTGACTTTGAAACACTCTGTCAACACTGATCTGCCTGGAATCAGAAAGCGTCCATGTGCCGGCTGAGCCAGAGAGAAGTGGGATGGAAATGGCATTTGCCCCCGGTGGCTTTGCTGGATGACCACATCCCTCCAGGCTGCCATGCATGGACACACTGTTCTGGGGAGTAAGCCTGGAAGGCCTGGCCTTCATCACTCTGATGGGTGACCTTGGATGACCCTTGCCCTCTCTGGGTCAGATTTGCTCAGGTGCTAAGTCCCCAAGGCCCTTCCCAGCACTGATGTGGCATCTATGACATATTCCAGGGGGATACTAGTTGCAGTGGGAGTCTGGCTGGCTATCTTCCTACCTCATGGATGGGGAGTCAGCTGATACCCCAGGACACAAGTCAACCCCAGCTGTTTCAGCTGACAACTGTCTGAAGACAAGGGAAGAAGAGAGGGAGAGGTCAGCGTCCTCCTGAATTTCCATGTCTCTGGCTTTGAAGGGTTGTTAAAGGTCTTCTGGTCCTTTCCAATCTGCCCGCCTATTTCCTAAGTCCCCGCTAGCCCACTGGTTCTCAAACTTTCATGCATTAGAATCACCTGGAGGGAAAAACAGATGGCTGAGCCTCACCCGCAGTTTCTGATTCACTTGGTCTGGGCTAAAGCACCAGAATTTGCTTTTCCAACTTCCCGGGTGCTGCTGCTCTAGCTGTTCTAGCCATCTCAGTGGGGACCACTGCCTAGCAGCCATCCTGCCCCTGCTCTCCTGTGTCCTGGCCCTACCTCCCTTGCACAGATCCCCCTCAGATGGAGTTTAAAACCCGTCTCCCCTGTGGCTCCTACCCTCTCTTCATAGTCTTCCCTTTAGAATCCTGGCAGGTGTGAGCACCTGACGAGAACAACAGCAGTTACCCCCTCTTGCCAGGCACTGGGCCAAGCATTTTGCATACAGGAGCTCGACATCTTGTTGATTCCCTCCAGCCATACGGGAATAAAAATATTATTTCTACCTCACAAGGTCACTGTAAAAATCAAAAGAGTCAAAAAACATGAAATGACTTTGTAACCTTATAAACTGTTACAAGTTTTGTGTTTAAGTGCTCCCTTAGTTTGCTAGGACTGTTATAACAAATACCACAGACTGAGTGGTTTAAACAACGGAAATTTCTTTGTTCACTGTTCTAGAGGCTAGAATTCCAAGATCAGGATGCTGGCCGCTTTGGTTTCCTCTGAGGCCTTTATTTGGCTTACAGATAGCTGCCTTCTCCTTGTGGCCCCATTGGGTGGTCCTGGTGTTTGTGGGTCCTAATCTCTTCTTCTTAGATGGACAGCTGTTTTATTGGGATAGGGCCCACCCACAGGACCGAATTTTACCTTAGCTACCTTTCTAAAGGCCCTATCTCCAAATACAGTCACCTTGTGAGCTAATGGGAGGTAAAGTTTCAACATATGAATGGGGGCAAGTGGGACATTATTCAGCCCCTAATGAGTTTCTAACTGAAGCTTGATTAATGACTAGCTGTGTGACTACTGAGAATCACCTAAACTTTCCGGGCCTTTCTTTCTTTCTTTCTTTCTTTTTTTTTTCTTTTTAAGATTTTATATTGGGACACCTGAATCCCAGTCAGTTAAGCCGCTGCCTTCGGCTCAGGTCATGATCCCAGGGTCCTGGGATCCAGTCCCGAATCGGGCTCCTTGCTCAGGGGGAGCCTGCTTCTCTCTCTGCCTCTACCTGCCACTTTGCCTGTTTGTCCTCTCTCTCTCTGACAAATAAATAAATAAAATATTTAAAAAAAAAGATTTTATATTTACTTATTTGAGAGAGAGTGAGAGAGAGCACGAGCAGAGGGAGAAGCAGCGGAGGGCAGATGCTTAACCGACTGAGCAACCCAGGTGCCCCAGGGCCTTGTTCTCTTCATCAGGGCCCAGCTTCTAGTAATTCCAGGCACAGTGAGAGAATCCAAATTGGATGGGGGGTGGGGTAGATGCGTCAGCTTTCTGGGGAATTGAATTTGGAGAATAAAGATGATCAGGATGGAAGCTGGCTGAGAATCAACGGAGGAGGTCCCGTGTCCAGGTACCCCTTTAGGTTAGAGGCGTGGGGCCCTTCCCACCAGAGGAGCCTTCGTTCTCAGCTTCTCGAGGCTTTGCCGAAGAGGCAGGAGCCCCAGTCCTCGTGAGGCTCTGGCAACCTGCGCTGCCAGCCCTCCATTCCCCTGCTGATCTGCTCCTGATCTGCAGAGACTCCAGCCAGGGTACTTCCTTCACAGTCCTCTCTGTGGATTCCAGAACTTTCTGGAGAAGGGATGAGTGGGCGGAGAACACGGGCTTTAGAAACCAGCTAGATACCTAGAAGCAGGAGAATCATGGACTCAGTTACAGTTCACGGAGTTTGCTGTCATTGTTGTAATTATTCTTATAAGCGTTTACTGAGCAGTTACGAAATACCACCCTGTATCTTCTCAACAATCCTGAGACGGGTGCTATTACCCTATTTCTTAAATGTGTAAACTGAGGCTTAAAGAGTTCATTCAGCTATCCACACCCTCAACACCTGTAAGTTATCGAGTTAGAACTTGAACCCAGAGCTTTCCGAAGCAAACTTTATGTGCTGAACCTCTGTCCTATTACACCCGCATTAAAACATTGTGTGGTGGGTAGATACTTAATAACATAGGAAAATACCTTTGATGTATTCAGGGGGAAAAAGATTAAAAATTCACTATCCCTATTCTATCAATAAGTGTGTAGGGGGTTGGGGGGTTGTGTAGAGGGAGGGGAAGAGAAAGGAAAGACAGACTCAAGTCAGTGGTTATTTCTGGATGGTGGATACTTTCCTATGTTTTCCATAGTACTTAGAATAAATATGTATTACTTTCTACATCAGGGGAAAATGGATTTTTTAAAGTGGAAACTGACAGACAAGGGATTTGGAAGGAGACAGACCTGGGTGAGGATCCCCATGGTAGCTTCCCAGCAGCTGGAGCTGCCACCTGTCTCTGGATCCCTCTGAAGGGTCCAGGGACTGGTGGGGAGGGGCAAGGAGTTAGGAGTACACCTGATTGGGGTTCTATTTTTGAAAGAGGGCTGTGCTGGCATCCCCAGAGACGGAGCACGGTGTCTTGCCCTGAACAACCACTGCTATTTTTAGAGGGCGCCAACGAATTGCAACCAAGGAGAGAGGCGGGAGGAGCTCCTGGATGCTTCTGGAGACCCTGGGGGTCCTGAGCTGAATCCCAGTCTCTTCCTTCAAACAAGTCTGCCCGGGAAGTCGGTCCTCAGCTTCCCTGTGCCTTCGGATGCTGCAGTGACATCGAGAGTGTCCTTAATGCTGTGAGGGCAGAGAGGGCTGGGGCCCAACCCGAGGCGGCCACTCTGTGTCCTTGACGGGTGTGCTCCTTATAAGCGTCATCAGCCCATGGGGCATGGGAGATGTCTGAAGTGGACATCTCTTTGCCACAGCCAGAAAACAGGCAAGAGAGGATTACTGTCTGGGGGCAAAGCCTCCAAGACGTGTTCGTGAAAATTTTTCGAGAGGGGCAGAAATAGATAGAGATTAGAAACAGGTGGAGTCATAGAATCCTCAGCTGCAAGGGCACTCATCCAGCCACCGCGTCTGTGTGCCTTGCCAGCCCTGTGCTCGCAGAGCTGCTGTGAAGGGACACATCCCCTGAGCACCCCTCCCACTTCTACACAGTTGCGTGTTTGCCGATTTGTTCTAAGAAGTGCCTTGTCCGCCTAGCGTACATAATGCCTAACGATTAATAATGGTGGTGGTCACCCTCTGAGGTCGTATTGTAAGGATCCCACCCACACTTTCTCATTTCATCTTCACTATGGCCATCTGAGTTAGATACACTACCGTCCCCATTTTGCAGATGGGAGTCTGAACCAATGCCTAACACATAACAATAACGATAGCAAACGTTTACACACCTACTGTGTTCCAGGCACACTTCTAAGTGATTTATTTATGTGAATTAACTAATCTAATTTGCACAGAAGCTTGTAGGTAGTATTATCCTTTCCAGTTTGGAGACTGACGTCACGGAGCTTGCAGGGAGCTAAGGTAGGATCGGAACCCTGGCCTTCTGGCTCCAGCAGCCGTGCTCCTAAGGGTGAGGCCACCGTGTTCTGTGTCCTTGTGGATATTTGTTTGATGACTTTCTCATCCTGACCCATTCTTCCTCCTCTGTCTTTGTGCCACACACATTGGCCTCTTCCAGTTCTTCTGTCTAGCCAAGCCCTAGCTAGTGTCAGGGACTCCTCAGACGCAGTTCCCATGTCTCCCAGCTATGTCCGTACTACTTGTCATCCCTCAGATTCCAGCTTCCCTGTCAGAGGGATGCTTAGAAAGATGCTCTGATTTCTTCCTGACCAGGTCAGGCCCTTGTTTTTCCTCCCTCATAATAGCTGTGCTGCTTCTTCAAGGGTCCAAAAGCTCCCCGAGGGCCGGACAGAACCACTGTCCACCCACCCACTTCTTCCTGGACATCCCGATACAATATGGCTACTCAATCATGACTTGTCACCTACAGGCCTCGAAGCAGGGCTAGAAAACGGGGCTGGCGTTGGTGACACAGGGATGACGGCAAACCGGTGGGTCTGTTCCCTCCAACTCACCACAGTTTACCAAGAGCACCTTGGTGTCTCTGAACAGTCTGGTACTTGCTTCCTCACAAAATAGCGCCCACTGGAGAAGGGAAAGCAATTGAGAGACTCTGGGAAGGGAGGAGCGAGGGGGAGAATTCAGCAGAGGTTCTCAGCCCTGGCTGCTCACAGGAGCGGGGATGCCCCTACCTCAGCGGAACCAGGCCTGAGCACCTGGAGCTTCTGGGGGGCAGACCTAGGCCTCAGCACTTTTCACACCTCCTGTTCCTGGAGCCTGATCCTCCTAGACTGTGTTTTGGAAGCCAAGCCATCCAGAGAGAAGAGCATCTCTTAGAACACCCAGTCCTGCCCTCCTTGCTCCATGGTTCCTCAGCCTGTGGCAAGCCTGCTTGAAGGGCCGGGCCTCACAGAAGCCAAAGATGAGGACAGTCGCCAAATCACAATCATCCTCAGCATTTAGTAATAGCAGCTGACAATTATTTTGAGTAAACAGGGTGCTGGGCCTTTTGGTTCATCCTCTTACCTAACCCTGGCCACAGGCCTGTAAGCTGGTAGGTGGTGCTGTCATTTTTCCAGAGGAGGTGGAGCCCAGGTTGGAACTGGGCCTCAGGGAGTCAGAAGCCCGTGCTCCCGCCCGCCTGCTGGGCTGATGGGGGGCCGGGAGCAGGGTGCAAGCAGCAGGGCTTCTGGCTTAATCACTAACAAGACTGGGCAGGGCAGTGGGGGGGGGCTGATTGGAACCTGCTACATTCCATGCTAGGATTTAGGAGATGGGGGGAGGGGCTCCCAGGGTCCCCCAGTAAATCAATGCATTTTAAATGTTTCCCAAATTGCTAAGCTATTTCAGGGCTTCTGAGGAGAAATAGCTTGGGGAAGAAGCTATTGGCCCTTTGTGCCCTGAACAGCAAAACAAAATGCCAGATGAGAAAATGAAATCACAGGACATTGTGGGAAATGGGGGAGGGCAGAGAATCACATGGGAATAGTTTGGTGTGCAGGTTTGGGGAGAGCAGTGAACCTGTGTTTCCAGGTAGAGTGCTAGGAGGCTGTGTGGTATGGGGGGTTTTGAGCCTGGGCACTAGAGTCCAAAAGTTCTAATCAAACCGCAGCCTGGGACTCTCATGCCCCCACGGTGACGTGCCCGTGAGGGTTAAGTGTAAGCAGGCTCCTCACAGGCAGAGGCTTCTCTGTGGTTCTTGAAAAATGCAGATGCCCAGGCTCCACCATCAGAAAATCTGATCCTGTTGCTGTGAGGTTGGCCCAGGCAGGGTTGGTTGGTAGAGATCCCCCCCGTGAGTCTGGTAAAAGGCCCAGCTAAGAACCCCTGCCTCATTTCTCCCTCCCCTTCTCTCCACTACTCCTCTGTCAGACCCTTGGTTTTTTTCCCCTCTCAAATGGGCTTGATGTTCTGTGAGGAAACAATCCCCAGACCATTCGGAGTGACACACACATGCTCTCAGTAAACTGTGGTGAGGTGCTGGGAGCAGACCCAGCCTGTTTTCAGTTACACCTTTGCCTCTGAGAGGAACCAGCGCCAGCCCTGTTTGCTGTTTGGCACAGAAAAAAGACCTGGGAAAAAGACATGTGGTTGCCACAGAGCAGCAAGGACTCAGAGCCTTTTTGCTAAAAACCCATCACCCCTGGTCTGGCATTGGTTGAACACACCCCGTACGCACACACAGCCTTCCCCTGGCCAGCAGCAAGAGGGGAGCTACGCATTCATTCCTGCAACCTAGGCTACTGCTACAAGGCTTTCTCATTGAGACTGTTTGGAAGGTTCTAGAAATATGGGTTAGGCAGGCTCTGGGCCTGGCCCATCAAAGAAACAAATCCCCAGATCCTAAGGAGAAGAGAAAATGAGTCTTCCAGCCTCTAGCACTCTGTTTGCTGGGTGACCTGGTGGAATGGGAGGCCTGAGAACAGGGGTGACTTACGCTGTGTAAGGAAGAGAGCCCATCTCCCTGGAAACAGACTGAAGGAAACACAGAGAACAATTTTCCACCTGTACACAGAGCTTTACCGTGTATGCTCATCATAACCATGGCTGTTGTTAACGGACCCTCAGCCAGGGACTGATTTCTCAGACACTGTAACCAGCAGCACCCCCACAATAGACACACACACACACACACACACACACACACACACACGAGGCAGGGCTGAGGATCCTGACTGACTTCATAGGCAGGGAAACTGAAGCTCAAAGGACCACAGAGCTAGGAAGTGGTGAGGCTCAGGCTTTTGCGAATTTTAAGCAGCCCCTTTCAAACTTTTGACTGAATCTTTTCAACCACTTTAGAGATGGGCCAAGGGGAGGTTGTTACCACTATTTTAAAGATGAAGAAGAATAAGGCTCAGAGACACACAGTGATTTCTCTAAGTGTCACACAGCTCAGCACCAGGGCCCGGACCTGAGGCCAGGTGAGTCAGGCTCAAATGGCTGCTTCCCCAACTTCAGCCCAGGCCTGCCTGTGGCACGCTCCCTGCTGCCCCATATTCATGTCCCCTCTGGATGCCTTACCAGCTGGGCTACCCCGTGTTCCAAACGCTCCCATCCTTCGTACCCCTCGTGAAACCCACTCTGCTTTCCACTTTCTAGCTGTGTAACCTTGGAAGGCTGATTACCTCCTGCCCTCTGTGAGGTCATTTTCCTGCCAGGTGGGGAAAGGAGCACCTGTCTCTCTCAGGGCTGCTGTGAGAATGATGAGGTATTGTCCATGGCACCGTGGCCCACACAGGGTCCTGGCTGATGGATACTTGCGGATCAGACAGATTTATCTGCGGAGAATTTCACACACAGTCATCCAGCGCAATCCTAGGATGAAAGGAGACAGTGACATAACCAGGGCCACACAGCAAGCTGGGGCAGGGCTGGCTGATTCTCAACCCTTGTGTCCTGATTCCCAGGCCAGTGCTCCATGCACCGGGACCAGGTGGCACCCTAGGACTCAGGAGAAAGGTCAACACAAGGAAGGAAATCCAGGAAAGATCCCTCCACCTTAACCTACCCAGTGCTTCATTAAGAGAGACCTGAGCCCCCCTGCCAGGCCATTTCACTGCTGTGAGGCCCTCCAGAGGCCCAGTTTCCCAGTCAAGAACACCAGGGAAGGGGAAGGCTGGTCTTTTTCTCAGTCCTAACATCCTAGAAGGAAACGGTGGCTTTGGTGTTTGTGGTAGGGGGGTAGGCAGCCGGCGGGCAATCTCACTATCCCAGGTATCCGGCCTGGCCTTCCTGCTGCTCACACAGGGTCCGGGAGCTGGGGTCGTGAGGAGAGTGAACAGATCTGCGGGGAGCTCCTGGGATGGCTTCTGCTATCAGGGAGCCCCAGGGCGGGGTGGGGGGGCTTCTGCTATCTATAACTTCCCTGACCCCCCACCTTGCTGGGGAAAGAGTCCAAAGCAAGAGCTGGAGCTGGTGGCTGAGAAAGGTGGTTGTCACTTGGCCTCTGGAGAGAAAATAAGTCTCCAAAACTTTTTCTTTTTATGCCTGAGACACTCTGATGCAGTCTGTTCTGAAAGTCTTTTTTTAAACTGTAATTATAATTAAACCTGCTTTGCAACACGAAGGGGGGGGAGCCCACGCTCCTTGAATTGCACCACCTATTCAGATTATTTACATCTTTATGTGATTCCTTCCACATATGCTGCCACAGACTGTTTCTGTTTGAAGGGGCGGTTTGGGGTAAGGGCTTCAGAATACTTGGTTTAGAGGCTTGGGGGGAATAATGTCTGACCCTCATTCATTAGTTCACTTAAAAAAAATTAATACTGAGTTTTTACCCTTTGTCAGGCTCTGTACAAGATCCCTAGAGTCGAAAGAGGAGTTAGACTTGGCTCTGCCTTCCAAAGAGGGCAAAGAGAGGAAAAAGAAAGGGGGTTGCCATTTATGGGGCACCTACTATGTGCAAGGCCTTATGCAAGGATTTTTTTTCTTTCTTCTTTATAGCAGGAGCACAGAGAAGGGAGAGATCAGTGTTGTCTGGACTGAAGACTCTAGAAGGCTGTCTGGGGGTGTGGGGTGGGGGAGCACCATTTCAGGAGACTGGAAATCATCTCTATCTAAACCCCGCTGGGTATAGGGAAGCTGGCCTCCCTTACAGTAAGTGACCAACTGCCCCCAATGCATTTCCTCTGACACCAGTGGTCTAGAGGTCCCGCAGGGCTCTCTGACCTGACATCGGGAGCAGGACCAGCATGGGAGTCTGGCTAGACAGGCCTGGACTTGGCAAAGCCAGCAGGACAGAGCAATTTCTCTTATACACTCTGGGGCCTTTCTCTTCTATTATTCATGCTAACTGTGGAGCCCAGGCCATGTTAGCTTTGGTTCCATTTCAAATCAAAGTAAAATCCATTCTGCAAATATTTGTTGAGGCCCTCCAACTTCTTAAACAGACACTCCTTACACAGATGGGTAAGACCTAACTTCAGGCTTCTCAGGGCTCTCATTCTAGGAGGAACAAGAG
The DNA here is from genome assembly GCF_002288905.1 of Enhydra lutris kenyoni. Taxonomy (NCBI): domain Eukaryota; kingdom Metazoa; phylum Chordata; class Mammalia; order Carnivora; family Mustelidae; genus Enhydra; species Enhydra lutris. The sequence goes on from NW_019154121.1 coordinate 20,809,629, forward strand.
AGTGAATATCGCAAGAGCTGTCACAGGGCATCACAGGAGCATTTGCAAAAGGAATGTTCAGTGGCTTCATCTGCTGCTGCTTAATGAGGACCTACTTTGTGCCGGCATGGTCCTAAGGCTTAGGAGTCAGAAAGGAAGAGGATATGGTCCCTACTGTTACGAAGCACACATCCAGCTTCCTAAAAAACAGCAACAACAACAACAAAAACCAGAGCTATAATTTTGAGAAGACGACTGTGAACTGAGGGAGAAGGAAGGCTGTGGGAATAGATGAGGACTCTTGCGGATGGGGGAAGAGAAGGACACCTAGTATCTGTCAGATGCCAACCGGATGTTAGGGGTTTGCATGTTCTCTCTCTTCACAGTTGCTCTTCATGGGTTCGTTTTACAGATGTAGGAATTGAGACTAAGAGAGTTAAGTTGTTTGCCCAAGACAACAAATTATGAATATGTAAAATTTTGCCTTCTGTCCAATAATATAGCCATATTTACATTCATAGAAAACTGTGTTTTAAAAGACTTGCTGATAAGTAAAACTGATACTCCTTTGAGATTCACCGTACATATCCACTTGTTCCTTTTCCCTCTCCTTGTGGGTACTGCCTTTGAGAGGGTAGCAACAGGGCTCAGGGGAACAGGATCAGGAGGAAATAGGCAAAAGCCTTTACACATATTTTTATGTTCCCTAAAATTCAACCAGAAAGAAATTCCACCTAAGGAACTATGCCAATTACATCTGTTTTAATACCTGTGGATTTCTTACTAACACTTTCCACAAGCACTAGGAACTCTAGGATAGCCCTCCTTCGCAATTTCAATGAGATGTTTAAATATTTGTTTTGCGTGCTTGCAGGTAGCACCTGTGCTAAAATTTCCCCATAGCGTGGTCTGCAAGAATTGACTGCCTTTCTGAGGTCAGGACGTGGATTTGCTAACTTCCACACCCCACCCTTCCATGTTAGCCTGGCCTGGACCTGCTGTAGACAGAGCCCAGCCCCCGCAGGGACCCCAATGCCTTCTTCCTCCTCCCTCCTCCAGGGTTCCTCTTCTCCCTCCCCCTCCTTCCCCTCCTCTTTTTCCCTCCTCTTCTTTGCCTCTTCACCATGCTCCCACCCTGCTGTCCTCCCTTCTGTTCCTTCATTTTCCACTTCTTCTTCCCCTCTTTCCCTCCCTCATTCTCCTCTCCTCACTCGTCCATCCCCCTTTCATCGGCCCTCTTCTCTCCCCTCCTTCCCTCTTCCTGTAACTCCCTCCTCTTCCCTCTGCCTTCTCCCTCTTCTCCCCTCCCTTTTCTCTCCTTTATCATCTCAACTCTGCCAGGACTCCCTTGAAACCCCCTACACTAAGGCTTTTTCAGCTAGGGTTTGTGACTCCCTGCAGGGTCTGTGAGTAAGTTTCAAAGCGTCTGTTTATCCTGGAACTGGAGCCCAGCATTCTGGGATTGTGGGCATAGGTATCTCCTTTTGTGGAGAAGTTGCTGGGGTTTGATCTGATTCTCACGGTGTCATGGAGTTGGACACACCACTTCTCTTTCCAGTTCTTCATCTCTGGTTCATTGTTTTCCTAACTTCCCACAAGTGAGATTCACAGTTTACTTATAATTGATTCAAACTTTTGCAACTATTGAAAAAGTAAGTGCACAGAAAGCCTTTGTAGAGAGAGCCCAGTACTCGGGAAGCCTGAGCGTCCCCGGCAGTCGTGTGGATTAAATGAGATCTCCTGGGTGAGTGTTGGGCATGTAGGCAGTGCTAACTCAATGACAGTCTCCAGCCCTCCCCCTTTCTCTTGAAACACTGCTCTTTGCAGATGAATAAAGTTGGGTCTCATTTTCAAGAGCTGCCATGACACAGTGCCTCAGATGGAGTGTCGTCTTTTCTTCCCATTCTGTAGGCTCCAAGTCTGAGATCAAGGTGTTGGCTGGGTTGGTGTCTTCTGAGTCTTGTCCTTGGCTTGAAGAAGGACCTCACATGGTCTCTCTTCTGCATGTGACTGTGTCACAAGCTCCTCTGCTTGAGAGAACAGCAGGCGTACTGCATTAGAGCCCCCTCGTATGTCCCCATTTTACCTTATTACTTTTCTATAGACCCTATCTCAAAGAAAACTCATATTTGGACGTACTGGGGGTTAGGACTCCAATATATGAATGTTGGGGGAGGACAGAGTTCAGCCACCAACACACTGGATGGAATCCCTCCCTTGCACTGGTCTCACCAGGGCCCTGCCTGAGGGGCCAGTCTCGGGGAGGGGGAAGTTCCCCAAGCCAATCAACTGAAAACTATTGCATTTAGAATTTGGTCTTAATTCAAACCACTATTGACAGAAGGTTATTTAGGAAGCACTTTCTGGCTGAGCGGGTCCAGAATTAATTATTAAGGACCCATCCTTGCCCTGGCAGGAGTCATGGACACCACGTGAGCAAGGAGCCAGCCCACGTGGTTGCCTCTGCTTCCTGACAGATAGGAAGAGTCTGTGTTTTATTTATACGTGCAGCTATTCTTAGTCGTGTACTTTTCCCTGTGTCTTCAGCAGAAGGGAGTCTTGTAACGACTCCATCTTGAACCCCTCTCATATTCAGATTAATTGATGGGGTTCAGGTCATTGCCCTGGAGTTTAAGAGCCAGGATGCAGTAACCCAAACACATTACCAGATCATTAAAGCTGTGTGTGTTCAAGTTTAACACCCACAAGAAGAAGGTGGAGGGAAGGGTGGGGAGGCATGGGGGCACTGGAGCTAAGAAGTAGGTTTAAAGATTTCATACATATACACCCCACTCCCCTTGGAGAGTTCAGTTAACAAAATTCTTCCCCTAATACCACCTGCAATGTAGATACGTGGTCTGAAGACAATCTCTCAGCAAGGCCAATGGCCAGGGGATCAGCCTCCGAGGGGCAGTTTCAGATGCAATAAATTAGAGCTGTGCGCTTAGTAATATACATTGGATGCGGGCGAATCAATAGTCTTGGTGCATTCAAGTAAAGATTCCAAGTAGTTGATTTCAGGAATAACCCTTGCTATTTATTTGCATAGTTCTGTGACCTTAGGCTGTGCTTTTTTAGAAGATTTGAGATGGCGAGGGTCTCTCTCCTCTTGTTGTCCCACCCCACCCTCTGGCATGTAATTTTCCCAGGATTGCCGGCCTCATAGATTGTAACCTCATTTATCATTTCTCCACCGTCTGCTCTTCTCTGTTCTGAGGACTGGCTCTGGGTTTCTGCCATAAGGCACTACAAAGTGAAGAGGAAAGTTCTCCACTGACTAGTTGTTTTGCTTTGGCATGTCATTTACCCTTCTGGGCCTCCTCTGTATAGTTGAGGATAACATACCTGCCTTATGGAATTGCTGGTAGGATTAGAGATAAAGGATGTGAAGCCTTCTCTGTGGTGCCTGGGATACCAGTTGATTGACAAATAGATGTGATTATTATTACAAGTTTCCCTAGATGGCTTTGCTGGGTGGAAGGGGTGCTCTGGGCAGTCAGTACCCCAGATTCCTACTCCCCTCTGTTACCTAACGGACCTCCATTCTGAGCCACAACCGCCAGCCTAGAAACCGAGGTTCTCACTAGTTCAGCCAACTATCAGCCTGGCAATAGAAAAGATGATAGACTCATCCAAGACATGGGAAGATTAGTAAAGGCGCTGCAGTAGAAAAGAAAGAATATAGTTTTGGCAGTTAGAAAGATCCAGATTCAAATCCCAGATTTACCACTTTACCTCGGGCGTATTCCCTTGTTTCTTTGAGGCTTGGTTTATTCGTCTTTACAAGTGAGATAAAAGCGTATTTGCTTACAAAGATGAATGTGACAATGAAATTAAATCTTCTACACATATAAAATACACCTCTGTTCCTGGCACAGAAAGACACTCAGACCTGGGAACAACATCGTCATCATCATCATCCTCATCATCATTGTTAGGAATATTACCTCCTTGGCAATTGTTTTTGGAGATTTTGACTATGTCAGGAAGAATTTTGAAATAGAAAAGCTTCTCTGCAGTGCTAATGTTTTGTTTTGTCTTTTTTTTTTTTTTTTTTTTTTGCCCCCTAGCCCAATGCACTTTTTCTAAAGACTGCTAAGGCTTATGATTCCATCAAAATCAAGAATTTGGTAATAGGCATGAACAGTTACATCCCAAACCTTAGGCAATGATATATCAGCTTTTCCTTTCACAGGGTCCAAACACGTGAAAATCAAATGGTGTATGCCAGTACTCATGGGGAATAGGCTTTCTGTGGAAAGTTCCACGTGAATCGTCACCCGGCACCAAGAGTCACATGGCACCATGACAGTTGCCAGTGATGCAGTGTGAAATTGGATGGCCATCTAAGTGGACCCAGTCAACCTACTAAGTCCTGCCTCAAATATGAGACCATAAACTTTGGTTCTACCGCCTTTCAAGTCATGGGCCAAGGAGTAGAGGACTCTATTTTTTCACATATTTTAAAATTAGTTTTTCATTTCAAAGAAATATATAGATTGAACTGGCCAAACTAGAGGATTGAAGTTACAGGGATGCTTGGGAGGTTCAGTCAGTTAAGGCTCTGTCTTCAGCTCAGGTCATGAACTCAGGGTCCTGGGATTGAGCCCTGCATTGGGCTCCCTTCTCGGCGGGAAGCCTGCTTCTCCCTCTCCCCACCCCCACTCATGCTTGCTGTCTCTCAAAAAATAAAATCTTTTTTTTTTTAAAGAAGTTATATCCAACATTTGTACTTCAGAATGCAATATTAAAAGCCTTACATATTCAAATTGATTTAATTATAAAACATTCTCAAGGTTAAAAAAATTAAAAAATAAAACATTCACAAGGTAAAATTCACCATTTTAGCCATTTTTAAGTGTACAGTTTGATGGTGTTAAGTCCATTTATGTTGTTGTATAGCTGTGAACACCATGCATCTACAGAACTCCTTTATCTTCCAAACCAGATTCTGTACCCATTAAGCAATAACTCCCTTTTCTGTCCTCTCCCTACTCCCCAGCAGCCACCTTTCTAGGTACCTCAGAGACGTGGAATCATATGGTATTTGGGTTTTGGTGACTGACTTACAGCAGTGGACATAATGTCCTCAAGCTTCATCCCTGTTGTAGCATGTGTCAGGATGCCCTTCTTTTGTGAGGCTGAATATTATCTCAGTGTACTTTTAGGCAACATTTTGTTTCTCCATTCATCTCTCAAAAGGCACTTGGGTTCCTTCTACCTTTTGGAAGGTTCCTTCTACTTTTCTGACTGATGCTGCTAGGAGCCTGGGTACACAAGCATCTATTCAAGTACCTGCTTTCAGTTCTTTTGGGTACATACCCATGAGTGGAATTGTCCAGTCATACGGTAATTGTCGTTCAAAAGTTTTGAAGAATGGCCACACTCTTTTCCACAGCAGCTGCATCACTTTACATTCTCACCAGCAGTGCACAAGAGAATCCATTGCCCCCTATCCCTGCCAGTGTTTGCTAATTTTAGGTTTTGATAGTCGTCAGCCCAATGAGGGGCACCTGGCTGGCTCAGTCAGTTGGGCATCTGACTCTTGGTTTCAGCTCAGGTAATGATCTCAGGGTCATGAGATCAAGCCCTGCTTCAGGCTCCTTGCTCGGTGGGGAGTCTTGCTAAAGATTCTCTTTCCTTCTCCCCCGGCTCTCTCTCTCTCTCTAAAATAAATAAATAAATAAATATTTTTAAAAAGATTTTATTTAAATCTTGAAGAGAAAGAGCACAAGCACGGGGAGTAGCAGGCAGAGGGAAAGGGTGAAGGAGGCTTCCCACAGAGCAGGGGGAGCCTGATGTGGGACTTGATCCTAGGATCCGGGGGTCATGACCTGAGCCCAAGACAGACACTTAACCGACTGAGCCACTCAGGTGACTGTAAAATAAATAAATAAATCTTTAAAAAAAAAATAGTCTTCCTAGTGAATGTAAAGTATGGAGTCATTCTTATTTATTTCTCCATTTTTTTAAATTAATAAACTTTACTTTTTAACGGCAGTTTTAGGTTTATGGCAAAATTGACTGGAAGTATAAAGAGTTCTCGTAAACCCCCTGCCCACACACTTGCACAACCCCCCCCCCCACCATCAGTAGCCATATCACAGTGGTACATTTTACAGTCTGTGAACTCTACACGGACACATCATTATCCCCTAAAGTCCTGAGTTTACATTAAGGTTCCCTCCTGGTGGTGTACATTCTATGGGTTTTGACAAATGTATAATATGAAAGAAGTTCTGGTGATCCCTCCTTGTTGTTTGCCAAAATACATTTTTAGAACTGGGTGATGAAGCTTGAAAAGCACAATCAGTGCTTTCCCTTTCCATGTCGCCTTGGTTAATGATAAGCCTGAACATAAACGTATTTACACGATATGGTGCCACTGAACCTTCGTGGCAGTTCTCAAGCTCAGACCTGAGCTTTCAGAGTCAGAGAGATCCTGATTCAGCTCCCAGAGCTACATTTTCTCACTGTGTGCCCATGGGGAAGACACTTAATCTCAGTAACGCTCAGTGTTTTCTCCTATAAAATGGGATTGGGTTATAATATCAAATTCACTGGAGGGTTGTGTGAATTAAATGAAATAATCCATATAAAGCCCTTTGCATTGCTCTTGAAACAGACTAGAGATTCAATAATAACTAATATTATTCCAAACCATTCTGAGCACCTACTATTTGCCAAGCTCTCTACTGTTAATCACCTACTTGGTCTTCAAACCTTTTTTTTTTTTTTTAATCATCTGTCCCTAATAGTAAATGACTTTTGACTATACATATTCAGCATTTTCATCTTTACTTATAAGTTATACCATGATTCACTCTCAGTCCATGTACTAAACATTAGGAAAGTTTAATGCTGTCTTTCTTAAGATTAAGAGAGAGAGAGGATGTTCAGTCATGTTCTCCCCAGCTACCAATAAGTTGTCTTGAACACTTTGTTTTAGAGGACTCTGGTTTTGCTTATTTAAGACAAGGGTTGGACTTTTTTTTTCATAAAGGGTAGATAGTAAAGATTTTTTACTTTCTATAGTCTCTGTTGTTTTTTTAAAAAAATATTTTAACTAAATTTTTTTAAGCAAGCTCTAGGCCCAGCATGGGGCTCGAACTTACAACCCCAAGATCAAGAGTTAGATGCTCTACCAACTAAGCCAGCCAGGCACCCCTTGTCCAGTCTCTGTTGTAATTACTCAACTCTGCTGTGGTTAAAAAAGCAGCAAAGACATTATGCAAGCAGATGGGCATGGTGGTATGCCAATAAAACTTTACTTGCAAAAACAGGTGTTGTCCACAGTTTGCAGACCTCTGACCTGAAGATGATGCCTGTTATGAAGATGAATCTGGCAAGGGTAATATGGGTTAACAGAGAAGGGGCAAGAATCAGAGCAGAGGCTGTAGCAGGGTCAAGGCCAAAGGTGATGACAGCATGAATCTCCCAAGCAGGAACCAAAGGGACCTCAGCAAATTCTCATTTCCTTCTCTATTCTGGTAGATGGTTGCTAGCAGCATACTTTGGCCCATGCCTTCCCTCCTGGGTGAATTAAGTAAATGTGATTATACTTACATGGATTAATACTATGTTATTATTACTAAACATATACTACATAGTATTATTACTATAAAATAAGTCCTATACTTCCATGCATCTATAGGAACTTGTAACCACATACTCATGAATCTGCACGCAGCCCCATGTTGACTCATTAGCTTTCTCGAGTCCTTTGGAAAAGGAGGTAGAGTAAAAGTGAAGGAGTGAATAATTAGATGTCAAATAATTAAAAGTACTGTTGAGGTGCCTCGTTAGCGCAGTAGGTAGCACGTCAGTCTCATAAAAGTACTGTTGAGAAAGAATGCCTTTCAAATAGTTTTTTTTTAATTGGGTTTTAATATGGCTGACTTGGAAAGTTTCTCTCCAGAGATGATGTTGATTGGTAGCCTATATAGTTATTAATAACATGTAGTCAATCTGCTAGGAGTATATTAAGTGTTCAGGAGAGAGAACATCAGGAAGTGGCTGCCAAGGATTCAGGCAACAGTGTCTGCTTGGGACACATTGTTTTCTTGGCAGACAGTCAGTGACCATTGCACAGAGCTGGAGTTGGTGTATAGCCTGAGATGGCCCATGGGTCTGTATCTCACGGTTTTGAAATGTCAACCACCTCTACTGAGACCGGAAGCCATCAGTTAAGTGATTGGTCCTCCAGGCAGTGCATTCAGCAAACAGTTTATAATCAGAGACTCCTAACCAAAATTTTAGTACCACATCTGTAAAACTAGGCTGGGTGACTTTAAAAAAAAATACATTTATTATCATATTTTCTCACTTCAACATTTAGACCTATTTATTCTTGAAAATTTAGAAACTCTAGGTGAGCACGTGGAAGAAAATAATAAGTAGCTATTCCCCTACCACACTGAAATAAATGCTCCTGCTTTCTCTGATCCACAAACACACACACAGATGCACACAAACACACACACATTTCACCTCTCTCTAATCTCTAAAAATAGAACCCTCCTCCGTATTGAATTTTGAGATCTGCTTTTCTTGTTGAACAATATGTAATGTACAACTTTCCATGTCATTACATAGTCATCTACAAAATCTGTTTGTAAGGGCACATAGTATTTTATCATGTGGAATGCCAGCCGTTTTTCTTTACATTTCTCCTACTGTTAGACATTTGGGTGGATTCCCATCGTTTTCCACTCTTCTGCTCACTACTGCACTGAGTGCTAGTGCTGGTATTCGGTCGGATAGCACTGACAGGGCAATGCAGCCTGCCATGTCTCAGCTAGTGGGTGCCTAGATCGTCACTATTTTTAATATCACCCCAGAAACATTTTTATATAAGTCTGTGGATTCCTTGGGATACTTTAGAGGACCACTAGAATTTCTGAGTTATCAGAATTCCATATATATATATATATATATATATATATATATATTATTTTTTTTATTTTTTTTTTTAAGATTTTGGTATATTTTGGCAAACTGGCCTCCAGAAAGATAAGTACTAGGTTGACCTGTGTGCAAAGCCCTTCGAGCCCAAACCTTCTGGGGTAGGTATTCCAGAACTTTGATGAGGAAAAGAAAGAACAAAATAGAGCTTGCTTTGGAATCAAAGATTGACATAGATGTGGACAGTGTATTAATTGGGGATCTGACAAGAAACAGGGGCAATTCAAATGAGGTGGTTCAGGAGAGTGCGGTGAAGGGGCTATCCTTTTTTTTTTTTTTTTAAGATTTTATTTATTTGTCAGGAGAGAGAGAGAGCACAAGTAGGGGGAGCGGCAGGCAGAGGGAGAGGGAGAAGCAGACTCCACACTGAACAAGGAGCCTGATGTGGGGCTCACGATCCCCTGCCTGAAGGCAGACCCAACCAAATGAGCCCCCCGGGTGCTCTGAAGGGGCTATTTTTTTTAATTAAATTTTTTAATTTTTTAATAAACATATAATGTATTTTTAGCCCCAGGGGTACAGGTCTGTGAATCGCCAGGTTTACACACTTCACAGCACTCACCATAGCACATACCCTCCCCAATGTCCATAACCCCACTCCCCCTCTCCAGACCCCCCTCCCCCCAGCAACCCTCAGTTTGTTTTGTGAGATTAAGAGTCACTTATGGTTTGTCTCCCTCCCGATCCCATCTTGTTTCATTCATTCTTCTCCTATCCCCCTTACCCCCCACGTTGCATCTCCACTTCCTCATATCAGGGAGATCATATGATAGTTGTCTTTCTCTAATTGATTTATTTCGCTAAACATAATACCCTCTAGTTCCATCCACATCATTGCAAATGGCAAGATTTCATTTCTTTTGATAGCTGCATAGTATTCCATTGTATATATATATACCACATCTTCTTTATCCATCCATCTGTTGATGGACATCTAGGTTCTTTCCATTGTTTGGCTATTGTAGACATTGCTGCTATAAACATTTGGGTGCATGTGCCCAGAAGGGGCTATTTTTAATGTGTGGCAGAATTAGAGGCAACCAGGAAGCCTGGTGAAGCACCCTGAGGCTAGCAATAGCTGGGAGCTGTGGCCACCCAAGGCCAGAAGGGGGAGGGGAGGGAGCAGCCCCTGGGACCTGGACGATAGCAGTGGCTGCATTGTAACTGTAACAAAGGGCTGTCCCCAAAGAGTGATGCCCTTGCACACAGGCCTGCAGCCACTGCCAACCCACAGTACAGCAGAGAGGTTGCCCAGTGAGTAAAATACCCCAGCCTCATTCTGCTCCTAACTTCAACCTGCCAAGACTCCTATTGGCTGAGCCCACCTGGAAGCCAGAGGGAGGCCCACTGATCCAGGTTAAACAGTGGCCTCCCAGGGCACTGAGCAGGAGGGAAAAGGGTGGGAAGGCTCTGGATGGGCACACTGAGACATCTGGCTGGCACAGCCCTAGACCAAGGCATGGACATCAGTTCTCAGGTTTTTGGTAGCACCTGGGCCCAGAACAGACAAAGGGAGGATGAAGATGAGCCAGGGTGTGGGGTGGGGGTGGGGAGGGGCGCCAAAGCAAGGCGATCTTATGTAACTTACATCCTTATGAAAACGCATTTTGCTTTTATTTTAAGGCATGCTATTTATGAATTCCTTAGGGGGTTAAAAAGCATAAGAGATGGGTTTTTGATGAGATGTCAATAGAAAAATCTCTTCTCTCCTGGAATAACGGCGCTGTTGTTTTGGCTTGCTGTTTTTAAAAAAAAGGCCATCTGTTTTCATCAACATCAACAAGAATCTCTAGCCACCTTTTCCCTCATAACCCTCCGTCTCTTTGCACAAATGACAATATTCCCTTCGTGATTCATTCCTGGAGACATTCTTCTGGGCTAAATGTTGCTACTAAATTTGTACTTGAGTTTTCACTGGGAGTACCACATGATCCTTGCTCAGCCAGCCACTGTGCCATTTCGGCTTTCATTTCCCAAGCCCCAGATTGGTATACCTTGGGGTGGCCAGTGGCTCTGGACGAGGCTTTTATGCAGTTGGTTTCTCCTGTGTTCTCAAGGGATGTTTGAGGTCTTCGAGGGAGCCTAGTAAATAGCACTCCTCCTTCCACCTGAGTCCTGAACAAATTGGGAGACAGATAAAGGGTGACAGATGGAAGCTAAAATATCACATTTATTACTGGTAATGAATAAATTCCCTTGGTAAGAGAGCTGAATCAACTTGGTCATTGGATCCAGGATTAGGCAGACTGCCCCACCTGGTCATGGACGGTGCCGGCTGGGGGCGGAGAAAGAGCCAGCCCTGGAAGAGTAGAAATAAGTGTTGCTAGTCACCAAGAGGAAGAAGGGTGAGGCTCAACCTGGCATACTCGGTTTGTTCTTCCTCAGTTTCCCTCCAGTATAACTCACTCCACTACCTGTGAGTAAAGGGTCAGAGAGAGGCCAGGAGAGTCACTAACGGGGCTCCCTTTCCGTGGAAATTAGTATCAGAATTAGAACAAAGTTTCCCTTTGTTCACATAACATGGGTTACAGTGGCATTGGTCACACAGAAGCTAAAAGACGTGCCTTGCATGAGCCTAGTACTTAAAATACACTGAGCAATTTTTGTTGACTTTGTGTGTTCATTCACGTAATGAATAGTTACCGAACAAAGACGGAAGGCCAAGAGAAGGAGTTAGCTTTTTTATTCTTGGTACAGCAGGGAGCCGCTAGAAGATTCTGAGCAAGGGAGAAACATGATCAGATTTACACTTTGGAAAAATTACCCTTATTGCCTTTTGGAGAACGGATTTTAAGGAGGACAAGTTGCAGACGTGGAGAGATGGATTAGGAGGCTTTCTCTGCTGTCCAGGTGAGAAGTGATGATGTCTGAGACTAGGGTGAACACGGAGGAGAATGACACAAATGGACAAGTGGGGGATAACCTGCAGATAGAGTTATCAGGATTTACTGATGGATTGAAGGAGGGGGAGAGGAATTGAGAGTGTGCTGCAGTTTTAGTTGAATGACTGAATGGATTAGAGATAAAGTAGACAGGGAGGGACAGGTGTGGGGTGAATGAATGATGGTGTCCCCAGGCTGCCCAGGCTCTTATGGAGGCTTGCGGTGGGCTGATCATACATCCCTGTTTGTCTGGGCCAGTCCTGATTTATACCTGCTGACCCAGCATAATGATTAAGAATGCTTCCTTTTAGGGGTCTTGGGTGGCTCGGTCCGTTAAGCATCCACTTTTGATCTCTGCTCAGATGTTGATCTCATAGTTGTGGGTTCAAGCCCTACATTGGGCTCTGCACTGGGCATGGAGCCTACTGAAAAGAAAAAAGAAAAAAAAAAAAAGAATGCTTCCTTTCACCCTCAAAAGTGGCCTGCTTTGGATAATTAAGTACCTGGTCACTCAAGCCTAGAAAGAATTTTGAGCTAATAGAGAAATATTGGAAATGTGCTTTGTCATGTGAAAAACAGTGTATAAATGAAAAGCATCAATCAGCATTTGTTATGTTAATGAAGATTTGTCCCAAAGCTGTTCTTCTTTGCTCATGAACTTACACAGTTACTTTAGGTGACCTGCCTCTGTTGCCTGATTCACCTTCCATGCCCTGTCTCTCCCACCCCTAGAAAGGGACTCTGTTCATGAATCCTCCTCCTTCCCTCGTCCTTCTCCCCCTCCCTGCTCCAGCCTTTCCCGCAGGTGCCAGTGGTTTCTAAAACACATACTTCATTGCCCTGTGGGGGCTCTCCATTTGAAGGAACCCAATGGTTCATGTTTTTATAGATCAAAGCTTTGTGAAGTATTACACAGTGGGTCCCTGCTCTAGCACTTTTTCTTGGCTGGTTCACCTCAAGGAAGACTTAGTCTTATAAAACAATCCTCACTTGTCCTGGCTCCCAGAGTACTTTGTGAAAATGAAAATACCCACTTTGCAACTGCCTTCCCTTCTTGAAAATGTCTAAATATACAGTGGTGCCCACAGAGGCTTTTGCATTTTACACAAATGCCACGGCTCTGTATGTGTGCAGGGGGAGGCACGTCCCAGTTTGGAGAAGGACGTTTCTAGATGCCCAGGTTGTGGTCCCAGCCCTTGCCCTTAGTAGAGCACCTGCAAAACACTCACTTCTCACCTTCTCGGGTCTTCATCTCTTCACTGTAAAATGGGGGAGGGGGTCTCTCCCCACTTTGTCATTGCTTCCAACTCATTGCTGGTTTTCCTTAGGTGGCAGGACAAAGAACTGCCTGATCATGATGCTTGTGGACCTAGGAGGGGATTATGGCACCATCTTTATTTCTCAAGCCAAATTTGAACTGACGTGAGCCTTCACACATGGACTGATGCAAGTCTGTGTCATTCTCTGATGGCCCCCTCCCCTGCTTCCTCTTCCCAACAGACCCTAAACCAAGGACATTTGCACAATCTGTGTGATGTTCATCCCAAAAGGTCTCTCAGACTTTTGAGTGCTAATTTGTATTACTTTGCTAGGACTGCTAAAACAAAGCACTGAGAACTGGCTTACATAACAGAAAGTTATTGTTTGGAAGCCAGAAGTCCAAAAGCAGGGTGTCGTTAGGGCTGGGGCCTTCTGAAGTCTGTGATGGAGAGTGTGTTCCCAGCCTCTCTCCTGGCTTCTGGGGTTAGTTGGCATCTTCGATGTTCCTTGGCTTCTAGAAGCATTGCCCCAGTCTCTGCCTTCCCCTTCACATGCCATTCGTCCTGTGTGTGTGTGTGTCTGTCTCCAGATTTTTCCTTCTTAAAAATACACTGGTCATATTGGATCAGGGGCCCACCCAACTCCCGTACATCCTCCTCTTACCCGACGACATCAGCAATAACCCTATTCTCAAGGTCACATTCTGAGGAGCTGGGGGTTGACTTCAACGTCTGAATTTTGGGGGACACAATTCAGCCCATAGGAGCTGTTTTAACGACAGCCCACTGTTATGGTTAACACCATTTTGTCTCACAGACAACCCACTGGCCCAGGGTCAGCTGCCCAATGCTGGACTCCCAGTGTGACAAAGTCTCATTTGTCCAGCTTCCAACCCAAGTGCACATAGTTCTTGGAAGGAAAGGGGTCTTCTTTGTGCTAACTTCTGCCTCTAGTGATGTTCCTCACTATACTCTGGTGATCACTAGGATCCTTAGCAGCGTCTCCAACCCTGACACTCTCAAGGTCTCCAGATCTCAGAGGTGTTCAGAACAGCTAAGCGTGAAGAGCTCCTGGGAATGCAGTAACGCCAGCCAACTCTCTGTAGGGGCAAAGATGCTCAGACCTTGGACACAAAGTCCTGTCCCGTTCTTCCTGGAATGGGGTGAGGGGAATACTTACATTTATTTCAAATGAATGTCAAGGTCTTCTGCCCTCTCAGTCCCCTGTCTTCCTTGCTGTATCAAAAGACAAATACATACAAAGGGACACAGGTTGTTCCTCGTCCTAGGCCGGGCTCTAATGTGTACAATCGGTCAATGTTTACTGGGCAGCTACAAAGCGCTGTATGGAACACCGAATTTGAAGTTGAACACACCACTGTTCTGCCCTCGGTTGATGGTGAATGATCCAGATTTTAAGTAATCATTTGACACCCAATCTGCCAGAGAAGAGATGTGGCTCGCCCCAGGTGCGACGCAACCGCTGCATGTCAGAGTTAGAACCAGGGTGGATATCTCCCAGCTCCTCATGTGTGTAAAGTCTGTGTGGCTTTCTACTTGGGGGGTCAGGAAATTCTGATTACGAATGTCTTCTGCTGCCTGGTGGGCATTGCCTTTGCCCTGGTCTCTGACTATGGGGGCGCTGGTAGTGGCTTGTGGTTAAGCGTTGGCCTCATCCGTGTTCATGTGGGAGGGAGCGGATCCCGTGGCCTGACACTGGATCTTGTAAAGGAAACCATCGTGGAGAGCCTGAGCATGACCAGAGATTTGTTAAATTAACAGTCTCTGGGGGAGTTTCAGTCACTGCAGCGGAAATGTGCTGATTAAAGAGACAGTTTGGTGGAAGGGGGAGGTCTGGAAGACCCGGCTCTGAGTCCCTCTGTCCATGTCCTTCCCTCCGTTGCCTCTGTGCTCTGGCTTTGCGATGCTGAGCAGGTTACTCAACGCTTCTGAGCTCCAGTGCCTTCCCTCTCATGACCCACTCAGTGCCAGGGTTAAGGAGGGGAACCAAGCTGCTTCCCAGCTGCTGCTGAGCCCCAGAGCCTGGGCTTGCTTTCCAAATGCACCAGTGTGTCTCCTATCTCTTGCCGTGTAACAAACCACCCCAAACTCAGTGCTTTAGAACAACTCTTCATTTTTGCTTTGTAGTCTGTGGGTTGGCTGGGCAGTGCTGATGAGCTGCCTGAAGCTTGGTGGGGCTCATTCATCCACGTGAGGTCAGCCTAGGGTGACCAGCCCTCCCCATCTGCCCGGGACTGAAAGGCCTCTGTGGCTATGAGACATTCAGTTTTAAAGTCTGGGGCAAAAGGGAGTGGGTTGGTCACCCTCCATCAGCTGGTGGATGGGCTGAGCGCTGATTGTCATCTGGGGCAGGGGGAATATGCAGGAGGGTGACCAGGCATGTGCCTCTTGTGCTCCAGTAGACTGCCCTGGGCTTGACAGCCTGGCGACTGAGCAAACCTCCAAGAGAGCAGGAAGACATGAGCTCAGAACTCTCACACAATCACTTTGCCTCATTCTGTTGTTAAAGCAAGTTACCAGGTCAGCCCAGCTTTAACAGGTGGGAAGATGGTCTCTACCTCATCATAGGAGCTGCAGGTCACAATGCAAAGGGGTGTGTATCCAAGGAGGGCAAGAATCGTGTCAAATTTCTGATCAATCTACTGCAAGCACTAAGAGCCCTGTTTTCTGCAGCACTCACATTCCATCTCTGCTAGCCCTTAGGATACCACCAGGAGCCTCAAGTGTGCTAATGCGGCAGAGCAAGCTTAGGGCCTCCCAAAGACTCTCCCCTTTGTGTCTTGCTTTCTCCACCATCTCCTTAACCCTAAATGGAATACCCTTCCCCTTTGCCTGGCCAGCTCTTCTCTTGGAATGCAGCTTCATAGTCACTTCCTCCAGGAAGTCCACCCTGACTTCCCGTGCTGGTTTAACATACCCTTGCCCACCTGGGTCAGCACCCCATGCTCCCACGGCCCTCTGCTTCCCTGTATCACAGCACTGATGCCTAGTACCAGCACTGGGGATTGGGAGCTCCTTGACTCCAGGGGCGTTGGATTTGTCTCTGCTTCCCAGCACCCCACAGAGGGCATGGTGCAGAACACATGTTCCAAAGTGTAGGCCTTAGAGGTGGCTTGAGGTCACAGCTAATTAAAGGCCCAGCTTGAATGGGAGCTCAGGTCTCTTGAGCCCCAGAGTCATTGTTCTGCCCCCTCTCAGGTGGGCCCCATTCAGCAGTAGACATCAGCATCATTCTACCCCCATCTGCCAGGCACAAGACAATTATCTAACCGTGGTTCCAGCTCTGCTAACTGGTTTGTGCTTTTTTGGGCCTTGGCACTGTCCAGGGTGAGATTCTGCACACACAGAACAACAATAATGACGTGGCTGTCAGTGGGGAGGTCAGACCTGCCTCCGGCTCTCCCTGCCAGGGTTGGGGGACTCTCCTTTCAGAATCCCCGCAGGTACCCAGCCTTCACACTGGGCCACAGGCCCTGTGGACACGGAAGGAGCCGATTTGGGGAGGGGGAGCGTCAGGCCATCCTGGATCCTCCTCCACTCATCTCTGACCTGGGCCCCACCCCAAGGCTCTGTCTGTATCCTGACCACTTCCCCTCCCGCCTGCCCCGTCTTCTCCACCCACAGCCCCCACCCTTGTGCCAGCCCTGCCCCTTCATTTGAGCATTCAAGCAGCCTCTAAATGCTCACACATCCACCTCAAAGTCAGCGTGTGCTTTCAAATGCAGGAGAAGGCAGTGATGAAGAACAAAATTCAGGAGCCAGATGGCCCAGCTTCTGCCGCTCCCGGCTGGGTAGCCTGGGGTAATTTTCTTAACTTCTCTGAGTCTCCTCATTTGTCAGTGAAGATAATGATAGCACCTCTGTCTTAAGGTATGGTTCTGGTTCTGATTCTCCAGTGTTGCCAAAGTTAGGCAAACCTGGGTGCCCCCGGCGTTTCTTGGCCTTGTGGCTTGGACATGTGATTTCAACTCTTTGAACCTCAAGTTTCCACATCAGTTAAAATGGGTTTATAGCATAGGATTGTGGGGAGGATTGAGTGGAACAGCACCAGGCCCAGAGCCCAGCATACAGTAAGTGCTCGACGGATGTCCCTTACCTTTTCCTCCCAGCCTACCTGTGCTGTTGGGCCAAGAGGAATTCTGTCATCCCCACAAACAGGGGCTTAGCCATGTAAAAAGCGGGCTTATTCGCAAGATTGAACATGCTGTGTTTACCCAGGGTGTGACCTAGGAGCCCCCAGGCAGAGGGCTCACACGGGCCTGCATAGTCTACTCGCTTTTCCTGACACACACGTCAAGCCACAGAAATGGTCCCATCAGACCTGAAAAGTCAGCCAGTCTTGTGTGAACATGGACCATGGAATCCTCACACAGGCCAGCAGTGACTTGACCATGCTGTAGGGCTTGGCCTGCTGAGGGGCCGACTAGGACTGCTCGAACCCGGAGTACCCCTAGGGTGGTGGCTGACACCTCAAAGCTAGGAGAGACACCTTCCAGGGCCAGCTAGGCAGAGCCAAGAAGCCCAGTGACCTCACCAGATGGGTGTCTGAGCAGCCAGTGGGGCTGGGGGAGGACTCAGCGGGGGCTCCAGATCTCGTCTCCTCTAGATCTTTACCCAGGGGATTTGCCCTTTCATCTCTTGGGCACTTGTTTCCTCGTCTGCAAAAGAGGCCCATGAGGACTAATAAATGTAGTGAGTGCTGGGATTCCCGAGGAGCAGAAGACAATCCCCACCTTCCTGGCCCACCTTCCAAGTTCACTGAAACACAGAGGAATCAGATACAAAGTAACAAGAGTAAAACATACATGGCATTCTCAGTACAAGTTAGGCACAAACATGTACCTAGCACTTACTGTTTAAATCAGTGTTCTCAGCACTGTTCTGAGCGCTTCACAATATAATTTAATCCTCACAAGAATTCTATAAGGTAGGTACTATTATTATCTCCACTTTATAGATGAAAGCACCAAGGCACTGAAAGTTTCATCAATTTGCCCCAAATCACACAACTAGTGAATGGTCGAAAAGAACAGAATGCTGGGTGGCCTGGCTTCAGAGGCCATGACCTTGAACAGTCCAGGGCACCAGTTACACTTGAAAGCATACAGTGCAACTTTAGATCTGTAGCCAGAGGTGCTTGCTAGCCCCTAAGTCACCCTAGAATTAGACAGCCTGTCTGTTCCCTGGAGGAAAAGAGAGGTTTGTTTCTGTAGGCCATCTGGGGGTCATAGGGGCAGGGGGTAGGGGACGTGAGGCAGGTCCGGTTCCGTCTTCCAAATCCACCTGTCCCATAGCTGCCATTCCTCCAGAGCACCTGTTGGTTTTCTAGGTCTGCTGCAACAAAACTCAGTGACTTAACACAACAGAAATCCATTCTCTCCCAGTTCTAGAGACTAGAAAGTTCCGAATGCAGGTGCAGTCAGTAAGGTTGGTTCTTTCTGAGTGAAACTGCATCCCATGCCTCTCTCCTCGCATCCTCGGGACTTCCACGCTGTGCACGCCTCCCTCCAGAGTCTGCTGGACTTCTCCCCTTGGCCTCATGGTGCCCTTTTCCATCCTTTGCAAGGATACTCTCACTGGATTTAGGGTCCACTCTAATCCCATATGACCTTATCCAGACATTTACCTTAATTATATCTGCAAAGACCCTGATTCCAAATAAGGTCGCATTCTGAGGTTCCCAGCACACATGGATTTGGAGGGGGGGTGGGAGGACGCTATTAAACCACAACAGAGAGGATCATGTGAGGGAGCAAGAGAAGCCACGAGTGTTCCTCTAACAGCAGTTTTTCTGTAAGGAAACATGATGCAGAAGATCGTCCCATCTTAGTAGGTACTGGCTTGGCTCCTTTGTGATGGAAAGTAAAACAACAGTGGCCTAAACCTGACAGATGCCTATTTCTCTTGCACATAAAATCCCAGTGGGGAGATCGAGATGTTCTGCTTCACAAGGTTCTGCAGGAACTGAGTCTTCTTCTGTCTTATGGCTCTGCCATGCCCTGGGATATGCCCCCAATCCCAAAGACAGACACGGCTCTCTAGAGGGCAGGCAGGCAGCAAAACAGGAAGTGGAAGGTGCCCACCTTCCTTCTAAGAGTGCAACCAATGCCTCCGCTCACCCTCATTGGCCAGATCTCAGCAGGTCACCCCTAGCTGCAAGGGAATCTGGGAAATCTAGTCTTGGCTGAGAGGTCATGTGATCAGCTACATCTCAGGGGATTCTGTTTACTAAGAGAAAGACAGGGAGAGCGATCGTTGAAGGACAGCTAGCATAAAGAATGGGAAGCCCCTGCTTGGCACCTGGTAGGTGGTCAGCAAATTGTGATTTTGATCTTCTGCTGTGACATTGCTAATAACATCTTCTCATTGACCTCATGCCAGTAAATCTTTACATTTTCCATTGACCCTGTCACCTGTCATCATAGTAACCCAAATGCAGACCGATTAAGACTTCATATTCTTGAGACGGTCCACTCCTTTTCATACTCCTTAACTTGGCTCACAGAGTCTGCTGCTCTCCCGGCCTGCTTCCCTCCCTCCCAGCTCATCCCCAGCCTCCAGGTTACACAGCCCTGGAGTAGGACGGCTCTCCACATTCCCTGTAGCTCTGGCTGCCAGGAATCTCCCGTGTCTTGGAATCTGAACCCTCTGGGCACTGCACGTTCTCCCCATGCCGAGTGGTTGCCTTCCTATATGCTGGAGGAGTTTGTGGAAAGAATTTTCTGGCATTAGAGGGTGAAAGTCAAAACAGTAATTATAAGAACATCTGTTCCTGAGTGGAAAGCGTATCATATCCTCTGCACACTAGGACACATGCCTGCACTGTTCAGCTAGCTGGAGGTTGAAATGGAAGAGAATGTCCTGGGAGTGGGGACTAATGGACCCAGCCAGGATGGAGGCTGGGCTTCCTGGCAGGAGGCCGTACTGGGGAATGGGAAAGAACAAGGGTAGGGGATGAGGAGCTAAGTGAGTGAGTACAGGGCAGAGGCAGGGAGTGAAGGAAGGGAGGAGTGATTGAGTTGATGAGTAAATGGAGAAATAAATAAATAAATAAGTGAATGAGTAAATAAGTTATTGACTAAAGGAATGACTATGTGGTTCTGGGTAAATGAATAAGTAAAAATTTAAGGAAATGAATAAGAATGAATGAATGAATGAATGAATGAATGAGTGAAGAGCTATAAAGTAATGGATGGAATGAGTGGTTGAGTGGATATACGATTGAGCCAGCAGCTGAATCACTCTTCTGGGCAGACAGGATTGGCAGCAAGACTGGAATTATGCGGCAGGACTAGAGCCTGATGCAGCTGGAGGCCCAAGGTCAGGGTCAACCATGCCAGCTCCTAGCTAGCACATCAGAAGGAAGGCTCAAACCCTGGCTGTCTTGTACCCAGCAGGTGTCTGTAGCTTCCTGTGCTTTGGCTGACGTGAATTTACTTTGTGGGGGAAAAAATGAACCTTTCCTTCCAGAAGAACCTTACCAAAATTGTCTGGTGCAGCCAGAAAAGCTCAAGGTTCTATAGGTATTTTGTGTTTGTGGATATGATTCCAAGGTAGATTTTCCTACTTTGGGCTATGCACATTGCCCAGCAAATTTGCAGAAAGTCCTGAGGAGGGACTAGACAAGGCATCCAAGGATATGGGTACAAACTGCCCAGGGTGCAGGAGGCCAGGATCCCTGGGTCCCTTGTGAGCTGAGAACAGCCTCTGTGAGCAGAGGGAAGCTGTGAAGCAGGCTAGTGTTGGGTTTGTTGGTGGGACAAGCCTGAGATGAGCGCCTTTGACCGTTTCCCCTGGGCCTGGCCTAGTTAGAATGTTCTGCTCTCAGTTCACTTCAGCCATGCTTCCTGAGAAACTTGCTGGCTTTTCAGTGCTCTGGATATAATGATGGAAATACATGGTCCTGGGCCTCATGGAGTTCAAAGTTGTGGGGCCACCAGACAAACCCACCGTACACTAGAATGCAATTATGGTGGCAAGCAGGGGACTGTGGGAGCCCAGAGAAGGGAAGGTCAGAGAAAGTGTCACAGGGTGGATGGCCTGGGGACAAGATCTTGGAAGAGGGTCAGAAGTTAGAGACGGTCTAGGCAAACAGACAGCATGAGCAGAGTCATAGAGGCATGAAAGGACAGTGAATGTTGATGAAATCCATAGCTCTGAAAACTACATGGCTAGCTAGCGGGAAGAGGTCCCAGAAGGCAGGTGCTAGGTCTTATTCACCCCTGCAGCACACCACTGAGAACAGGGTTCCAGGTGCCTAGAAGGTAGTAGTAACGATTTGTTGGATGCATGCAGGCAGGCATGAAGGTGTGAAAGAAAGAGAAAGCAAAGGAGCGGGGTTGTGGGGGTGGGGGGATGTGGAAAGTACAGAGAGGTCAGGGGTTTACTCCAAGTTGAAGATCTGTACAGGGGGAGCAGGTCCAGGGCACGGCCAGTCTGGGGGTGGCATTCCCAGGCCAGCACCTGGCCCACAGTTAGCTGTATATGTATTCTAGATAAATGGACGAAGGTTGCGATCTGTGAGTAGTTTCCTGAATTTGTATCAGAATAAGACAGATAAGACTACATCACATGAATGGTGGACTGGTCACTCCTCAGCCCTTCTTTGGTAACTAATTATAAGCTGGAACGGCCTTTTATAATGATCTACTACTCCCACCCTCCTCTTTTATTTATGGGTGAAAAATCCAAGGCTCAGAGAGAAGTGGTTTGTCCTTGTGCTTTTCATTTGATGGCATTTACGTTGTCCTGTTGAAGTCCAAGGAGCCCAAATTCTGTTTCTTACACCTCCACTAACTGTTTTCCTCATGGAAATGAGTGATCTCTAAGGTCCTTCCATGTCCTCCCCTCCTATCCATCTCATTCACTGGACAAATACTCAGCGAGCATCCCCCATGTCGGGTTTTGCATCAGGTTCTATAGGGGAGACTAGGGAGGAGGACCCCCTATGCATGCCCCACCCAGGTCCTCCACCAGATCCCATTATCTTAACTCCTGTAGGGTGATATTTTTTTTAACTGCTTATCTATCTGCCATTCCCCCCAACTCTAAGCTTCACGGGGGCATTCTTCATGTTTATGCTGCCTTAAATTCTTTCTGCAGCAAGGTGAAGAGTTGATGTATATATTAATTAATGTATAGATTATTTTTTGTCCTTTGTACCCAAAGCATCTTGCCCAGGTAGGCATTCGCTGGAGATACTCATTGGAGACAGCTCAACAAGCAGTTACTCTCACAAGGGTGAGAACCACCCCAACAGGGGAAGCACAGAGGCCATGGAAGCTCAGAAGATGAGCTCGTACCTAGTCAGAGGCTGAGGGAGGCTTCTGGAAGGAGGACCTTCTGCATCTTCCAGGACAGGTAGAACTACTCAGAGGACGTTTAGAGGACAGAGAGAAAGGGCACAGCGTGTACCAGGTGCCCGAGGCCTGAGAGAGCCTGGCCCACTTGAGGTCTGCTTGGGACTCCTGAAGATGCCAGAGGCACACCCTTCCTGTCCCTCCATTCTGTGACTCCTTGATGGGGCATGTAGTACCCACAACAAGTGGGGGGCTCAGTACTGCTGTTTTCTGTGCTGGCAAGCCCCTAGCCCATAACCCCTGCCACACACACACACACACACACACACACACACACACAGAGGACTCTGTGAACGGGGCTGGGGTGCTGGCTTCAGCCACAGTGGCCAACTCTGGAGCCAGTGGATTGACCATCCCCCCAGGCTTTCTGGGCTGTGCCATGAGCCAGCCTTGGTTTCTGCGGGGAGGGCAAGTCAGGCTATTCACCTGAAGCTCACCACTTGTGGGGACCAACTTACAACCATTTTTACAACTTAAACCTATTTTTTTTTAAGTTCACTGAGTCCCCTAGCAGGCAACCTATAGGTAGGCTGGGTTGGCTGGAAGTTGGTGGATGGAGAGGAGTAACAGAAGTCAAGGAACCCAGTCAAGAGTCAAGTTCAGAAACTAAATGTGACCCAGATGCACATCTGCATGCTTGTAACCCAGATTTCAGGAAGAAAGCTGAGCCCAAGATATTCTTAGAGTAGGAAGGAGGGAGGGAGGGAAAGGGAGAGGCAAGCAAGCTAGCAAACTCTGCTTAGAAACAAACATCAACTATTATTTAAACATCAGATATTATTAGGAAAAAAAAAAAAATAAAGGCAGGTTTCCGGAGCAAGCACTCCAGAATCTATCTGGATAGGTTGCTTTTGCTCTGGGGTTAATATGAGGAAATAGCATTCTTAAGCACCCATATTAACCTGTCTGCTGTTCTATGGACTGTGACAGCTGCATTTTACATCTTAATGGCTAACCATTTATTACACACACACACACACACACACACAGCTTTTTTTTTTTTTCTTTTTGCCATGAACCAGCTACTCAAGCCTGGAAGCTTTGCCCCCAGAAACAGGTTTTAAGGCAGAAGCTCCAAGTAGGCTTTAAGTGGGTTCCTACAGAAGCCCCCACTGTGTGCCCCTTGCACTTACGCAGATCCTCTGGCTGGCTGCCTTTTGCAGGTACCCCTCTGGCTTGCCCTTCTAGCCCTTCCTCTGCACTGTTGTGATCTCTCTGCAGAGAAGAGTCACTCTCTTAGATAACAGTGAAGCCATAGTGGCACATAAATATATGGAAGGGTCCCCTGTGCACAGAGAAAGCAGGAGAGCAGAGGAAGAGGACCAAGCTGACCGGCTTGGACAAAGAGAAGGGATGTGACCTCAGTCAGCAGAAGAGGGTGACCAGTGATCTCAAGAATAGCTACACTTATGTACCCACCACCTGCCTGCCTTTGTTCCAGGAACTTTAAATGTATCATTTAATCCTCACACGACTCTTAGGAGGTGGGCATAATCGTTAACCCTTTTGAGGTTAAAGAAGAAACTGGGGCACAGAGAAGCAAACTCAGAGTGATACAGCTGTGAATGGAGTGGCCAGGACCAGATTGAGTATTCTGGCTCCAGAGTCCATGATCTAAAACCTGTGCTCTGACAAACCTTTACAACCAAGAAGTATTTATTGAGCACTTGCTACATGTCAGGCACTGCTCTGGCAACTGGGGATATGTCAATGAACAAAACAGATTATTTGATTGGCTGCTAGGTGCCTGACCCCCCCCCCCCAAAGACATCTCCTGGTGAAAGAGGCAAATTGCCCCATTCTAGTGGGGGAGCAGACATTCATCCAGTGGTTCAAGTAAGGATATCATTTCAAGTGCCCTGAAGAATGTGGAGTAGAGGAAGCTGTTCCAGCCTGAGGGGCAGAAGCAACTTTTCCCAGAAGTGACCCTAAGTCTACACAGAGACCTAAAGCTGGAAGAGATTACTCCCAGAAGAGGAAGTGGCATTTACTCCAGGAGTATGATGGCCCCAAAAATGACTGCTTTGCTTGGAACTCAGGAAACAGGGGGCAGACCGTTAGATGGGGTCAACAGTGTGGGCTGGAAACAAAGTAGAAATTTCACGTTTAGTGAAGTATAATAGGAAGCTCCTGAGGGGCTGGAACAGAGTAACATATCCTTTGGGTTTGGCACAGTTTCCAAAGCTTTTCCCACCTGCTCTTTGTGGTCGGAAGGCAGTCTGGTAAAGCAGGCAGGTTTAGGGTCCTTGTTCCAGCCTACCAGGTCAGATCACTGAAGTGCCTCCAGAACGATCACAAAGGATTGGGAGAGTGAGGATGAGTCTCTAGGTCTTTCTGCTGCAGGGGCTCCAGAGGCTGACGAGGGAGGCAGAGAAAAGACAGGAGGTCCCGTACATGGTGCCAGCACGGGTGACATGGGACAGTGTAGGGCATGTGGGGAGCTCACAGGGAGGCTGTGATGTGGAAGGGTCTGGTGCTGTGCCTGGCACACAGTAGATGTTCAGGGAACGCCCCTGCCCCTTCTTTCAACTGCGGGAAGCACGGCTTTGCTTTGGCAGCCCGGCTGGTCACCAGCTCCACCTTCCGTGTTGGGGCGTGTTCTCACAGACATCAGGCTGGTTTTGGTGCAGTGCATGAAAGAGGAGACAAGTCGCATGTGTTTCTTGCCCAAGACAGGGTCCCTGTTTTCTAGTTCTCGAATGCTGTGCTGAGAGATCTTGCAAAAAGTGAATGGGCTTGCCTCTGCCTGGACTCTGTAGAGGGAAACTCGATAAGACTGTTTCCTAGGTTTGCTGCTCCCTTGCCCCTGCTCCCTACTACGATATCCTGGGATGCTTTGGTCCAAAAAGTTCCTCATCAGAAAGAGCTTCTTTGGAAATGTATCCATCCAGGAAGAATCACTAGTACTTGCTTACAAAACCCTTTTCACACTTTTTTTTTTCATTGAATTCCTATAATAATCTGGTGAGGTAACTACCTATTGATCAACATTTTATGAAAGGGACTTGAAGTGGTTGTTGTTCACAGCACACAGGAAACCAAACCCAAACACAGGTCTTCTGTGACCCCGGGGTTGGTCTTTTCTCAGCTGCATCATGGCGATACTGCTGTCTGCACAGAGACATCACAACAAACTTTCCCTGCCTTTGGGTTTTCCTGCTCATTGGAGGGCTGATTTTGGACACCTTCCTGATCACTAGAAGAACGAGCAAGGACCCTCTTGGGGGCCGTATTCCAGAAGCCTTGCTTCATAGGAAGCCCAGAGCTCAGAGCTGCAGTCCTTTCTCTGGCAGATCCACCGGACATGGGCAGATGGATGCCGGCCAGGGTTAAAACTGTGGCATTCGAAGAGGGCAGAGGAATGTGGCTGGCTCCCAGCCTCTTATTTTCCCATTCTACTGGAAGGTCGTGTTCATTCGAGCATTTAAACCAAAAATAAATTATTGTAATCCATTTGCTAATTATACCATGCTGAAGTTCTAGACGCTGTAAATTACAGCCCTGATATATCTAGATGAAGTTTCTGGGAGTTTATTTTTAGCCATTCAGAAAGCACTCAGTTTCCTAGAATCTTCATTTGCAAGTCTAGGAGGGGACAGGGAAAATGCATCTCCACAGTCCTTCTTGCCCTATGACTTGGACTCTGCCTATCTCTGGAAAAGCCCGTGGTTGTAGTAGCTGATCCTGAAGCCCTATCTTCAAGCCCTGACTCATTTTGTGACTATAGAAAATAGGATGTGTCCAAGCACAGTTCTTCCCTACCCAATTCATCCTGAAGCATGCCAAAACCCCAGCATGTCTGTGAACCATAGAATATGGGCCTTCAGAAGCCTTGGGTTCAGGGGATGTATGCTTCCACCCTTCTGATACTTATATCCTGGGGGGTGAAGACAGGAAGGATTTTATGTTTATTTATCCCCTGCTTTGTACATAAAATGCTGCTGGGTGCTTGCACATGGGTGATTTTTGGATGGCCTCCCCCATTCAAGGTCAGTGACATCCTGTTTTGGTCATCAGTCACTCATGAACCTTTGTGTGCCAGGCACTGGGCTTGGTCCAGAAAACATCATGAAGGTACCGTGGTTGGGACTCCTAGGCCCCACAAAAGATCAGAAGGGAAGGGAAAGCATGACATAAGTATGTTGAATTGCCTTTTGAACTGCAGTATTAGCCACAGATGATAAGTCACCGAGTACTGTCAGAGATATCCCAGACATATATTTGCTTGTAGGGGGAGGAGTATCAGGGACAGCTTCAAGGATGGAGAGGTACGTGAGCCAGGCTTGATGTAGAAATAGGATTTAGAGATGTGGGGGTTGGGTAAAGGAAATCAGCAGACCTGGTTTGGTAACCTTGGCAACTACCCTGGCCACATCACAGGGATAGCTGTCCCTGACCAGTCAGCAGTCACAGATGCCTAGCAGAGCACATTTCTTCCCATACCCCATGACTTCCAGCAGTTTTCCTCCAATTGTGACATAAGTCTATTTTTTCAGAGGGTGAACGTAAAAAATCCTTTGGAACAATTTCTTTGGATGCTTCTAGTATCTAGACTTCTGGATAAACAATCTTTCCTGTATTTATGTAATTCTTGGGTGGATGGATGAGTGTGTGGTTAGATGGATGAAGGGGTGGTTTGGTGTCCTTGCAGAACTGCCACAGCAATTAAACTGGGTATGCTTGTGGGTAGCTTTATGGGAAAAGGGACATGGCAGCTGGGCCCTGAACAATGGACAGAATTTCTTCAGCGCACAGTGTGGATAAAGGTCCTTCCATTCCGAGAGGAGCCACGTGAAAGTGTGGAATGCATGACATGGTAGGAGAATGGCAAGTCACAGAGGCCAGGGTGTAGGGGGTAGGATGTAAATGTAGTGGCAGAGAGCACAGGCTTTGAGTTAGACAGATGGTGGTTTGAATCCCAGCGCTGCCACATCTAGCGATGCTGAGTGATCTTGGGCAAATTCCACTTCTTTTCTTAGCTTCTCCTTTCTCATCCGTAAAAGAGGAATATGAATAATGCCGGCTGTTGTGAAGATTAAATGCACTAAAGTAATGTCTAATACAGTGATTGGCATACACTTAATTTGTACTTAATACAGGGTAGTTTATGGTTCTTATTTTATTGAAACAACTCTCATTAAATTATGAAAATGCTGGTTCAAACCACCGAATTTAAGGAGGGAGAGAAAAGGGAGCGCTTTACTCTTTTACATTTAAGGAGGAGGCAGAGGAAGGAGCAGTAGCAGAAGAGAAAAAGAAAGTCCTTGGAGGAAAACAGGGGAGCAGGAAGGTTTCCAGAGGATACAGTGATCCCACGAGTGGAGGACGCAAAGAGACCACCACAGGTGGAGAAGTCTCTGGAATTGGCAGCAATAACATTGTTATGATTCTAAGAACATTCTGGAGGTGGTGATTTGTGGGGCAGAGGAAGTAGTACTTTAGATGACTCTTGGGAATTCTCTCTGGAAGGAGAAAGAACTTGCAGTGGGATGGGGCAAGGACATAGGAAAGGCTTTGTTGGATGAAGGGTGTTTGAACTCTGCACAGTGTTTCCCTACCTTTCCAAACCCAAGCCTCCGTCTGATAGACATTAACACCAGTGTCCCCTTCCAGATTCTGATATTCTGGCCCCCATGATGCAACACTTATCTTCAGCTCCTTTTGGGCATCATATCTGCCAAGAAGGTCTTGTCTGGATTTACTTCTAGTAGTTGTATGTTTAAAACAGTAGGGATTTAATGACTCCCTTGGAATGGTACCAGCAGGCGAGAAATAATGTGGGCAGGGAGGGCAGTAACAAGGGTAGATCTGAGATCACACCAAGCAGGTGTGAGGGAGGAGGGAGGAAATAAGGAGGGATCCTGCAAGGCTGGTGTGGAGGACTGAGCAAGGAACCCCACCAACTGGTGTGTGTCCCCTCTCTATGTGGGTCCTCACTTCCGCCTGCCCAGGGGGACACCTCTTGGGTCTGTCGAGAATAAGAAACCAAATGGCAGATGTGGTCATTGCTTGGAAACTTCAAATGCTCTGTAACTCTGGGGTATCATTATTAATAGTGTTATAAGTAAGAAATAGTACATCTAGCTCTCTTTCTCATGTGTTCTCTCCATTTTCGTCTGCACAGCTTCTAGGTCAGTAAGTGTAATTCTAAACGGCAGGAGAGAACGCACATGGATTACGCACGTGGATTGCACACATAACCTTTTACAGATAAGGAAACAAGTGTATGTGGAGGTTAGAAACTAAACTAGCCCGGGGTAACACCCAACAGCTGGGGAATACATGTTCTTTCCAAACACACATGGGACATTCACAATTGGCTACATCCTAGGCTATAAAATGCATCTCAGTAAATTTTAAGGAATCAGCAGCCTGCGGCTCACATTCTCCCAGCACTGTGCAGTTAAGCTAGAAGTCACTAACAGAAAGATGAGTTCAAAATATAGAGATAGAGAGAGATTTGCAAAAACACTTCTAACTCACTCATAGGTCAAGGAAGAAATGATAATAGAAATTTTAAAAATACTTGTAAGTGAATGGTAAAAGAAATATTAAATATCAGAGTTGTGGAATGAAGCCAAGGCAGCACTTAAGGGAAATTTATGACCTTGAAATGCTTGTATTAGGGAAGAAGAACGGCTGAAAATTAATGAATGGGCTAAGTATCCAATTTAATAACAACAGTAAACATAAATAAATAAGATAGCCCAGGATTACACAGTTATAAGTGGTAAAGACAGGATTTGAATACACACATGGCTGTCTCCAAAGCCCTTACTCTTTCCACTATACAGTGAACCTTTCTGTGTGCTGTTTTCCATAATATGCCCAGTGCCTGGAAATTCTGCATCTCCCTAAGAGTCAAAGAGATGAGCCTGTAGGGTAAACTCCCTGCATCAAAGGTTGATGATAAAATCCCACTCATTTATTCATGTATCCTTTTACTCATTCAGTCATTAAATATTTATTGAACATTTGCCAGGCACTGTGATGGCTACCTTCATTGCCTTTCCTCTGAGTGCTCAAGAACCAGTCTTCCGCCTGGGGCCAAAGCCACCACTGCTGCTGCCCTTCCCCCACCACAGGCGCTCACCCACCTCCCCCGCCCCTCAAGCTGCCTGAATCTTCTCTGCTGCTTGTCAGCACAGCATCCTCATCAAAAATGACTGATTTCTCTCTTGTCTCTTTCAACAGGTAGACTGAAATTACCATGTGTCCAAATTAAAATTGCATACTTGAAGAATTATTTGAAGGACTATTCTTAGATCCATTTAAGAAGATTTAAAGAAAAGTGAGTTGGTTTTTGTTTTGTTTTGTTTTGTTTTTATACTTCAGAGGGTGTTCATGATCTAAATTAGTGTTATGGGTGATTTTTTTCTCTACCTCTTAAATATGCATTAATAGGTAGACTTTATTTCCACTTATTTTATAATACCTTTTGTTCCCTAAGAACGATGAGCACAGGGTACAAGATTACTGCTTGCCTTCCCTATAAGAGTTTAGTGCCTTTCAAAAGCTTATGCCATCTTAGAGATGAAAGGGCCTTAGAGGCATGGGCCATTCGTTAGATGATAGATAAATAGATAGATAGATAGATAGATAACTGATGTAGATTGTAGATATTTGGCCCATGCTTGGAAACCTCCAGGTACTGAAAAGAAATTTGTTATTTCCCCACATTTAAGATTTTTTAGCATTCTTCCATAATCTGGATTTGAAATCCACTCTTCCTCACAATGCCAAGCCTCTCTCTTACTGACTAGACAGTCCTAAATCTGGTTGAAGACAAAGATCATGTTTTGCCTTGAGACCTTTTCTTATTCTTTGTTCCTTCAATAATAATTTGGTTTTATGAGCCATTCCTGCCCTGGTTACCTTCTCTCCAATACTATAAATGTCTCCTTAAAAAGGTATGCCTGGAACAGACAGAGCTCAACTAGTGTCCTTTGTCCTGGGAGATCCATGAGGACTGAAGGGAAAGAAACCCAAGTCCAGACTTGGGTTGCAGACTTAGTTCTGCTCCTGCTGAGCTCTTAGGAAAGTGCCTTCAACTCTCTGAGCTCAGAGAACACAAGGGTAGGATAAGAGGTCCGAAGATGTTGTTCACCTCCATATGAACATTTCTGTTGACTTGGAGTAAGGAGGTGACTGCTTCTCACTATCCTGGGCACTGGCGTGAGCCAGGGCTTAAGGATCAGTGGGACCTGGATCCAATTCCAGTCCTATCACTTACTGACTTTGAGCCCATAGACTTCTCCTCCCTGAGCATCCACTTCCTCATTTGTGAAATAAGGATATTAATGCATGTGGCATGGGATCTGTGTGAGCTGTGCTGGGATAAGGTACATGAAGCACTTGTTACCTGGCATGTAGGATGTATTCAATAAATGCCAGTCCCTATTCCTATTATAAGTAGTGGTGGAGCTACTTACTTTGAGCTGGAAGAGGACAAGAGGTGGTAAGAACTCTAATAAGTCAGAATATACGAGCATGCTTATTAGGGGTAGGGGAGAAGTGTCTACATCCTATAAATATTCATGCAAACATAAACTTAACTCTGGGAAGTTTATGCAATTCAGACTCGGAATGGGAAGGATCAGTTGTTCTGGAATATATTGTCGAAAAGGAAACTTTTAAGGTGGGTCCGAGGAACTACACAAATTCTTCCAACCTCTGGCTGCTGCCACCACCTCAGTTTTGGACAAGAAAAATCGCTGTCCCTTAGACCCCCCTAGACCTTGAGACTCCTCAAAGAGTTATGTGTGTTCAGAGTAGAAAGGGATTTAGAAATTAAGTGCATACACATACTTTGTATTACTTGTACATTCTGGGATATTCAATACTGTGGAAATCAAGAGGGTGAAACTCTGATGAGCTGAGCATGGAATGAACTGGTAGAGTCCAGCCCACAGATTTCTCGAGTCGAAGAGCATGTGAACATGAGTGCACGTAAATGTCTATGTGTACTCACACACGTGCCTGTGTGTCTGCTCGTGCGCACAGCTGTGTGTATGAGAGAGAGAGAGAGAGAATCTTTGGATGCTATAGGTGTGGTCACCACTCTACAGAGTGACCAGCTGCCTGGAAGGAGAATAACAGAAATGGAAACACAAGCTGTGGCATTGGTCAGCCTCACTCTGTAACTGCCCGCCCGGGTGACCTTGACCACATTTTTTTTTAAATATTTTATTTATTTATTTGACAGAGGGAGAGAGATCACAAGTAGGCAGAGAGGCAGGCAGAGGGAGAGGGGGAAGCAGGCTCCCCGCTGAGCCGAGAGCCCGACGCAGGGCTCGATCCCAGGACCCTGAGATCATGACCTGGGCCGAAGGCAGAGGCCTAACCCACTGAGCCACCCAGGCGCCCCCCTTGACCACATTTTTAACAAAAGTGCCCATCTCTGCCTTCATGGAGCTTGAAGTCTATGGACAGGTCTACTCTGGGGGGTTGAGAGTCAGCATAGCATTTACCCTTCACACTGGACGAGTGGCCTACGATGTATGAATGCCCTTCTTTTGGGGTTCATGGAGTTTATCAGTTTAGGGAAATTTATTTGACCTGTTGGATTAAAGGAACTTCCTGAGGTATCTTAGTGCTACTCCCCCAAGGTCCCACAGCCTTCCCCCAAAGGTCCCAGGCCACTCCTGCAAGATCCTAGTCACCTCCCCTAAGATCCCAGACAGCTCCCCCAAAGTCTGGGCCTCCCCACCAAGGTCCCAGACCACTCCCCCAAGGTCCCAGCCACCTCCCCCAAGGTCCCAGGCCACTCCCTCAAAGTCCCAGGGCTACTCCTCCAAGGTCCTGGCACCTCAGTGGATCGAGAGCCCACATGGGTGAACACACCCTCTAGCCTTTCTAGGAAGGCTAATTCCAGAGGTGTCCCACACCTTGGCCATCCTGAGCCCGCTTCCTCCACCTGGATTTGGGACTGGCAAATCTTAAATTCAGAACTGGGAACTGTGTTGTCATTTAATGCATGGAATAAGGATTTTTTTCTTTAATTTGGAAATTAAATATAGCCAACATGGCTTTTGTTCTTCAGATACCTACTGACCTTCAGATAGCTACTGACCTTTTGTTCTTCAGATAGCTACTGACCAGTGGGTGCCACTGATCAGAAGTGCCCCTTTCAGGGGTATTCAGACCCAGGGAAGACTACATTGTCCTGGTTTATGGGGTTTTTCAAATTGTATGTTGTTTGACCCATTAGGGGGTCATGAAATTCATTTGGTGCTTCAAGATTGTTATGTATTAAAGTAAAACAGAGTAACCCAGTAACCCATAGAGTAAGTGAAGATATGTACTTTGTATATATTCAACAAAGCTCCTTTATCCAAAACAGTTATAGTGGGAAAAAATGGAAAACTCCCACAAATCAGTAAGAAAAAGACAACCTAATAGAACAAAGGCAGAAGACTCAAACACAAACTTCACAAATGAAGATAGCCAAAGAGCCAAAGAGCATATGAATACATGATCAATTCTCAGAGAATTCCATAGTGACCAACTACGGGAAATGCACAAGAATGACTAAAATGAGGAGGGTGACTAATACAAGTGTTGCAGAGATGTGAAGCAACTAGAACTCTACAGGGCTAGTTGACGGCGGATTTGCTACAGTGACTTTGGGAACGTGGCAGTATCCACCAAAGCTGAACATGTCCATACCAATGCTTCATGCCTGGACACACAGCTGTGAGGCGTGCGCACTCCTGTCCACCACAAAACATGGCCAGTGGAATGGATAACCTGGGGCTTATCCACACAACGAAATATTGTGCACAGCGGCATCCATGACTCTCACACACATAACGTGGAAAGAAAAAGCCAGGCATTAGGAACCTTTCCCACATCTCTATAAAGTACAAAAACAGACAGAACTAGTGAGGGCTTTTGGAAGTGAGGACAGCAGTTCCCCTTGGGGAGGAGTTGGTGAATGGGAAAAGGCAAGAGGGGTTTTCAAGGTCCTGGTGATGCTCCATCTCTTGGCCTGAGCGCTGGCTGTGCAGGTGTCTTCAAGTGCGAGTATTTATCTCATTCGTCATGTATGACGGGTACACGCTGCTCTCTTACAGCGTGCTTCAATAAGTTTATAAAATGAATTCACAAGTCAAAATTTATAAATGAGCATAAAGGAATAGAAAACACAGCAGGTAGTGAGGGTAAACATCCGCAGAACGTAAGTTCTCTGTGTGTACTGTCTGTATGTCTACATTGCATTGCGATGTCGACTGTATTTCTTACTGGGAGTCCCAGCCCAAAGTCTTGAGTGCCACTGGTGTCCAAAGACTCTGAGGCCCAGAGAAGCAGAAAATTAAGAGCAGAGCTAGGAGGAGAGCAGAGCTGAGAAGATGTTAGGTCTCCTGTGCAGATTCCGTGTCTCTCCTTTCCCTGCCAGTCGGTGGAATGGTGCATTCCGTTGAGTAGGCTCCGTCTGGCACCCTCATCTCTGGGAGGCAGTCCTGTGCTTTCTGTCCAAGGGGAGCGATTGTTTTTCCACCCACAGACGGGCAGAGTCTGAGGCCCAGCCACCTCTGCAGGGGCCTGGCTCCAGCTCTCCGAATTCCTTCCCACCTCCTTACTGCCTCTTCTGCCTGATCGGCTTCCCTCAGAGCTCCGGAAACATCACTGCACTCAATCGTGTTTTCATTTGTGTAATGTGACTGTTGTGCCAAAGCTGTTTTATGGTTGTACAAGTTGGAAAACTGTGAAGAAAACACACTGGGAGAAGGGGATCCAACAAAGCATGCTTCAGTCCTGGCTTTGTGCTTTTCTTTTGTTACAAAGTGGAGAGTCCATTCCGCTGACCTCTCCTGTAGGGTCTGCGTGTTCCCAGCCTCTGAGGATATCCGATTTGCAGGATGCAGCCCTGTCCTGGCCAGGCAGAGCTTCACAGAGGAGGGAAATGTTCTATGGGTTTTAAGAGGCCCAGTATGAACTCACACAGGGCCTGGAACCATCTTAAATAGGAAGGTTACATCACATCAGTGCCCTTCCAGTTCCTTTGACTAGGACCTCCAGTAGGAAATACATTTTAGGACACAGCCCCCTGCACACAGGGAGATGGGTGTGGTTTAGGAGGGGATAGCCCAGATCTCCCCGGGAGGGGCATCTGGCGCAACCTCTGGGTCAGGGAGCCAAAGGGGGCCTCAGAAGTTTCAGAGCATGGGGCACCTGGGTGGCTCAGTGGGTTAAAGCCTCTGCCTTCAGCTCAGGTCATGGTCCCAGGGTCCTGGGATCGAGCCCCACATCGGGCTCTCTGCTCCGCAGGGAGCCTGCTTCCTCCCCTCTCTCTCTGCCTGCCTCTCTGTCTACTTGCGATCTCTCTCTCTGTCAAATAAATAAATAAATAATCTTTAAAAAAAAAAAAAAAAAAAAAAAAGAAGTTTCAGAGCAGCCAAGAGGTCTGAGCTGAGGATTGGGGAAAGGGAAAATGCACAGGCCAGATCACTGAGGAGAGGCCAGCAGCTGAGAGCCTCGTCTGAAAGGAGTAGTGTTGTGTTCTAGAAACTGCCTGCACTTCTGTGGAGTTGAAGTTGAGGATCTGTGTGGGGAATGTGGGAGAGGATTCAGAAGAGGTGGGCAGGGACGAGACGGTGAAGAGCCTCTGTGTCCATTCATGAGATTCGTGTAGGCAAGAAATGCCTGCAGCCTTTGGAGACAGAGGTAGAGGTGCGGTCAGATGCAGCTTAGAATGTCCATGGGTCCCACAACTGTGTTCTGCAATGCTCACTTGTGCCGTCCTCAAACAAAACCTTCAGAGACCTGTTCTGATCTAGGCCTGGTGGAAGGCAGACACTGGAGAGATGAGTAAGAAAGAGGTCCCAGCCTCACAGTCCTGCCAGTGGACCGATGGGTCAAAACCAAAGATATATTTGACATAGTAGTTACTATTCCATGGTAAAATGTCCCAAACTGTGATCCAAGATGTATCAGTCCTACAAAAGAAAAGGAGAATGAAAAGGAGGAGGGTTTCCTTTGGAGTGATCTGAGAAGTGCTGTATACTGAATGGCTCCTGGGAGATCTCACGGCCACTAGCATACTTAAGGTTCTGAGAAGTCCTGCAGTGAGGATGCGAACCTAATGTTGCTCAAAATTCTTTGTTCCTTTCTCATGTGTCTTCCAACCTCTCTGTTTTTCAGAACTTATTTTAGGGAATTCTATCTGAAAGAATGACCTGAAGGGTAGTTGGGAGCTCTGAAGTAGAGAAGGGCTCTCTGCATGAGAGAGGACAGGGAGAGTTTTTCAGAGAGGGCGATTTTGTGTGCATTATATAAGGCCCTATCTGAGCCTAGCACAGGGTCTGAACCCCCAGCAAGGACTTGGTAAATGACTAATAAAAGAAGGAATGGCCACTATGTTTGCTGGTGAGAAGAATCCAGAGTTCTCAGCAGGTTCCAGAGATGGAGGGCACACATTAACAATGGTTCAGTGTGCCTTGGCAGTTAGATGGAGGGTCTCTTTCCTCTTCCCTGGCCCCTCTCTTGACTGTTTTGGAAAAGGCATCAGGAGGCAGCAAAGGCAAAGGGGTTTCAGGTCCCATACTCTCAAGCCAGCCCTCCTGGATTTGAATCCCAGCTTCATCAAGTCCTAGCCAGTTCCTTAATTCTTCTGTGTTTCAGCACCTTTCCCTGTAAGATGAACCCAAAAATAGTGCCCAGGATTAAGTGTTAATATAGTCACGGTCCTGAGACAGCCCGACAGGTGGTAAGCATCACCTAAGTGTTGGCAATTCTGGGTTGCTGGCTGCTCCTGCTGGACGCCTCCCACGGCCTCTGGCTGAGTTCCCTCCCCACTTTCCCAGCAGACTGCAGATCCTCGGATTCCTGAACGAGGTATTTTGCACATTTCTATCCCCCACACCGACTGGCACTGGGAAGGGCCAGAATGACGTTTCTTCATTTTCCATAGTCAGGGCTGTTTGAGGTAAGGCTCAGGTTCCATTCCTGGTTATTAGCGCTCAACAGCTCCGGCTGGGTAAATATTTCTGAGGAAGTCCAGCACATCTATTATTAATTTACTGCAAGCGGTTGCTGTACATTCCAGAATTGCTTCTGCCTACGGATGTTTTTGTAGGCTGTGTAGCGTTCTCCTGCCCTTAGTGCCTTTCGGGGGTGTGGTGGCAATGGGCCTCTCCTGCCTTGGTCTCCCTGGGGGGAGGGGTGGACAGTCGTGTGGGCGGTGGGCATGGGCTGCCTGTTGGATCCTGTGTAATTCTGGTAACGGACCCAGGGAATCTTTTCTTTATACCCCCCTACTTTCAGCTTCACACCTGGTTTAGTGCAGAAGCCAGGGTGTCAACCTTGAGACCACTCTCTCTGCTATGGCCCCATGTCCAGTTGTCACCAGGTTCTGGTGACACCATCTCCCAGACTTCACAAACCCATTCCATTTTCTCTTGTACTGCTATACATCAGCTAGGCCCAGCATCCATCTCCTCCCACTCCCCAAATCTCCACCATAACCCCCCTCCCAGCTTCTCTGATCATGAAACCAATTCAAGACCCCTGCTTTGCATTGCCACGGAGTCCCTGGCTTTTTAAATCACCTTTCGGTCTTTTTAATACCGATCCCTGTCCGACTTCTCTACAGGACTGTAAGTCTATGAAGACAGGGACCAAATTCATCTTGGGAATGATGCTCGACAGATAGAAACCTCCTCCCAGTTAGTGATAAACAGAAAGTTATGCTTTCCTTTCTCTTCTCTCCTTTCCTCCTTCCCTTTTGTCCTTCCTTCTTCCTTCCTTTCTTTTTCTTAACTACAGTTGAAAGGGGGCTAATGATCACAGAGGAATCTCAAGGCCACTGTAGGAAGAAAGGAGACAAAATAGGCAGGACCCTGAACCCCCCACCCATCACCAACCCAGAAGCTACCCATAAAGGGTAGGTAAACTCCACAGACATTAGAATTTTATTTTTGATTTTTCTATAGGGAAAGTAAAAAGTCATTCTTCTCTAGGACTGACTCTGTAGCTATACTTCCTAAGTTTAAAGCCCAGCTCCATCCTTACTGCTATGGGACTTTGAACAAGTTACAGAAGCTCTCCATGGTCGGTTTGATCATCTGCAAAATGGGGTAATGGTTGTGTCTGCCTCAGTGGTTTGTTGTGGGATTAACAAGTAAAGCATTTAGAAACATGTTTAGTTAGTAATTATGGTTATGGTTGTGATCATCTTTGTTCACAGAACCACGTATTAGTGTTCCACACTTCCATTTGCCTGGAGCATGTCCAAATCCCCCAGTGGTTAGGATTTATATATACTTGTAGCTTTCACTGGCTGAGACACGTATTAGACAGAAAACCGCAGTGGACTCAGTAACGTCTGAACTCTGTGTGTATTTGTTATAACAGCCCCTACATGGGTTGTATAAAGACGTTGATTCAGTTATAGACAATGTGTGGTGAGCCAACATACAGGTTCTGTGTGGATGTTTCAGTAAAAAATATCCCCCAGCTAGAAAACTGTGATCTGGATTATTACTGTTTCCTCCAGTGTAGTTCATGCCCATGGTAGGCACTAAATTAATATTTGGGTAAGCAATAACTGGATGGATGGACAGATGGATGGATGGATCGACAAATGGTTGAATGAGTGGGTAGATGAGGCTGTTTCACATTGGCCTCTTGATTTCTTTGAACATAGTAAGTGTGAATGCCTGTTAATGTGTATGTGTCTATGAGTATTTGCAGAGAAAGTCCCAGCTATTTCTGTCCCAGGGAAGAAGATAGTCATAGTTACATAGTTTGCATATTCCCCCATTTTTTAGTTTACAAGGTCATTTTTCACTGGAGTCCTTTCAGCTGTCCAGCATTGACAAAAGATAAGCACTCCCTCTGCCTCTTCCATGCCTTTCTCCTCCAACAATGAGGGCTTTGTTCAGGAAAGACTGCCTATGGATACCCCTTTCCCAAGGCCCCAGACCCTTGTCTGGCTTCTATCAAGAGTATTGACGGGGGAGGGGGACACAGACAGTTGAATTCAGGGAGCAGTACCCGTGGCCTGGTGCCAATTCAGCAAATCAGGCTGGGGTAGATAACTCAGTGTCTCTTCTGGGATAAGGGCAGCCTGGCCACCTGACCCTGTTATCCAACTCTCTGCAGCCAGCACCCTGGTAGTCATCAAACACTAGTTTCCCAGAGTCTCTTTCTCAAGGCCCCGGAGAGGATACAAAGCTGGAGCCAGGAGTGAGAGATGGCAGGAGGACATGTAGTCAGTCTAAGAGTGTGAAGAATTTTACCCCATAGGTGTAAGCGGCTGCGGTGGCTCTGTGTCTTAGGGCTTCAGTTCACTAATGAGATTAAAATGCCAACAGTCTGCCTCTACACACACTTACTTGGGAGCACGTCGGCTTGAACTGCTTAATGAGTGTTAGTCAGGAATCTAAGAAAGGCCTGGGCAGGCAGGCGCCTGGCAGATTCCTTGTTGGTTAGAATGCTAAATGTGTCGCCCTTTGAAAGCCCTCAGTTGCTCAGAGAGCAAACCCAGGGTTGTGATTTCCTGGTAACCCTTACATTCCCACTGTTTCCAGTTGTTTATGAATCAGTAAGCCGATGTGGGTAAAGAAGGGTTAATGAGGACATTTTTGATAATGACAAGGACAACAATTATGATGATTATCACAATAATAGTGGTTATTAAAACTGGCTGCCCACCAGAAACACCCAAGAGTTTGTTTGTTTGTTTGTTATTTTGAAAATAAAGTCTCTGGGCCTTACCCTAGTAATTTTATTTCCCCAATCCTGGGGCCAAGGAATCTATACAGTTAATAAGTATGCTGGATGATTCTGATGTTCCTGGCTGAACCCTGACTTTGGGAACGGCTGTTCTGTAGGATGAGGGCATATAGGACCTACACTGGCATCTGACTGTCACTTCCTAAGCTATGTGGCCTTGTGCCTATTGCTTAGTCACTCATAATCCTCCCAAAGAGATGATGTAAAATGGTGCAGCCACTATGGAAAGCAGTGTGATGATTCCTCAAAAAATTTAAAATAGAATTGCCATATGATAATGCAATTCCACTTCTGGGTATATAACCCCCAAAAGTGGAAGCAGGGACTTGAAAAGTCATTTGTATGTACATGATCATAGCAGCTTTATTCACAACAGCCAAGAGGTAAAAGCAACCCAAGTGTCCATCAGTGGATGAATAGATAAACAAGTTTTTACATACACATGCAATGGAGTATTAGTCGGCCTTACAAAAAGAAGGAAATTCTGACACATACCACAATGTGGATGAACCTTGAGGACATTCTAAGTGAAATAAGCCAGTCACAAAAGAATAAATACTGTATGATACACTTATATAAGGTACTTAGAATAATCAAATCATGGAGATGGAAAGTAGAACGGGATATGGGCAAAAGCAATTCTAAGAGGGAAGTTCATGGCAATAAACACCTATGTTAAGAAGCAAGAAAGATCCCAAATAAGCAGCCAACTCCACACTTAAGGAGCTAGAAAAAGAAAAACAAACTGAGCCTTAAGTTAGCAGAAGAAAGGAAATAATAAAGACCAAAGTAGGTATCAATTAAATAGATAACACAAAAGCAAGAGAGAAGATTAGCTAGACTACAAGTTGGTTCTTTGACAAGATGAACAAAATTGGCCAACCTTTATCTAGATTAACCAAGGAAAAAAGAGAAAGGACCCAAATCATAAAAACTATAAATGAAAAAGGAGACATTGCCACTACTACCATAGAAATTTAGAGGATCTTAAGAGGCTGCTGTGAGCAACTGTATCCCAATAAACTGGACAATCTAGAAGAAATGGAAAAATTCTTAGAAACATACAACTTACCAAGACTGAATCAGGTAGAAATAGAAAATTTGAATAGACCAGTCGTAAGTAAGGAGATTGATCAGTAATCAGAAATCTCCCAACAATAACAAAAAAAAACCCATAGCCAAATGGCTTCACTGGTGACTTTTACCAAAGTTTTAAAGAAGAGTTAATACCAATCCTTCTCAAACTCTTCCAAAAAGTCAAAGAGGAGGGAACACTTCAAAACTCATCAAGACCAGCATTATCCTAATAGCAAAACCAGAAAAGGATATTACTGGAAAAGGAAACTATGGACCAATATCCCCAATAAATTTATAACATGCTCAATAAAATACTAGCAGACAAATCCAGAAACATATTAAAAGGATTATTCACCATGATCAAATGGGATTTATCCCAGGGATGCAAGGATGGTTCAATATATATAAGTCAATTAATCTGATACATCACATTATAGAATGAAAGAATTCCATGATCATCTCAACAGACACAGAGAAAGCATTTGACAAAATGCAACTTCCATTCATGATTAAAACTCTTAACAAACTAGGCATAGAAGGAACATATCTTACATAATAAAGACCATATATGGCAAGCCCCAAATTCACATCATACTTAATGGTGAAAGTTTAGAAGATTTTCCTCTACAGTAAGGAACAAGACAAGAGTACCCAATTTAACCACTCTTATTCAATATAGTACTTAAAGGCCTAGCTAAAGCAATCAGGCAAAAAAAAAAAAAAAAAGAAAGAAAGAAAGAAAGAAAAAGTATCAGAACTGCAAAGGAAAAAAATAAAATTATTTCTATTTGCAGATGATTTTATTTTACATATTTTATAAAGACTCTACCAACCAAACAAACAAAAACAACCTGTGAAATCTAATCAATGAATTTAGTCAGGTTTCAGGATATAAAATTAACATGCAAAAATCATAGTGTTTCTACATACTAACAACAAATTTTCTGTAAGAGAGATAAAGCAGTCAATCCCATTGACAATAGCATCAAAAACAATACTTAGGAATATATTTAGCTAAAAAAGTGAAAATCTGTACTGTGAAAACTATAAGACACTGAAGAAAGGAATCAAAGAAGACACAAACAAATGGAAAGGTATCCTGTGTTCATTGATAGGAATCAATATCAATAGGAAGATTGATATCAACCTAATATCAATAGGAAGTTTGATAGTATTAAAATGTTCATACTAACAAAAGGCATCTACAGATTCGGTGCAATCCCCGTATCAAAATTCCAGAGGCATTTTTCACAGAAGTTGAAAAAGCACCCCTAAAAAATTATATGGAACCACAAAAGATCCTCAATAGCCAACAAGTCCTGAGAAAGGACAAAGCAGCAGGCGTCACAGTTCCTGACTTTAAGATATACTACAAAGTTGGGGCACCTGGGTGGCTTGGTGGGCTAAGGCCTCTGCCTTCGGCTCGGGTCATGGTCCCAGGGTCCTAGGATCGAGCCCCATGTCGGGCTCTCTGCTTGGCGGGGAGCCTGCTTCCCCCCGCCCCCCGCCTGCCTCTCTGCCTATTGTGATCTCTCTCTGTCAAATAAATAAATAAAAGCTTAAAAAAAATACACTACAAAGTTATAGTATCAAAACAGTATATTATTGGCATAAAAACAGACAAATAGACCAATGGAACAGAGTTGAGAGCCCAGCCCAAATATATATAGGACAACTAATATTTTACAAGGGAACCATGAACACTCATAGAGAAAAGATGGTCTCTTCACTCGTGCTGGGATAATAGGATATTCACATATAATAAAATGAAACTGGACCCATCTCTTAAACAACTCATAAAAAAATGACTTGAAATGGATTAAAGACTTAAATGTATGACCTGAAACTATGAAACTCCTAGAAGAAAACATAGGGGAAAAGCTCTTTGACATTGTTCTTGGTAGATATGACACCTAAAACACATGTAATGAAATAAAAAATAAACAAGTAGCACTACATCGAATTAAAAGGCTTCTGCACAACAAAAGAAACCATCAACAAAGTAAAAAGACAACCTACAGAATGGGAAAAGATAGTTGCAAGCCGTATATTCTGATAAGGGATTAATATCCAAAATATATAAAGAACTTATACAACTCAATAGCAGAAAAAACCATAAATAACCCATTTACAAAATGGGCAAAGGACCTTAACAGACATTTCTCCAAAGAAGATACATGAAAAGCCAGCAGGTACGTGAAAAGATGCTCAACATCACTAGTTATCAGGGGAATGCAAATTAAAATCACCGTGCAATATCACCTCACACCCAGAATGGCCACCATCAAAAAGACTAACATATAACAAATGCTGGCATATGTGTGTGTCAGGTGTATACATATATTATGTTT
Source organism: Enhydra lutris kenyoni (assembly GCF_002288905.1). Classification (NCBI taxonomy): domain Eukaryota; kingdom Metazoa; phylum Chordata; class Mammalia; order Carnivora; family Mustelidae; genus Enhydra; species Enhydra lutris. Next base: position 20,852,258 of record NW_019154121.1, read on the forward strand.
GTGTATACATATGTATATATACGTGTGTATGCTTGTATATATATATGTGTACACATATGCATATACAATGGAATGTTATCCAGCCATAAAAACATAAGGAAATCCTATCACCTGTGACCATATGGATGGACTTTGAAGGCATTGTGATAAAAGACAAATACTGTACGATCTTACTTCTAGGTGGAGTCTAAAAAACAAACAAACAAACAAAAAATCCCAAACCAGAAAAACGACCAAACTCATAGAAAAAGAGACCAACCAGACTTTTGGTTACCAGAGGTGGAGGGTAAGGGCAATGAGAACTGGAGGAAAGTGGTCAAAAGGTATGGATTTCTAGTTAAAAAATAAGCACTAAGGGGGTACCTGGGGCTCAGTAGGTTGAGCCTCTGGCTCTTGGTTTTGGCTCAGGTCATTATCTCATGGATTGTGAAATCAAGCCTTGTGATGGGCTTCATGCTTGGCAGGGAGTCTGCTTGGAGATTCTCTCCCTCTGCCACTCCCCTTTCTCATGCATGATCCCTCTTTCACTCTCTCTCTCTCAAATAAATAAATAAATCTTAAAAAAATAAAAGCCCTAAGAATGAAATGAACAATATGATGACCAGAGCTAAAACTGCTCTGTGATACCTAGGGAAATTGTTGAGAGAGTAGGTCCTGGGTCACCTGGGTCGCTCAGTTGGTTAAGTGTCTGTTTCCAGCTAAGGTCATGATCTTAGGATCCTGAGATCGAGCCTAACAGGCTCCCTGCTCAGTGGGGACTCTGCTTCCCCCTCTGCCCCTCCCCCCTACTCATGCTTTCTCTAAGATAAATAAATAAAATCTTTTAAAAAATAAAGTAATAAAAAAAAGAAGAGTAGGTCTTAAAAGTTCTCATCACAAGTAGAATTTTTTTCCATTTTTCTTTTTTCATTTTATCATATCTAAATGAGAAGATGATGTTAGCTGAGTCTACTGTGGTCATCATTTCACATTTTAGGTAAATCAAACTTTCATGCTATACTCCTTAAACTTTTATAGTGATATATATCAATTATTTCTCAATAAAACTGAAAAAATTAATAAAAATTATACTTATATGCAGATCCATGCTAAGCATTTTACACAGGTTTTCTCTATTTTCCCCTAAGAAGCCCTATGGGGTGTATATTACTATCATCACTGTTTTACAGATAAGGGAAACTGAGTCCAGATGACTCATGTGTCCAAGGCAATATGGCTGATGTTGATCTAGAATTGGAACCTGAGGTCTAACTGGCCCCAGACGATGTATTTTTGACTCCAGCAGATTTACTATGTAGGAGGTAAATCAGGGATGCTTATTCACTTTCAGAAACAGAATCGTTTACTTGCTTTACAGGAGTCCTTTGAAAACCAACCCTCACATAATGCACTTAACATAAAACCCTGTTTATAAAGATTCATCTGGGGACAGCATTTTCAAGAATAATCTTTCCCATCTGTGTGGCTATAAAACCATATCAGAACACTTTCACAGGTATTATGTTAAACATCAGCTTGACTTAGACAAAGCTTATCACTCTTTTCTCTATAGCAGTACCATCTATTTGGTATTTATTGGTGGTTAAACAAACAGGCTTGGTACTAAATTTGAATCCCAGTTATTGCTTACTAGCTGTGTGAGCTAGGGCAGGCTCTTGGCCTCTCTGAGTCTCCATTGCTTCATCTGTGCAGTAGGCATAATAATTAGGGATTTATATATAGTGAATATTAAGTCCTTGTCCCTGAGTGTCACAAAAGTGAGGAATGTTATTTATAATTTACTGTGTTCACCCAGCTACCTTCAAAGGCTAATTTGGCTTTCTATGTAGAAAATCCTGGTCAGATTAACATGAGCAGGTTTGGTTGTTTTGTTTTGTTTTTTCCTCCAATATCAGTTAATGTATTGACATTCTGCTTTGTATTTCAGTCTTATGTGAACTTTCCAAGTATCTTCAGGTCCCATTTGCACTAGGACACTAATGAATTTGAGTTCCTGGAAAAGCCAAGCTAATATCCTGACCCCAAGGTGGAGAAAAATCCCCATATTCTGCTTCTGTGCCTCCATTTCATCACCTGGCTCAGTAGGTTCTGATGGTCTGGGCAAGCACCTTAGAATGCCCAGATAGGAATGTGTGAACCATGTGAGGCCAGCTGGAAAGTTGGAACACCGCAATTGCAGACACTGGGAATCTTCAAGGACAAGGGCTGTTGGATATGGAGATCTGGAGTTCAAGAAAGAGGTTGGGGCTGAACAATCAGACTCAGTCTGTAGGCCCAAGAGTAGAAGTAACCATCCAGGAGAGGGTGTAGGATGAGAAGAAAAGACCAGGTTGAGTTTATAACTGAATCAGGGGACATGAAGACTCAAGGCAGTCCACAGTAGTGGGAACAGAAGGGAACTTGTGAAGGTATAGTCAATACAGTGTGCTTTCCACTAGTCGGAGGGTTGGAGAAAAGAGACCAAGGTAACAGCCCTTTTCCCTGCCCACCCCAAGCTAAGCAGGTTGTTCCTCATTTATGTTCCCTCTGAGTTTCTCTGTAACAAACCCCACAGTCTATTGTAATTGTCTGTGTATGTATCTGCATCGCCCATGTCTCCATCATCCAAGGGCTTACTGACTTCCTTCCAGGTCCTAAATCAAATAGTGTGCCCCTCCCTCTTCCGTCTCCCTTACCCTGATTCATTTCTCTGCATAGCACTACCCAACAATAGGTGATTTGTTCATCGCGGGTCTCCACTAGCTAGCGTTGCAGTTGGAGAGAGTAGGGACTTGGCTGGCCTGCTTTGTTCATGACTGTGCTCCTAGTGCCTAGAAGAATACTTAAGGTGCTCAGCAAACATTGGTTAAGTCTCCCCTGACTCTTCACTTTCCCAGGTGGAACATCCCCAGTTCCTATGGTGTGGTTTCCTAACTGTCTCAGCCACAGCCTGGAGACCCTCACCCCACACAGCCATCCATAGGCTGTCTGCATTGCTCTGTTCTGAATAACTGGACGGTGATTTCTCTTGATGAAGATATTCTGGTGAATAGGTTCGGTTATATAATTCATGGGGTACGGTGTAACATAAAAAATGTGGATCCCTTGTTCAAACGTTATTAAGAATTTGAAGATAGCCATAGCAGAGCATTTAACGAAGTTTGAGCCCTTCTGAAGGCAGGACCCTGTGTGACGACACAGGTCACACCTTCATGCACCGAGGACCAGACCTCAGCAGGTTGTAAATACCAGGCTCGGAGTTTCTATTTTGTCATGTAGAAAAAAGGAACTACAGAAGGACCTTGAACAGAGGTGGCATTTAAAGTTTATCTCATTTTTTTCCCTGATTGTAAATTACACTCACTGTGAAAATTTGCACAAGTCAAAAAGGTATAAAGCCCTGATATTCTCTTTTTCCTCCTATTTCCCACCCTGCGGGCACCTAATCCAAAAACAAAACAAAACAAAACAAAAACAAAAACAAAACAAAACAAAACAGGGAAAATTTGGTTCATTTCCTTATCTAATTTTTTTTTTTTCCTGATGTAGCATAGTGAAGATCATACTTCAGCTGCCATTTTTGTCCTGCTTTATTCACATGACATTGTAAGAGGCAGGACAGCGGGGGTACTTCCTAAATGGATAGCTGAGGGAGACTGGCCCGGCAGCCAGTTTACGGAGTAGGCCAAGGGCTACTGGGTTGGCAGCAAGGATTGAGATAGTAGTCAAGTTGGGGTCCTGGAAGAGAAAACCTGAAAGGCCCTGAATTAAGGGTTTAGGGGTAGAAGTAGAAAAGGGACAGTTTGAGAGCAGAAACCACCCCGATGGGAGGTGACCACAATCTCTGTTCTTCTTGAATTCCCTTGATTAGTGGGAGACAACTGAAGTTCTTGCCACATCTTTTGTAGATTCTGCAGGTGACAGCAAGCCTTGGGTCATTTCTCGAACGCAACTCTTTGGCTTCTCCTCTCTAAGGCAGACCTGTCTTTCCTCCCTCTGCCAGGGCTCCTACTCCCTAGGCGGGGCCCCAGGACAACCTTGGGCAATAGCAAATGGAAATCCATGGAGGGAGCAGTTATGGCAGGGTGAGGTTTCCCAGTATTGGTGGCAGATGCCTTGGGGTTTCGATTTGCCCATTTGTTGGTAATCTGCAGTGCCTGTGCCTGCAAAGGGGAACGTTAACATTGTCGTTGGATCTTTAATTGTGCATTTCATGAATTTTCATGTTTCCGTTCGCAAGCTTAATGTTGCTTTCTCGGTGAGTTTTTTTGTACTTGAGCATAAGAGCCTTGTAATTACAGAGTGTTGTGGATTGCAGAAGGTGATTAAAATGGATTTCATGAAATCTGAATTCCCCCCTCCCTCACCCACATTCATACCACCAGTCCCATTGGTGGGCAAATAACTCAGACAGAATCCCACAAAGTTCACATAATCAGGGTATGAAGGGCATGAATTTTCTCCTCTGGGCTTTGCCTGCCTGGATCTTGGATCAGCTCCAAGACAGCCTTCTCTCTTCTCTTCCTCCTCCCCACTCCTCCCTCTCCTGAATGACATCCAGCTATCTCCCTGACCCCACAGCCACTCTGTCCCCCTGGGCTGGCTGCTTTCTCACTCACAGCAAAACAGTAAAACAGAGTAAATGTTCATCTCTGCTTTTGTATAACCATTAAGTGCCTTTCATTTGCCTTCGCAGTCAGCCTACACTCCCCTCTGAAAGGGTCATTCACTCTGAATAGAGGCTTGAAAATTGCCAAGACCAGCGAGGGTTTAAGAATTCCCTCTTGAGTGTCTCTTCTTCCTTAGGGCAAGTTGGTGGTTGATGGAAGTGAGATCTGACCTCTACCTTCCGCTGAATCAGGGAGGGCCATGTGGTGCTCAGGAGGACAGAAAAGAGGAAGTGACCTGGGAGTACAGAATGGAGGGGGAGAAAGAGGGGCCAGCAGGTTTCCTGGGGGAGGCAGAGGCCCTGCCTGGAAGGAAGGGGAGAGCAGGTGGGGTGGGGGGCGAGTCCAGCCTGGCGAAACCAGAAGATGATGCTGTAGGAATGACCCTCTTGACCAACAAGGAAACCAAGTCAGCTTATCTCAGTGTGTGTGTGTGTGTGTGTGTGTGTGTGTGTGTGTGTGTGTGTGTTTATTAGTGCTGGGAGGGACTTGGGAAGTCGTCCGAGCCAGTTCTTCCATTTAAAAGAATCTCTACTTCACTGCAGCTGGTGTGACCCAGCAGTGCCCAGGCAGCCCCTCTGTGTGAATCAGGAAATGGTGCACCTCCTGTCCCCAAGGAAACACAGGAGCCCAGCCCTGAATCACCCCTCTCAGCTGTATGTCCTTGGGCATCCAACAACCTGCCCGAGGATATGCAGTATCCCTAGAACAGAGACTGAAAACAGGCTTCTTTTTCTTAATTCACAGCACTCCCCGTGTCCCACCCCCACCATTCTCTTCCTCCATACCAAAATCCCCACCATACGGAACTCTGCCTGGGTCTCTAAGAAGTTCCTTGTCTTTCAGAGCTCAACCGCCGGTAGTTAGAATTTAATTGTTCATATTACGTATACACAAGCATATACCAATTGGCAGACATAGGTATACTCACATCAGTGAATGTGTCCCCTGTAAGTATTCAGAGACGTTACTGCAGGACAGGTTCATGGTTGGGGAGGAGCACACCTCCCCTGCAGCCCACGCCGGGCATGGGGCTGGTACCATCTTACTTCTGGGTCTCCCCACATGCCCTGCCTCCCTCTGCTCATGCCTTGCCCCTCCACCATGAACTCAGAGTTCCCCACACAGACAGTGTTTTCCATAGCTCTGTAGCACTGTGCGATCCCTCCGCCTGGAGTGCTTTTCTCTCACTGATCCTGTCTAGCAGATTCCTTCAAAGCTGTGCTTTGGCAGTGCTTTACTTGTCGTCTCTGAGGCCTTTTCTGGACACCCCACCCCCCGCCTCCTTTCTCTGTGTGACCCACGTCCTTTGTGGATATGGCGTCTGTGGCGTGCATGGCACCATATTGTACTTGGGTTTTCCTGGCAGTTTCTCTGCTAGAGTGGGCTCCCGAGAGTGGGCCCACAGTCTAACCCATCTCTGTGTCCCCTGTGCAGAGCACAGGTCCCAGCACGTTGAGGAGGCACCTTTTTTGGTGAACAAGTTAGCCCTGAAAGAAGGAAGGAGATCCCAGGAACATGGCCACAGCTTCATAGCCTGGGAAAGCAGGGTCTGGTGCTTTGCTGACCTAGGGCCTGTCTCAGATACCTGTCCCAGATCTCACTGTCACCCCTCCAAAGTCAACACACCCCACCCATCCTCCAGAGTGGAGAGCCTATGGAGTGGGACAACCTCTTCTTTGGCCTGAACTTTGGAACTCATCTGAAATGCACATCCCCATAGGCCTGACAGTGTTTCTGGCCTCTGCTTCACCTTGTGGATCCAGGAGCCCCCAACACCCCAGCACTGTCACCGGGTCCTGCTTGAACTGTTGACAGAGAGGGGTGGCAGTCGCTCAGACAATCCCCATGACCCTTCTTTCAGCAGCACACAGTGCCCCAGGACTCCCTGAGTGTTGGGCCATGGATTCTAGGCGCCAGGCCGGAACTCACCCACACAGGGTGTCCAGTGTGCTGGAAATGAGTCACGGGGGGATCCGGCTATGGATCCTGTCTGCTACAGGGTAGTTAGGGATGGGACTACCAGACCAATATTACCCTCTTCTCTGTGTGCCTTGAGTTGGTAAGAGTTGGGCAGCAAGAGGGAAACCTGGTCTTCCCCTGAAGGTGGACCACTCCTATAAAGCATGGGGTGGGGGTGGGCACAGGCTATGGTTGTGACCACCATGGAGATGGATAGACAAAGTGTCTCAGCTGCACACAGCAGGGATGTTATTATTTCTACTGAAGCAATCACAGAGGATTTCATGGAAGAGGTGATACTTAAACTAGGCTTCAAAGGAGAAGTAGAAATTCACCAGCAGGATGTCTTCTGGGCCAGACCATGGAAAGAGGCAGGTAGAAGGCAAGGGAAGAAGTAGCAACAGCAGTAATGGTAATAGCAGTTCTCTTGGGTCCCAGCGAAGTGCCGGGTGTGGATTGTCTCATTTAATCCCTTCTGCAGCCCTGTCTCTCTCCCCATTTTATAGCTGTATGGGAACCAAGGCACAGAGAAATTGTCAGAATCACACAGCTAGGAAGTGGCAGAGCTAGGATTCAAAACCAAGCTTTGCTCCCCAGGCCATCGTCTTGAAGACATGGTACTTCACATAGCCGAGTGCCTGTGGCACTGTCCAAGTGTGTATTCCTTAGGCCTTTGCAGTGACCCTTTGAGATCTTCCGAGGGAAATAGAGGTGTAGAGGCGTTGCCCAGCTCACCGGGCTCGCTTGGCCGGGCTGAGCTCAGAACCCCAGCCTCCCTGCCTGAGCTCTCTCCGCTGTCTGGCAGAGCCGGCCTCTCGGGCTCCAACAATCTTCCCTACCCTCGCTTCCTCTCTAGAAGCCTCCTGGGATGCTCCCCTAGGCACTTGTGATGAGAACCGCTACCTCAGAAGCCCATAAAATGAGGCTGGTTCACATTCGGGCTGGAAGAAGCTCACTTCCTGAGGCTGCCTCTGCCCTCAGAGCAATTAGGCCCCGTCACACCGCGCCTGCCAAGAATGCTTCATAAACACGTGTGCCTGGCCAAATTTATGGGCGAGCTATATTAATCACATTTTTAAAAATAAAAAGTGAAATAAATAATAAGTGGCAATATTCCGCTTTCATGAAAACCACCTGCAGCTCTGAAAGGTAGCTGGCACCTTGCTTTCTTGAACTGTCACACGTCCCTGCTCACTGCCATAAATGTTAACATCCCTCCTTAGACAGATAACCAGCTCTGACAGGAATCCACAGATGTGTGCAAAGTGAGTCACTGCTCTCCTGGCTTCCGAAAATGGAGGCGATAGAATTCTCTGGGGCCTGCTGCATGGCAGAGAGGAAATTACCAACTGTGAGTGTTTTCCAGTCCATGGTGAGGAAGGCAGAGAGAAGGGGAGGACAGACAGAGAGCAGACCCTCATCTGAACACAATTCACCAAGTGTGAACGCATTTCTGGGCCAGGTGCATGATGGTCACCGGGTCTGGTGGTCCGGGGGCACCCAAGGAGAGAGAGGTCTTTGTTATTGTTTGATTTATATTTCTGCTGTTTCCCATGACCAAAGTGATAGCACCTCAAAGATGTGTCCTTCTGAGGGTCTAACGTTGGAGGCACCTGATGCCCTTTTGCCCCTTCCTAGTGATGTTAATTTTGACCGTTGGTTAAGAGGACATATCTGTTCTATATGTATATACATATACAAACATACACATACCATGTAATGAATCACAGTTCTGCATGTGAAGACATTTACATATACATGCTTTATCTATACATGTTGCATGTGTGTGCACATATAGAGATGGAGAGAGAGAGTGAGAGAAAGTTAAGGACTTGGCTCACACAATTGTAGGGCAGGTCTGGAAGTTCAGGCAGGAATTGATGCTTCAGTCTTGAAGTCCAAGGTAGAATTTCTCTCTCTGAGAAACCTCCGTTGCTGTTCTGGAGTCTTTCAACTGATTGGATGAGGCCCACCCACATGGCTGAGGATAATCTCCTTATTTACTTAAGGTCAGTTGATTCTAGATGTTAACCGTATCTATAAAACCCTGGCACGGCATCAGCTGGAATGTTTGATTGAATAACTGGGTGCTATAGCCTCACCAAGAACACATAAAACTAATCATCACAGATGGTTTCCAGTTCCTCTATTGCCAGCTTTTCCTTTGTAATAAATAAGAATTTTATAGGGAGATACTTCAAGGCTATGTAAATATCCTTTTTTCATCAAACCTTCTCCCCTCCCCACCCTGGATCTACTACCGATTCTTGCTGGAATCATTTTTACTGTGACAGTTACAAGAAGCACTGTCCCTGGGAGAAGGGATCTGAGAACCTGTTCGCAGGCCCTAGTTTTACCACTCGGTTGGCTGTGTGACCTTGGACAAGTTACCTGACTTTCCCAAGCCGGGGTCCTCCCTGTTCAGATAGGGGCGACAGCACTTGCCCCAAAGTCTTGGAGTGCTTACTAAATGTAGTGAGAGGTACCAGGAAAGCACTTCGTAAAGTCTGTGGCGTTTGAGGCATTAAACACACACATCCATTGTCTCAGTGAAGTAATTCATGGCTGACCTTATTCCTGGGCCTCATTGGTTAAAAGAGGGACCTGAGACCACTGGGAGGGTTCCTCCAGCAAAATCATCATCTTCTTTGTCACCCTCATGTTGGGATACAATGTCAAAGCCTGCCATTAGCATTGACCCAGGGAACGTTGTCCGACTGTTATAGGAGACATCATCTGAGAAGTGGTCCCAGAGCTGGTGACATTTGAGATGTGTGTTAAAGGGCAAAGCTTGCAGTCAGACAAGAGAGGAAAAGTGTTCCAGGTGGAGGGAGTAGCATGGTGGGTGGAGAGGTTGTGGGGAAAGGGATAAGGAGAAGGGCTGTCTTTGAAACATGGCTGGGTACTCTTAAGTCTTCCAGAAGCATCGCACAGAGAGAGTTGTCTACTTGAATTTTTCCATTATTACTATTATGATTACAATTAGTATTACTGTGTCAGGTAACGTATAGCTACACTCTTGTGTACATAGTAGAAAACAATTCGTTGTTCTGAAGTAGCATCGTGTGCTGATTATGAGACAGACTCTGGGGTCAGAGTGCTCGGGTTCAAATCCCAGCTCTGCCAACATAGCACTCCTAGGACCCTGAGAAAATTCATGAAGCACTCCCTGCCTCAGCTTCCCTATCTGTAACATGGGGATGGGAGTCATAGTAACTTCCTCACAGGATTATAGTGATGAATAAATGAATTCATGTTTCTTTTTTTTTTTTTAAGATTTTATTTATTTGACAGAGAGAGAGATCATAAGTAGGCAGAGAGAGAGGAAGGGAAGCAGGCTCCCTGCTGAGCAGAGAGCCTGATGCGGGGCTCGATCCCAGGACACTGGATCATGACCTGGAGCCGAAGGCAAAGGCTTAACCCACTGAGTCACCCAAGCACCCCCTGAGTTCATTTTCTTAAGGCCTTAGCCTAGTACCTGGTGGGTGCAGAGTAGATGGTGTGCACTTGTGTGATAAATAAGAAAATATATCTTAGACATTTACTCTTTGGTCAAAATGTACTGCTTTCTTTAAGCTACCCAACAATGTATTGTTAATGCTTCCATTTATCCGCAGTCTGCTTATGACAGTCTACTTGGCTGCTTCATTGACATGGAAAGGAGAAGAAGATGGGGATCAGGAGCCGTGAGTTCTGGCCCTATCTCTGCCATTACCCTGCACTGTGATCTTGGACAAGTCAGCATCTCTGTCTGAGCCTCAATTTTTCCATCTGTAAAGTGGAGAAATGAGCCAGATCATCTCAGAGAGCACCTTGAACCCTACACCTTGAGTGTCGGTGACCTGTTCACTGGCTTTCATTTAAGGTGCAGGCAGGGGACTGGTGTCCACCAAGCACTCACAGCACTCTGGGCCTGCGCGGCCCCCTCCTGCTGTGGTCCCCACAGGAATCCCTTTAAGGAGGTGTGTTATTCTCACAGTACAGCCAGAGATGCCGAGGCTCTGGGAGGTCAGGCGGCCAGGGGGCTGGTCACTCCGCTGATAAGGAGCAGAGCTGGGACTCCGGTCTGGGAATGCCCATCCCCACACACCTTCTTTCCACTAGGCTGGTGTTCTCCCCAGCAGGTACAAAGGGGTAGTGAAGGAGTGAGTAAGTGAGTGACAGAAACATCCTTGCTCTGTTACGTTTAGGGAAATTTCTCCTCCTCCTCCGGGTAGCTACACTTCCTGCCTTGGTCACTTGCGAGCAATGTAACTTGGAGCAGATGATTTCATCTTGCTTAGTCTACAAAACAGGGATAATAATTCCTACTTCATGCAACTATCTTGAAGCTTAAAGAGCTTGTATAAAACATGAGCAGAGTGACTAAAATGTAGGTAATTTTTAAAAATAAGGTAACTTCTTGTTTGTGGTTGTATGAATCAGTGGTTTTCAGATCTCTAGGAAAATGTCAAATTTCAATAGAAATGAAGTCGCCAACTTTGTGTTTCACCAAGTCAGCTGATTAAATAAGAAAACTAATGTCTTCTAACATCAGTAATTCATAATAGTAACTAGAGTGTGACCAGCTCTGAGCTGATTCTCCCAGTCACCCAGCTATTTGAGTATCTCACTCTGTTTCAGACTGCCACCCAGAGTCAGCCCTTTACCTATCTGGTTCAAGTCAGTACCTGCCGAAGTGAAGTTTAGGGTCTCCTTTAGGTTGGCCCCATAAGGCTGACACTGGCTAGAGGGGAGAGGGAAGAAATGAGCACTTACCAGATGGGCCTACTTGGAAGACTCCTCCAGCTCTATCCTGATATAGTGGAAAAGTTTCTGAACCAGGAATCAGAAAATGTAGCTGTAGCCTCAGCTCTGCCTCCTGTTTGCTGTATAAATGTGTCCCTTCCTGCCCTGAGCCTCAGTTGACCCTTGTGCAAAATAAGAATTACTGCATTAATCCCACTAGGCCAACCTCCCAAGGCTTTTGTGAGGATCAGGTGTAAGAAAGATAGTGTGTGGATCATAGCCGGCAGTGTGCTCTTTACATGTGAAGGATCAGCCCCACTGGTATCTGACAGCAGGGAAGGCAGTTGAGGCCAGAGCTGGGAGGCATGGGGAGAATTGGATTCTAAGGGCCTGAACCCTAGAGGCTGGTGAAGTCTGTGTTTTCACCCATCCTTTGTTCCTGGGTTTCCAGGCAGGAGGATCGTACCCATTATCAGACTGGGTCTGTTTGGAGACACAGGTGATAACGAATTGCAAGGAAGCAGTTGCACAGATGGAGTTCCAAATGAAGCCAAACTATATTCACTGGTTTTACAACAGCTATTAAATAGGTTAAGGAGGAGAAAATAGTGATTTCACCCTTCCGAACTGACAGGGGGTTAGTTGATAGCTCGCACCTGTGCTATATGAAGCTGTGGGTTCCGTCAAGGATGATCATAGGATGTAATTGTAGACTGCACTTCACGAGCATGGGCATGTGTATATAGGCTTCAAGATACAATGTTTCAAGACAGTTCAACCTTTCAAGACAGTTCCTTTTTTCAAAAAGAATGTCTAGAATAAGCCTGAGACAGTCATGCTTACACTGGCTTAGGCAGGAGCTCCACGAGGCTATTCAGGAAGGACTTAACGCCTTCACAAGGTTGCCGAGCCCTGAGTGCTGGGATCCTGGGGGACTCTGTAACTCTCTTCAGTTAGATGGTAATAGTTGCCCAAGGAATGGACATGGGCCTATTTCCTATCTTCCCCTCAACTCCCTGTGAACCTTGCAAAATTCTCCTTCACAGTAGGACTCCTCACCCAAAAACTGTCCCATTTCAACTGTTTACCCTAAGTCCCGTAAAATGTACATACCCTCTGACCCAGTGATAACACTTTAATGGACCTAAGCAGACTCTCTTGCAGAGATATTTGCACAGAGATGCTCCTTCACAGCACTGCTTGTCATAACAGGGGGACTTGAACCCCCTCAATGCCAGCCACGGGGGCTGGTGAAGCAAAGAGGGCAACTCCATGCAAGGGAATGGTAGGCCCCGTGGTAGCCAGCTATGTAGACGGCCGTGGAAGGTATTTGTGATATAGTGAGTGGAAGTGGGGGAAGCAGATTACAAAGCAATATAAAGAAAGAGCTTACATCTTTAGAGAAAAGAAGTGACCGTGAGTGAGCAGACACCGGTACAGAAAGGGCCTGGGAGGGTCGCTGGGCACGGATGCTGGTTGTGATGCTGCGTCCGGGGATGCCAGGGTGCCGGGGGGAGGAAGTCTTTATTATGTGCTTTATGCTTTGCTATATTTTCTGTTACTCACAAAAATTTCTTGAGTACTATGCAAAAATCCTTGCTTTTGAGAAGCTTACGGTCTTGTTGGGAAGAGACAAAGACTCCAAAATACACAATTAATTCCAAATGCTGATAGGTGCTGGAAAGAAAAATGAGATTGTGAATTTGGGAGACACTGATGCAGGGAGGGAAGACCAACTTCTGCTGGGCTGGCAAGGGAGGGAAATCCTAGAGGAGGGCCATTTAAATGAGACCCGACAAAGAAGCGAGAGACAGCAGATAAAATCTGGGATACGGGTCCTCTAGGAGGAAGGAACAGCCAATGCAAAGGCCTTGCAATGAAAGAGAATTTTATACAATAATCATGTATTATTTCTATAATCAGATTAAAAACCTGTATTCAAATATCTATTTGGTCCTCTCAGAAACTCATAGAACACAGGTGAATGCTCCCATTCTGGGGACCCAGACAGAGAGCAGGTGGGATAAGAGAGTGAGGAGCTGCAGAGAGTGCCCTCCAGCTGCCATCTGTGACAGATTCCCCAGAGGGACAGGCCAGCTCATGGTTTGCTGCCTTGCCTCCCTAGAGGCAATTTTTTTTTCTTTACATTGTGACATTTCTGAAAGCAGAAAGTGTCATTACAATCAATGTGTCATTTACACAGTGCGCTTTGTTTTCTTTTCTCAAAGAGGCTGTTCCGGAATTGATGATGATTCTTACAAGTGCTGGAGTCTTAGGGCTGATACATCACAGTGGCACATGGGAAAATACGGAAAGGAACAGCCTTGGGGATTGGGAGGACCTTGGTGGAAGTTAGTGCTTCCTCCTGACGGGGGTGCATTTTGAGACCTTGAAGATGGACCGTGTTCTGCTAGATCTCTGCACACCCAGAGCGCCAGCTGTAGCCAAGCCTTGTGCAAGGGACCAGAAATGCAGGGTACAGAAATGCTTACAACAGGGGCCCTGGGGGATCCTTAGGGAGGAACCAGAAAGGGAGATGGGCCTGTAACCAGCCACGTACAACCCTGCTGGGTCAATGCCAGGTTGAGGAGAAGTCCTGGAGGCTAGGGGAGCCAGAGGTGGTACCCTTGACCTGTGGTTGGGTGGGAGAAAGCTTCTGGAAAAGATTCCCAAGCAGTCAAGGCATAAAAAGCATTAAGAGTGGAAGGATAAAGGCACAAACCAGTGTGTGCCGGGAATGGTGTGGAACGGTGGTTACAGGGCAGGGTGTACACGAGAACACCGCTCATCTGGGCATGGTGCTGGGCCTTGGAGGTGTGTCAGAGGGATTGGAGACCTGGAAAGATTTTAAGCCAAGAGGTGGCATGGTTCCATCCTGTGCTGTCCTGTATGACAGCCACCAGTCACAGGTGGCTATTTAAATGCATTAAAATTAAATAGCTCTTTTTAAAGCCATGAGAACACCCAAAAAGAAAAGTTAAAACCTCAGTTCTGTAGCCTCACTGGTCACATTGCCAGTGCTTGGCAGCCACATGTGGCTAGTTGGACATAGGGACAGTGCAGACACAGAACACATGTATCGAGATGGAAATTTCTCATGGATGGTATTGCTACAGAATGATCACTTGAGTTTGGGTAGAGGGGCAGATGGACAGACAGAAGAAGTAGCAGTGACCTCAGTGCTTTCTCCTGCCAGGCAGCATCTAAATGCTTCACATGTGTTGTTCCTTGAACCCTCATGGCACCTCACAGAGTCATATACAGGCCTGCTGAGGGGACAAGGCTATAGGTCAATTGTCAACATTTTCCAAGCCTTTACCCAGCTCAACTCTGGCTTCTCCCAGATGCAGGGTTCTACTGCTTGAATTTCTGGAAGAGTGTTGGAGCCTCCACTTGCTGAAAAGGTCTCCATCTCACCAGCTCACAGTTGGCCAAGAAGGCGCTACTGGAGAGCCTCCAAATTCCATGATGAGCTCTATGCAGCTTTGCCAGAAAGTCCGTCCAAGTGCCTAACCCAGCTTTCCAATTGATGACTGCGGTTGTTGCCTATTTCTTTCTGTTCAGCTTTCCCCAAAGGACGTGGAAACTATACTGTGCTAATGTTGAGCTCACACCATACTCAACCCTGTTTCAAGCACTTTACATCCTGACTCTTTTATTCCTTGTAAGACTAATGTGAAGTGGCTATTATTTTTCCCATTCAACACATGGGTGAACTGACTGGGAGAACTGACTGGGTCTTAGAGAAGTAGCTTGCCCAAGGTCATACTTTGTCCCGCAAGTCAGCAGTGGTGTTGGGATAAGAACGCATGCTGTCCTGGCTGGAGTGGGTTTGTAGGCATGGCGCTCTGCCCCTCTCATCATAAATCTTGTGGATCTAGAAGACAGCTGCTAAGTGTACTTTCCACCTGTTTTGGCTGGAGTAGTATGAGAACTTGATTCTGTTCCAGAAAACCTTGGCGGAAAGTTGTGCCCAATCATAATACAAAAGCCTCACATTTTGGGGGCACTTTATGTCATTTTTTTAGAGTACTTTTCTGCCAGAAGTAGTTATGGTAATAGTCATCCTACAGTTACACCATGTTTTCTGCTTTACAAAGTACTTTCATTTGCATGTTCTCATTAAATCCTCACACCGACCCTGGGAGGGAGGCGAGGCGAGGCGAAGAGTATATAGTTTGTCTACATAATACAAGGAGCCCAGAGAAGGGAAGGCACCTGCTTGGGACTACTCAGCTGTTTCTTGAATTCTGCTTCCATTGATCAAGAGCCTTTCAGCCTTGTCAGTGGGTTCCAAAGTCAAGTCTACATTGTAGGGGCAATGAAGCCATGACCCTATGCGCCATCCCTGGGGTGTGTGCCGAGGTCAAGACACAGTCTAATCTACAGAAATAATTCAGAATAATTTGAGACTTCCACTTCCTTTTCTCAGATGTTGCAAGAGACACCAAATCCATAGCGAAACTTCCTGAAATCTCCCTTTTCTGTGTCCCCTTCACTGCATTTACAGATGTTAGCTTCCATGTCTCTTTATAAATATATTATGAAATTTTTTCATAATTATACTCTTTCACAGTGAAAAGTATTTATAACAAATGTGTACATTTAAAGAATAATGATCAACTCTCGTGCCCCTACTGGCTAGCTTAAGAAACAGAACACGATATAACCTTCAAAGCCCTGTGGGGTCCCATCCCCACCGCTCATGTCAGGTCACTGTTCTCCTGTAGTTATGCTTTCATTTTTCTTTGTCTTGGTCAGCTTGGGCAACTATAACAAAATACTATGAATAGGATGGCTAATAAACAACAGACATTTATTTCTCACTGTTCTGGAAGCTGTGGAGGTCCGCAGTCAAGGCCTTTTGGCAGGTCCAGTGCTTGGTGAGAGCCCACTGTCTTTTTTGCTGTGACCTGACAATGCAGGAGTGAGGGAGCTCTGTGGGGTCTCTTTTATAAGGGCATCATTCCCCTTCATGAAGGGGATTCACCCCCATTAGGTAATTCACCCCCATTACCTAATCACCTCGCAAAGGCCCCACCTCCTAGTAACACCACCTTGGGAATTAGGTTGTAACACATTAATTTTGAGGGGCATTCACATTCAGTTCACAGTGTAGTCCTGGACCACCTTCCCACACTTTCTCAGCAAAATATTCTCCCCAGAGCAGCTCACATGCCCCTTGTGCTTCCACCCCTGCTCCTGGCCCCACACCTAGCTGGTGTGACCTTTTCTGAGAGGTGGGGAAGGGCCTGGAGAGGACCCAGGCGGACTCCTTTTCCAGTTAAGGAGAATGGAAGGTTGGGAACTTGTCTGCACACCTTGAGAGATAATGGGGAGTGTGTCCTCTTAAATTCATTCCCGGAGCAGCATTGTCACTGTGTCCCCTAGGGTAATCCCCTTCACCACGTGGACTTCTGAACTGGAAGGGGACTTGCATAACTTGGGGTTTCCTAAAATTGTCATTTGTTCTACACATATTTAGTGAGCACCAACTGTGTTCCAAGCAGGGTCACAGGTATGGAGGGTGTGGTGGGAAATTCCCTGATCTCAAGGAATTTACTGGATAGGGCAGGTCTTGTCCTTACTCCACCATCCTCCCTTCATTACTGTCACTAACCTACTCTCCTTTAAAAGTTAGAGTGGGGGGGCACCTGGGTCGCTCAGTCAGTTAAGCATCTGCCTTTGGCTCAGGTCATGATCCCTGGGGATCAAGCCCCGTGTCGGGCTTCCTGCTCAATGGGTAGCCTGCTTCTCCCTCTCCTCCCCGCTCATGCTTGCTCTTCGCACTCATGCTCCCTGTTGCTGTCTTTCTCTCTCTCTCTCTCTCTCTCAAATAAATAAATAAAATCATTAAAAAAATTTTTTTTAAAGTTGGAGCGGGGATAAAGTTAGATAGCAGACATGGAAGTGTACAGAAAAACTGAGGCAGATCCTGGATGATGCTTCTTGTAATCACTATAGTCCCTGAAACGATGTGGCCTGGGCTCAGAAAGGATCTGGAGCTTTGGGTACTCACACCTGTAGTTACCCTGGTCTGCCACCAGATGTCACTGATGGGTAGGAGGGGGCAGGTTGCTGAGGGTGATGCAGTTTTTGGACAAAGTTGTAAAAAGTGCGAAATAACTGCTGACTGTGTGCAAGATGCTGTTCCGTTCTCCTTGTTATACAATTTGGCGCTCACAGAAACCCCCATCCCTGTTTTACAGACAAGGAAGCTGGTGCTCAGAAGGGAGATAAGGGGTAGTCTCCCTGCTCCACCCGACCGTACCAAGTAAAGATTGCCTGAAAGACGAATGTCAGCCCTTGTACGAAAGTGTTCAACACGGTGGTCCTTTACTGCTACTAAAATGCTCTGAACAGTGCCTCCCCAGATTGGGGGCAGCAAATGGCTGCACCAGTGCATGAAAACCAGAACTCTCTGCAGTCATTAAAACTCGAATGGATGCCTGTGAGGGTTATATATAGGTGTTCAGTAGGCAGATAAAGGACGCAGAGTGACAAGAGCTAAGTCGTGGTATGTTGGAAGCTACAGTGGTCATTGCCACCTGGGGCTCGACATCAGGATTAAAAAAAGTCTCTGAGGACCCAGCCCCAATTTTAAAGAGCACATAGATGCACAGGCTGTCAGCTATGACCAGCTCTAGTCCAGGTTCTTTCTAAATTCCCTCAAAAAGCTCTGCTGAAAAATTAAAGGGGGAAAGGAGAGGAGAGTACAAGGTCAAATTCAACTGGTAAAAATCTGCCTGTAATAGTTCCAGTAGATAAATCCAATGATGATTTCCTCCACCTCTTCATTTTCCTTCTAGGGGAGCAAGCAGTGACATCTGGTGGGAGGGGAAATAACCAATTTAAGGTCACACGGGTAGAGAGGCCACCAAGTCCATGACCTAAGTCTCCACAGATCTTAAATTCATGGCATGAGGCATGACAGGGTAAAGGGCATGATCTGTGGGATGGGATGCTACACAAAAAAGACTTTAGGGAGGCTTTGTAAAGGAGAGAAGGGTTCGTGCAAAGGCACTGGGGCTAGATTCCCCAATGAAGAAACTCCAGCAGCACTCTCTCAAATGCAGCCCCACCAGGAAGGAAAGACAGATGCTGCTGGAAGCAAACCAGAGACATCCCCTGACCCACCCCAGGAACGGCTGAGGGATGAGGCTGCTCAGACTCAATCAAGGGAGGCCTAGAGGTTCAGATGGCAAAATTGGAACAGTGCTATGTGATGTTGGAGGCACCTGCAGCCCCAGGGTGAATTACCAGGAGGCAGGTTTCAGCTCAGCAGAGTAAATGCATACATTTGTACCCAGTACACAGTTTATAAAGCCTTTTTATAGGTATCATCTCATTCAGTGTGGATAGTCACCCTTTGAGGGAGTTTTTATCCCCATGTTACATCTGGGGAAAGTGAGGTTCACAGAAGTTCACTCATTTCCCCAAGTTCTAATCCCAAGCTGGGATTAGAGTCCAGGTCTTTCTAGCTACAACACCTTGTTCTTTTCACACTGAAATTATCTTGAGATAATGAGGATGATGTTCATGATGTTTTTCAGTGGCTATGAGATAGGACTTGCTAGCTGCATTTTTGCAGATGGAGGGTCTGAACTCCGGAGAGGGCCTGTCACTTGCCTAGTCCAGCACAGCTGGAACCGGGAGAGATGGGGGTGAATGCAGATTTTCCTTTGCTGCCCTAGTCCTCTTTCTGCTCCTCTTCCTTATGGGAGTAAGTGAGTGCCTTGTTCCTGGAAGGGTAGGAACAAGTTTGAGATGCCTCTCTGCCAGCATGCCTGTAGGGCAAGTCCCCCCGCCCCCCACGGCCCCCAGAAGAGTGGGTGGAAATGGATGGGAGCCCAGGCTGGGCTTCCTACCTGAAGATTCTCTGGCTGTGTTGAGTGGAGGACAGCACACAGCCAGGTGCCTTGCTTGAAGCAAATTCCTGGGGAGTGAGGAGCTGAGGTGGGGGAGGAGGCTGCCAGGAGCCAGGGGCCGGGAGAGGGGTCCTGGGGGCAGAGCTAGGGGGTTGGCTTTGAGGACGAGGGAAACCAGGGGAGAGGTGATCAAACAGTGTTTGTGAAAGATGATTCTCCCCAAGCCGGGCTGTGGGGCGGGGAGACACAGGAGACGCACATGGAGGCTTTTGAAGGTGCAGACACAAGGGTCTGGACAGCCCAGACCAGTACGGCAGACAGTCCTGAGGACAGGCAACTCCGTGAGTTGAGAATAATCCTTGCGCCTTGACAATTACTCTCAGTTCTTGGCAGGGGGTGTAGGACTAACAGGTCCCTTCCTCTCCTTGGGCTCCACCTTGATGCTAACAATTTACTGAATTTTGAGCCCCTGTCTTGTTTCACTAAATTCTCTGTATAGTTTTATGTTTTATTTGGTTGTGGTTGGTCTGTGAACTCGGATTACCGATCCAGGCAATGTTCATTCATGAAGGCCTTTTACCTGTTTCAGATCTGGCTTTAAAGAGAAGGAAACACGTGCATGGGAGCCTGCTGATAGGGGAGGGAGTGACTGGGGTGAGAAATACTGTGTACTGTCTCCCCGAGGTTGCCAAACGGTGTTGAGACAGACCCGCATGTTCCCTCTGCTGTAATGTCTTAGAAATGCCATCCCAAGTGTTGATTTTCCTTTTCTCAGCTTACAGGGCAAAATGGTGTTCACTTTTTCTATTTATTTTTGGAGAAAGTTCAGGAGGAAAAAGAAATTCCTTTGGCATATTTTGAAGAGGACAAAAATACAACCTGGCTTTTGTGTGGTGAAAATGTGGGAAATTTCAGCTTCCAAATGTCTGGGCTGGAAGGAACGAGCTGAACTCCGAGGCTTGGTTCCTGGGCGCTGGGCCCAGGGGAGGGGATGCCTGGCAGGGGCTGAGCTATCCCGGAAGATCAGCGGGTGGTTCATGTAGAAAGTGCAGGAACAACTCTGAGTTCCTCCCTGAACCTCCAGGGTCATGGACACCAGTGGTGAAAAAGACCCTCTCTTTGTCAGCCTTCTATACCCACAGAAAAGAAAACCTCCCCAGGAAGGAAACCTCTCCAGCTGGTTAACCCCAGCCAGTGTAGTTGGAGGCGGCGGCACCAGAAAGAGAGCAGGGTCCTGGGCTCCGGGGTCTTCAGATCAGTGCCGCCAACCAGCAGCTGGCCAGGCCTAGGTCAGCCCTTTGTTGTTTCCTCATCTGTAAAATGGGGATAACAGAGCCCCATCTCCAGTGTTGTTGGGAGGACTATATGAGATGACAAATACAGTTACTTTTCATTTAGCACTTACTTAACAAATATTAGTTATTGCTTTTATTAAATTTATCACTGAAATTTTGTGTCATCATACATGCAAACAAATTAAAAGTGTGTGTGTGTGTGTGTGTGTGTGTGTGTGTGTGTGCCTCTTGGAATAATGGTTCTTCCAGGAAGAGGGATTTAAATGTGTGAGAAAGGAACAAAGTGTTCCCTCAGAGACTGGGATATCCTGGGAAATTTTCTATAAGTTGCTGAGACGCCGTCTTCTTATTGCCAGAATATCCTGAGGAACAGAGGAGACGTCAGCCAGTGGGCCAGCTGTTGACTTTACTGGGCTGAGGATCCATATGTTTGGCTGCGTTTGTCCTTCTGGCAACCCGGCCCAGGGGGGAGGGAGGTTACACATCCCAGGGAATGGCTGCCCTGGGTGCCTTCCAGACAGCTGCTTTGCCGTCCTGAAAAAACAGATCACAGGGGAGGTCTGAAGCATACCAGGGGAAGGGGAGAGTTGGCGCTTTCCTGGTCCGGGTGGGCCTTGTAGGCAAGGGAGCCCCAAACCACAGGGGTGGTGGGAGGTGGAGGGACTCCCTAGGGGGCCTAGGCTCTTGGACTGATTGTGTTGATGAGCTCCATCTGGAAGTTTCCCTGCTATAACCACAGCAGTTTTACCCCACACTTTGGCAGTGCCTCATCCGAATTCATCTCCTTGTGAAGCAGCAGGCCTTCTTTGCTGACTGTGGACTCAGGGTCAGCCCCATGCTGCCTTTCAGAGGAAGCAGAGTGCCCATAAAGTGAGCAGTGAATGTTTGTCCATTGCTTATCACAGGCTGGTGTAGTGCCGGGTGCTTCCTCGGGGCAATCCTCATCCCAGGAGGTCCCAGAGGTAGAGAGGCAGGGTCCCCATTTGGCAGAAGAGGAAACAGAGAGGTCAAGGTACTTGTAGAAGGTCACACAGCTGGTAAGAAGCAGTGGTGGGATCCAGACCCCCAGGCTCTGACTCTAGAACCCACACTTTTAACATGTACTGTGTGTGTGGTCACCCTAGAGTATATCCCCACGTGGTAGAGAAACAGAGGTGGCAGTCATAGGGCACAGCTTAGACCCTCACTGGGTTAACCAAGGCCAGCCTATTGTTAGAGGCTAAGTGCTACAACAGGGGGGCATAGGGAGGTAGACGCAAATACAGTTGAACCCTAGCTCTTCTACTTAGGAGCTGTAGGCATAACCCCTCTGAGCTTCTGCAAATCAGATAAAAATACTTGCTTTGCCAAATTACTGAAAGAAATTGTGATAACTGGCACCTCTGTAAATGGCAAGCAGGACTATGAGTGTTGTAACTGGAGACATAAGCCTTCGTAAGCAGTGGGGAGTTTGCATTCCTCCTGTGAGGAGGACCAGGCTAGTCACCATCAGACCTGAAGCTGGAAGATGCCTCCAGATATCGCCATGGTCACAGCAGTCCTGGCAGGCCACAAGCCCGCCCTGGTGAGGGAGCTCAGTTCATTTTACCGACTTCCCTGGGATGGAGAAGACTCTCCTCTCCTCATTCATTCCAGCTTATGAAAGAGATGGGGAGAATATACAGGAATGTATCCTTCCTATTAAAGAAACAAGTTGTGAGTTTTGTTCTTTGATGGTCAAGAAAGAACTTGCCAGGTGTGGGGGACTGCACACAGAAGCAGAGAGTACGGGAAGCAGGGTTTTGGGTGGCAGACCTGAGTTCAAGTCCTGGCCTACTGCGCAACCCCCGGGCATATCACATGACTTCCCTGAACTTGCAAGTCTTCCTATGAGGGAAGAGTCTTAGCTCCCTGGAAAGATCTAGGGCTGCTGTGTAGGCAGAGCTTCCTGACTGCCACTGGACCCCATTTCCAGGAGTGGCCAGGCCCTTCTTCTTCCCTCTGCCTCCTCATCTTCCATCAGGCAGGACTGGAAAGGCCCAGGCTGATCCAGAGCTTGGAGAGAGACACAGCTCCCACCAGGTGTGGCTAACCCTGAGCCATCATCCCGAGAGGAGAAACAGGCCAGGCCCTGAGGCTGGTCTGGCCTCGGATCTCTTGACCCATCCAGGGACTAATGCTCAGCTCAGAGCTGGTGCAGGCACTGATCCTGGACAGCATGGAGCCACTGGCGGCCTCGTAAATCAGGCCTCAGCCTTTGAAGCTTCCAAGAGCTCCCTGGGAGAGCCTGAACAGCTTGATCTTCTTACAGCAGGAGCTTGTCCCCCGTAGTCTGGAGTCTCCAGAGGTGACTGGGGCCTGATTTACAGAGGTCTCTGATAACAGCAGCCAGCCTAGAAAGGGAGGCCCAGGAAAAAAATGAGTTTGCCCTTTGACCTGGCCTCCCAGGCTGGGGAGACAGTCGGAGCTCCCCTGCAGGGACCTCCTTCTGGGCTTGTGGGCAGTGCCCCCCATCCCTACTGGAATTTGGCTCTCTTTGCTTTCCTTCAGAAAATCTCTTCCCTTCAGAAAAGAATGAGGGGAGGAAGTGCCTTCAAACCTGGCACCTGGCTGAAAGAGGCATGGTGGATGGGCCTGAGTTTGTAGTCAGTTCTGGGTGGGTATCTTAGCTCCACCATCTCCTGGTCTATGGCCTTAGACAAGTATTTCTGCAGCCCTGAGCCTCAGTTTCTCCATGTGTCCCAGGGGATTACAAAATGGCATGGTGTATAGCATTGGCATGGGGATAAATGAGCTAGCAGACATAGAGCCCTGTACAGTGACCAGCACATCCTAGGCATTCAGAGAACATTCTCTCCCCTCCTTTCAACCTCTTCCATCCAAACATCCAGGCTGTCTGCTTCTAGACCCCATGCTTGGGTCGCTATGCAGGCCTGTGATCTCTAAGCTGGCATCTCTGACTTATTCTCAGATTATCCTATTGTGCTTCCGGACACAATGGAAATGTTCTGGGTTTGCCCTGGATCCGTAGGCGGCGTCTCTATTTTTGAAACATGTCTGATGTGACTGAGGAACTCAATTTTATGTACTTTTAATATGAAATTTAAATCTAACTGGCTACACGTGGCTCGTGACCACCCTGTTGGACAACGTAGGCCTAGACCATGAGGAAGACCTGCGTTGGCCTAGCATTGACCTTGGGCAAGTCGTGTCACCTCCTGCACTTTCAGTTTCCCTCTCTGTAAAGTAAGAGCTCTTGGTAGAACTAAATAAGCCAAAGCATGTGCCTCGTTTGGTTGACATTTCAGCATATCTCTTGCCTCGTTTCGTAGACACACGCCTATTCATTAGAATAGGTTTGTTGAGTTGAGAGCAATGGAGGCCCTGAGAGGAGACAGCATGACCCCTGTCTTTGGGCCAGTTGTGCAGATGAGATTTGCACCTGTGAAACAGAGACAAGGGGGTGCGGTTCCAAGCCTTCCCCAGCCTTTTCTGACCTCTAAGCTATTCCTGGCTTGGGCCTCCCTCTTGTTTGCTCCAAAGAGTTTCCACGTAGGACCATAACTACCTGTTTGCAGGATGAGCACCTCCCCTTACTTTTCCATCTTAGTGGCTGGACCCTCAGAGTTCATCATCAGACAGCGTCTGGCTAGAGGTCATAGCCACCACACAGGAGAGAGAGGACGGGGACTTGAGTGGGGTGGGTACCTCAAGAACTGGGAAGGTGGGAAAGGAGAGTGGATCTACTCCACCACCCTTTCAAGGTAATTGTTCGGTCCTCATCCCTGTCACTTCATGGTCCCAAGACGGTCACCACATTGAAGACAATGATAAGAAGGAGATGAATGGTGTCACAACCCAGGCAAAAGCTTCCCCTGCCAGTGAACTTGCTTTCTCATCTGTTGGCCCCGGAATTGGGTCACACGATTAGCATTAGTGCAAGAGAAGCTGGGAAATGGAGCATCTGCCAAAGAGAAAACGGGCTTGATTGCCTTAGCCAAATCATGATTTATCGCCTGGGGCTGAGCATGTTGATTTCCCAAACAAAACTGGGCCATGATAGCGTGGGAAAGGGGGCGGAGAGTGACTCTGGGCTCGGCCATTTGCGGGAGCCTACCTCAGTGGTGTAGCACTTGACTTACACTTTCACTTGTGATTCTGCTTGAGCCTCTCGAGTTTGTAAGACAGCACAGGGACTGTGATCCCCATTTTTCAGCTGAGAAAAAGGAAGCTCAGAGAAATAGAGCAATCTAGCGGGCCAGGAAGCGATAAACCCCAGCCCTCCAGACTCTCAGGCTGCCCTTTCTGTGCTGAATGACCTCAGCTGGGGGCAGGGGCCAGAAGTCACGCACCTTTGCGTCCCAAGTAGCTAGTTCAACAGCCTGGCACAACGTGGGTGTTCGGCAAATGTTCCACAGATATATTAAGTAATGAATGTCTTTAATTAATTAGTCCTCATGCTGTCACTGAGGACTTTAATTAATTTATTCACTTGCCCCCTGGTACCCAGGATGAGAATAATAGTCCTTGGCCACTTAACTACTTGCCTTCCTTCAAAATGAGGAAGCACCATCCCTTTCCAGGCCCGGCTGGCTATACGCGTCTCATTTCCTATGCTCATGCCAGCCAGGGGCCAAGCAGACAAGGTTTCCTCTGGCCAGGAAGTGGTGAGCAGAGCTGGGTTCACATACCTGATCAGCCTCCTGAGAACTCAGTCCAGAAGCCAGGGGTGCTTCCTTGGGGAACAGTGAAAAGGTCTGTCAGGAAGAGAGGTGGGGAGGGGAAGCCAGTGAGGATTTGCCCAAAGAGCAAAGCCACCTGGATCCACTGGCCTTGAAAAATGGTTCAGTTCTGGAAGTGCCTGGGTGGCGCAGTTGGTTAAGCATTGGACTCTTGGTTTCAGCTTAGGTCTGATCTCAGGATCACGAGATCGAGCCCCACATCGGGCTGTGTTTAGCACTGAATCTACTCCAGATTCTCTCTCCCTCCACTCCTCCTGCTCATTTTCTCTCTCTCTCTCTCTCTCTCTCTCTCTCTCCCTCAAATGAATAAATAAATCTTAAAAAAAAAAAAAAAAGAGGGGGGGTTGCTTGGGTGGCTCAGTCGGTAAGCATCTGCCTTCAGCTCAGGTCATAATCCCAGGGTTCTGGGATCGAGCCCCACATCAGGCTCCCTGCTCAGTGGGGAGCCAGCTTCCCCCTCTCCTCCCCACTGTGCTCTGTCTCTATCTCTCTTTCAAATAAATAAAATCTTTAAAAAAAAAAAAAGGTTCAGCTTAGTAACCATCCCATTTGTGGCCACAAAGCTGTGGGCCAGTACATGTTGACCCTCATTACTTTGAAAGTCAGTCTGCCCTAGCAGACTGGGTGCTCCTCGAGGCAGACTCTGAATCCTATCTACATCCCCACTGATTGGCAGCACAGAGACTGGGTGGATATAAAGAAGGAAAGGCCCATCCCTTGCCCCAGGGCTCATCATCTTTTGAAGGAGACAGGCACCCCCCTAAATGACAGACACAAATTCCAGAGCACTGAGCTTTCTAGCAGATTCTCAGACATTGGGCTGGCTGGGAATGTGATGGGATGATGGGGCAATGGAGTCAGCCTGCAGGTGGGAGGGGAGAAGGGAGCTGAGGAACTCCACTAGGATTCTAGTCTTTGAACAAAGGAAGGAATTGTAGCTGGTAGCTGGAAGTGGGGGTAGGGAGAATGTTCTAGGCAGAGGGCCCCATGCATTCAAAGGCTTGGAAGCAGGAGAGGACAGGTGGGTGCAGCAGACAGGCATTGAGTATAGTGTGTTTGAGAAATGAGCGTGGAGATGAGACAGGACAGATAACACAGGTATCAGGGTGTGAAGGGCCATGTTAACATCCAACAGTCCTCTGAGCCTCAGTTCCCGAAGTCATGGGAATCACCTGGGGATCTGATTTCAGATTCTGATAGGGTAGGTCTGAGGTGGCACCTGAGATTCTGATTTCTAATCAGCACGCGATAACACTGATGCTGTCAGTTTGTAGTTGAAGGCTGCACTTGGGAAAAGCCAGGCTTTAGGCAGTAGGGAGCCATTGAATGTTGTATTCAGGGACATGATTATAGTCTGATGTCCTTCTTAGAACAATCACTTTGCGAGCTGTGAAGCAGCTCCAGCAGAGTAGGAGAAGGCAGACGGGGTGAGAGATGTATTTTTCTCTATCTCAGCACCTGAGACGGTGTCTGGCTCGTAACATAATCAATAGATACATGTAAAGGAGTAAATTAGCCATTATGATTGACTTTTTAAATGAGAAAACAGGAAGAAGGGATGACTCAAGTTATGCCAGGCTGATAAGCCAATACTATATAAAACACTCACCTGGGCCCATCCAAACTGAGTAACAAGTCTTAAGGCCATGGTTTTCTAACCTGTTTTTGGTCAAGGATCTGACTGCTTAAATGAAATCCTAATGGAGGCCCAATATATGAATTGGATAAAAAAACAATTAAGCACCCGGGTTGGCACAGGGCTCAGGACTTGGACCCCCATACGCCACTCCTCCCTCTTCCTCCCCTCTCCCAGTGACCGGCAGATTCCCACCATAGCCCCAGACTCTTGAAAGTGTCAGCTGCCGCAAGAAGCCAGGATGATTTCTCAGGAGACTATCTGCTTCTGGCTAAGCTTCCCCACTAGACAGTGCCGTCCTTCAGGGTAGGACCACAAAGAAAAGACCATATCCAGATCCTCAGGCACAGCACGGGACCTGGGACCTGGTCAAAGCGGCATTGGGGGAATAATGATGGGCGGAGGTAGACACACGAGCCAGCAAGTCCTAAGGAGAGCGGGGCAAGGGACTGAGTTGCCAGAGCCCCAGACACATGACCACATCCCCCTCGAGCAGCAAAGGCGCAGCAAAGGCGGTGTGGGCAACAGAGGTAGGTAGGGGGTGGAGTCAAGATTTTTAGAGTAATTCGGCTTGAGCGTCTGCACGTTTCCATTAAAGCGGAAAGCATCAGTCACGCTGACCCAACTCCGTGCCCCCAGGTGGTGTTCCTAACCAGGGAGAGTTGGGACATTTATCCTCAACAGCTTGTTGCTGTGTTTTTCAAATAGCCAAGTATTTGCATATCATCTGTGCAATTGCTCCTGCAGCTTCGAAGCCCTCGTCCCATGCGGCCAGGTGCTCCAGACAGCAGCTGCGGCCTGGCACAAGGGGCAGCGGGCACTGGGATATTGGAATCAAGTCCCGGTCTGCTCTTTGCCAGCTGGGTGACCTTAGACACATTGTTTCCCCTCCGGAAGGAAGCCTTCATTTTCTCAATGAGAATAACAAATATCTATACGATGCTTCACAGTTTCAGAGCTACAAACACCGGCTCCGGGGTCTCCCCTAACCTCTGAGTATTAGCTGAGCGTTCTCGCCTCCGTGCTGCAGCTGGAGGAAACGAGCCCCTCTCGGTGGGGCGTGGCATCCCAGCCTTCTTACGAAGCCGTGGGACTTAGGGCCAATCCTTGCTCCTTGGAGCCTCGGTGTATCTGAAGATGGCAACAGTTTGGCCAACACCTGTCCTCGGGCCCTTGCTGGGTGCCCGGTGCATGCCCGCTGTCTACATTCGGCGTTGGTGTGTTACTGTCATTTGCTGGGGGTCACAAAACCACTTGTCCAAGAATCTGAGCCGGAACCCCACATTCCTGCCTGCCTGCCACACTTCCCTGTTGAGGTCAGGATATAGAACCTACCTCTCGGGGCTGGAAAGTGTGAGCAGAAGTCATGTGTTATATAAACTGTAAAGTACCCCATCCAAGAAAGGGCCCAGAGCTATGTTTGCCTCTGTGCAGCCCCCGGGCCTCCCTCTGGGGAGGCAGATCCAATGGCTTGTCCCAAACCGTGCATTTTAAGCCTGGACTTTTCTAGATGCTGCTGAACATCGTCTGCAGTCCCTTCCTATTTGCTTTGTAGCTTAAGGCTCTGATTTAAACATCCTTCTGCTGGGGGCGCACAGGTAGCTCCGTCTGTTAAGCAGCTGACTCGGTTTTGTCTCAGGTCGTGATCTCAGGGTCCTGAGATGGGCCCCTGTGTGGGGCTCCGCTCTCAGTGGGGAGTCGCTTAAGATTCTGTCTCTCCCCCTCCTTCTGCTCCCCTGCACCCTGCTTCCTCTCTCTCTCTCTCTCTTTCCCAAATAAGTAAAATCTTTTTAAAAATGTAAAAAAAAAAAAAAAAAATGGGTGCCTGGGTGGCTCAGGGGGTTAAGCCTCTGCCTTCAGCTCAGGTCACGATCTCAGGGTCCTGGGATCGAGCCCCGAAACGGGCTCTCTGCTCAGCGGGGAGCCTGCTTCCCCCAGCCCGAACTCTGCCTGCCTCTCTGCCTACTTGTGATCTCTGTCTGTCAAATAAATAAATTTTAAAAATCTTTAAAAAATGTAAAAAAAAAAAAATAAGCAGCCTTTTCTTGTGCTCATGAGATGGGAAGAGAAAGAAAGGCAGCTCATCGCTGGAGCAACTCAGGCAGGTCGAGGCAGACAGGCTGATTTCCAGCCACTTGGCCATTCTATGGGGTCTGGCCTTCTTAGGGGGCTAATCCCTGCTTTGTGATGCTCCCTTGGAGTGGGCACAGAGCCTAAGCCAATTAAAACCCTCTCTCTGAAGAGGGCTCGGGTTTCTGAGGAACCATGGGACTGCCCTGGCCATTGCATCAGGAACTGATCTCCTGTCCTCCTGCGAGCTGGAGGGGGTCGGGGCTCAGAGAATGCCCCACCACTCGCTCTCTCTCCAGGCCCCCAGACGACCATGGGGGTCCTTGGGAGAGTCAGGATGGTGGGGAGATAAGTAACTCCCCCCATCTTCCAGATGCGGAAAATGAGGCCCCAAAGGACTTGGCTCATACCTAGTAAATGCAGGGCTGAGATTCAAACTAGAAGACACCTGTTCAAAAATGATACCCGCTCTGCCTTTTTGGGACAACGGCAAAACCTTTATCACCTTGCCTGCCAGCATAGATCTGGGCACATAGTAGGTTCCTAGTATATATTTGTTCAGTGACTGAATGAATGAATATATAATGCCAAACAGGGGCATTTGTCTAAAGGCAGTAGTGTGAGTGGGATGCAGAAATCCAGAACTGCAACTTAGGCTGGAATGAAATATAATAGTAATAATAATAACAACAACCAAGGGCTAAGCCTATTCTAAGTATTTTGCACTTATTAACTTAGGCCTCCCGATAACCCTGTCTGCTAGGGACATTGCTTAAAGCTACTTCACATATGAGACACAGAGAGGTTAGGTAGCGTGCCCAAGGCACAGAGCTGGGGAGCGGTAGAGCTGGGATTTGAACCCTAGCAGTCTGGCTTTTAGCTGCTGTGTACAGCTTTCTGTCTGCCTGGGAATGCCCTCTTCTGTAAGCTGGAGGTGGTGAGGGTGTGCATTCCACCTGTCCCACAGCATTCGGTGTTTCTGTGACTTTTGAGGTGAGAAGGGACTTTACATCAGGAACACTGTACTAGACAAGTCTGGGTTGGTGCTGGCCCGTAGAGGCCAGACTGGGTCCTAGACGCTATATATCCTCTCATTCCAGCCCTGGAGAAGAGTGGGCTCCCCCACTGTACTTCCTCTTCTGGCTGGAGTAGCCCGAAAGACTGGGACATTTAACTGAGGTTAACAACGCAGAAACAGAATTAATGGAGTGACAAGCAGAGTGTCTTAATGAACCCAAATTCAGGGCAACAATGAAGAGAACAAAGTGAGGGTCTGGCCCCAAGAAGCCAGACTGCAGAGACCCAGCTGTAACGTTAGCCAGCAGGGAATCAAGGGCCAGAGCTTCCCCATGGAGAGGACAGGCTCAGGGCCTTTTGGGAAGGTGGAGGGGCTCCTCTCAGCCCATCTCGAACCCATTGCAGTGCTTAGGCAGCTTGGCAATTGTAGACAAGTATTGTGTCCTTCCCCTGTTCCTGGTGCTGGCTGGGAAGGTAAATGGAGCACCACCCCCCTCCAGCCCCTCAGCTGGAGTCTGGGGTTCCCAGGGCAGAGTGGATTAAGGGCATTCTGAAAATGTCATCTCTGCGTTGTGGGCAGTGGGGAAAGGCCCCGCAGAGGGAAGGGGGCACCTGGAACAGGAGGATGTGGGGCTTGTCCCTAATATGTGCTGGCCCCTCACTAAGGAGCACACAGCCTGGCCCAGGGCCAAGGGCAGAGCTGCTCAGCGTTCCTATGTTTGCTGGATGGTTTTGTGTTTGATTGGGGTGCCCCACGGGGATTGGGAGCTGGATGGTACAAGTTGATGTGGGACTTGGGCCAGCAGGCATCTCTGATCCCAGGCACTGGGGTTCACACTGCAACACATTTTTGCTCCAGCTGGAAGCTTGGTTTGATCAGAATCCTCTTAGCGTGGGGATTGGCATTCCTTTAACATATGGAATTCATCCAACAACATTCCATCCTAACTGTGGGGTAGTTACTCATTTCCTTGTCTGTCTCACCCTTGGGATGCACAGAGAATTTGAGGCAGACCTTAGCACTAAATCGAAAGAGCTAGGCTGCCTGTGAGCCCTGCCTCTTGCTAACTGTGTGACCTTCAACAAAGCGCTTCACCTCTGTGAACATCAGTCCTCCATCGAATACAGGACCAGGGAGGGCATAGCTGCTCAGACGTGTTTGTTTACTCAGTCAGTCATTACTTATTAAGTGCCCACTGTTTGCAAGGCTCACAGTTTGAGATTTGGTGCTGAAGGCAGACGTGATCCCTATCTCCGTACAGCCTGGAGCGTGTAATTGAGCAACTACTAAATATAAATACAATGTAAATGTCACTTTGATACATTCCCAAAAAGAGAGGTACAGGATGGTGGATTAAATCAGGTAAAAATGTAGGAGAAATGTATAAGCTCGAAAGTACCGTTTAGACGTTATCCTTGTTGTCCTTGTGGCATCTCCTCCTATTTTTTAAGGTACTTCAGTGATCTCAGCCTCAGTTTCCTCATCTGTAACACGGGACTTTAATAATACCTGCATCACTTAGCCATTCTGTGTAACATACCACCGCAAAACATAGAGGCTTCAAGTGGCCACATACTGGTTTCTCTTTCTAAGAGTCAGTAATCTGGGCTGGGCGGAGCTAGGTGGCTCTGCCAGCTTGACTCTGGGCTCGTTCATGCAGCCACAGTCTCTGGGCATCTCATAGGCTCAGCCCTCTGTCTCTAGCCACAAGCTGGTCAGCCTGGTTCTCCATACAGGATGGATGATTTCCAGAAGTAGCCAGAGAAAGCAAGCCCCAAACTCAAGGGTTTTTCATGCTTCTGGGTCCCATTTGCTAATGTGCCCTTGACCCCTCGGCCAATGCGTGCAAAATGGCCAACCCCAGAGTCAGCGTGGGAGACTGCACAAGGGTGTGATACAGGGAGGTGTCTTCTCCATGGCAGTCTTCCACCACACCTAATATCCTCGGTTATCCCGAGGACTTTGTAAGAGATGTGTGTCACACTGGTGGCTCTTGTCCCCACACATAGTGGGTGCTTGCGAATTGGTGACTGAGCCTGAGAATAGCTTGCTGCCTTATGGGGGGAGGGGAACACATAACACAGGAAGTAAGTGGCAAAGGATTAGCCAAAACAGCATGTGAAGTATGGCAGTGTGGCTAGAGATAATAAGATGCCAGAGGGTGGCTGATAAGGAGACCGCATCAGAGTCTTCCATTTTTCACCCTGGTATTTTACAGAGTGACATCCACCAAAAGGAACCCTTTCAGAGAAGGATAACAAGGGTGGAAGCAAGGTGAGTGGGAATGGAATTAGGAGAAGGCAGAGAAACATTTTTCCTGTATAATATGTAACATTTGCCAGTGTTGTTTAATGAGTACTTATTTATGCACACAGAGGTAAGCGTTCCCATGGTTTGCCTCATGTAAGCCTCAAGATAAGCAAGTAAGATGTTGTATACTATCCCCATTTCACAGATGCGAAACTGAGTCTCAGTTTCTTTGTTTAGAGTTGCACCAGAAGTACATAACAGGTTCAGGGTTCAAACCCAGGTCTGCCGGACCCATAAAACCTATTGTTTTGTTTTCCGAGAGAGAGAGAGCATTAGCAGGGGCAGTGGCAGGCAGAAGGAGAATCAGGCACCCTGCTGAGCAAGGAGCCTGACTCGGGACTCAATTCCACGACCCCCGGACCATGACCCGAGCCAAAGGCAGACGCTTAATCTACTGAGCCACCCAGGCGTCCCAAAACCTATTGTTTTAATCAAGATTTCTAAAAAGATAACTAGTTCACATGCAGTTGTAAAAAATAATACCGAGATATTCTGGGTCCCATTTACCCTGGTTCCCCCAACAGGAACATTTTGCAAAACTTTAGTAAGAGAGCAGATATCACATCCAAGATATGGACATTGACACAATCTGTTCATTTGATATAGATTTCCCCAGGTTTAATTATACTTATTTGTGTGTATGTGGGTTTACTTCTGTACTGTTTTATCACTTGTAACTGAGTATGTCCAGGCAAGATAGCAGGCATCTCCTTCCCCACAAGTACCACTCGCACTGCCCTCTGTGGCCATCCCCACCTCCTTCCCCTCACTGCCCCATCCCTCCCCCCTGCAGCTGCTGATCTGTTCTCCACCTGTAACGTGTTGTCTTATCCAAACTTTTACATAAATGGAATCATACAGTGCCTACAGTTTGTGATTGGCCTTTTTTCACTAGGCACAGTTCTCTAGAGATTCACTGTATCATTAGTCAGTCCTTTTTCTTACTGAGTAATATTCCATGGTATTCCGTTTATTTAACCCTTTGCCTTTTGGAGGATGTCTGGACTATTCTGGTTTGGGTTGGGTTTTTTTTTTGTTTTTGTTTTTGTTTTGCCATAATGAGTAAAGCTTCTATGACCATTACTATACAGGTTTTTGTATGAACATAGTTCTCATTTCACGGTGTGGTCACTAGGTTGTACACTAATTACATGTTTATTTTCACAAGAAAGCATCCAACTGTTTTCCAGAGGGGCTGTACTCACTAATATTCCTACCAGAAATGTGTGGGCACTCCAATTTCTCTGCATCCTTGCCAGCATTTAGAGTTATGACTATTTTTTATTTTAGCTCCTCTGATGGGTGTGTGCATCCCCTATGGCCAGTGACGTTGAGCATCTTTCCACGTGCTTATTTGCCATCTGAATATCCTCCCCAGTGAAGTATCTGCTCATAACTGTTGGCCGTTTTTCTAATTGGGTTGTTTGAGGTTTATTTTTTACTGTGGAGTTTGGAGCATTCTTTATATACTCTAGATGCTAGACCTTTGTTGGATATGCTGTTTGCAAATATTTTCTCCTACTTCTGAGCTGCTCTTTTCATCCGAGCAACAGAGTCTGTCACAGAGCCCAGGTTTGAATTTCGGTGAAGTCCAGTTTATGAGTTTTTCCTTTTGGGTTGTGCCTTTGATGTAAAGCTTGGGTTTTCTACCACTGTTTCCTGGAGCCTGAGGAAGAGAGATCTTACTCTGGGGGTGAGAAGGGATCAGCCTTGTTTGTGAGGTTTGAAAGCAGAGTTAGGACCGGCAGGAAGCCTCTGGAAATAAGTAAGTTCTAGCTGGCTCTCAGAATATCAGGATAAAATGTGTTAGGAGTGAGTGCTCTGTCATCTGCGATCAAGCAAAGTCTTGCTGGTGTCCATGTGGATTCCTAGAAGGAATCAAAGCTGCAGATGGGGCGGGGGTGACTCATCTCCTTTACGTTCCCCTCTAATGTAAGAATCTAGGAGAGTAGCATCTGAATTACCTCTGCCTGACCTGGCATGTCTAACAAATATAGCCCCCGGAGACCGTCCAGGTTGATACATTTAGAAAGGCTTTCAGTGACCATCTGGACTGTCTCTAGTTTGGGGCTGGTTGAGCCAGACTCAACAGGAGGGAGCCAGTGAAGCCAGAAGGTCTGTGGTTGTCCTGCCTAGTGGAAGAGTACACAGTAGCCAAAGGCTTAAAGGGCCCAGGCCCAGGGACTGGGGCCTATTTCTTGCTCTCTGTCCTCATCCTTGGGGCCAGCCACCTGACTGCCTGCCCCAGCTCCCCTCCCCCACCCCCCAGCAGACTTTTCTTCATTCAGACCATCAAGGAGAATCTCTTTCCTTATAGCACTTATGAGACTTAATTACCGATGGCAAGGTCCTTTGAGGCCTTGGATGAAAGGGATGGGAGCAGTGGAAGGCTTGATTAGGCGTGTAGAACTCTGGGCACAATTAGCTCCATGAGAGACTGGCCCTGCCTTTATCTGTCTCCAGTTCTGTGTGACTTAACAGCAGCTAATTATTGAAATAAAAATTGCCTGACCACCCAGCTGCTGGAAAGAGGGCCCTAATATCTATTAAGTCTGCCTTTAATTATTGGAAATGGTGGCAGCTTCAGGCAGTCAGGGTTTTCCCATCATTATGGGCCTTTCCCTCCACCTCTTTGAGGCTTGAGGACACTGAGATATAAGGGAAATTCTGCCAAAGCGACCTCTCTCTCCATTGCTTTGCAACTGGGCATCCATTTCCGGGATGCCTTTGCTAACAAGATTTGTCAGCTGTGAGGATCCTCTTTGACTCCTCCTCAAGGAGCTTTGCAATCATTACACCTTACAAAGGTGTAATGCTCTTGACATTGTACTGTGACAGAGCCCTTGACAGAGTACTTCGAATTCCAGTGTGTGTGTGTGTGTGTGTGTGTGTGTGTGTGTGTGTGTACATAAAGGTAGTCCTCAGGCATGGCTTACTTCTGACCCCTATACCACCCCAATTTGCAGAAGAGAAAACTGAGGTCCTGGCTTTTTACTTGCTGGGGTCACAGCCGCCTTAGAGCTTCCTCCTTTCTATGGACACAGAGTCATGGGCAGCTTAAGGAGAGCACAAGCCATTGCTACCTTCAGAGATCTGGGGGGCTCCTGTGGGATGGAGGGAGTTAGTGTTAAAACTAAGAGACTCACTATTTCTGGAACCTTTAAGGCAGTGCCTGCTGCCTGTGGCGCTGGTTTTCTCCTCCAGCTCTCCCCTCCAGAGTGGAGGCCTAACTCAGGAGCCCCAGGTAATTACAGGTTAAGCCTTGAGCACAACAGGGGATGTGCGATCCATCAGCACAACTATCTCTCCCGTCCCTCTGATTATCTTATAACGGGCTCCCAGAAAAAGCCCATAGAAAATCTGAAGTCTGGGCAGGGCCCTTGCACACTTTTTGCAGAGAATTAGCACTCTAATAAAACCTGGGTTTGAGGCTTGACCCTGGAATGCGGTTTCCAGGGAGAAGGAGAAGTCCCCTTCCCGGGGGAGCCGAGGGGCCGAATAGACCATTTCTCAAGGTCCATGTAGGAGCGGAGTCATAGCACGCAGCCAGTGCCCCTGAAGCCAGGCGGGTGTGCTTCCCAGAAAGCCAGATGGAGTCCTGCTGCCCAGTGGGTACAAAAGAGAGGTGTGGGGTTCTTTTTTGGACCAAGAGG
Source organism: Enhydra lutris kenyoni (assembly GCF_002288905.1). Classification (NCBI taxonomy): domain Eukaryota; kingdom Metazoa; phylum Chordata; class Mammalia; order Carnivora; family Mustelidae; genus Enhydra; species Enhydra lutris. Next base: position 20,888,165 of record NW_019154121.1, read on the forward strand.
TTCCCGGGGTTCTAGCCAACCCCATGTGAGAGGCATGTAGATGAACGCGAGCACACTCCTTTTCCTGCCCCCCGTCCCCCCCTGCACAGCTGTTGGGCCTCGGCTCAGGTATCCCCTCCTGCAGGCCACCCTGCTGCCTCCCCCACTTGAGCTGCCATCCCCAACTCTGCCCCCAAGCATCTCTCTCAAGGGCTCTTTTGTGTTGACTGTGCTGGGACCATCTGTAGATGTGTCTGTCTCTCTGACCGTGTCTGACCCAACTCCTTGTCGCCAAACCTCACCCTTCAAAAGCCTTGTGGGATGGGAAAGAGGGAAGGAGGCTGGATGAACCCCGGGACAGGTCACTGGGAAGGTGAGGGCTTGAAAATCTTAGGCGATAAGATAGCCTGATAAGCCTGATAAGAAGACCCAAGGATACACAGACAAGCCCATCTTCTGGAAGGGCTTTTGCTGGGATAAAGGCACTGGACTTCTTTCCTGGGACCCCAAGGAGTAGAGCTGAGGCCTTTGGAAGGAAGCCAAAAGAAGCTTCGGCTCCAAGCTTTCTCTGGAGGCAGTGAAGTTCCCCCAGTTTTGGAGGTGGCGTGACTTGGGCACATGGAAGGGATTTGGGCATCCGAAGGGTCATGAGCCAGCTGACCTTTGACAGGACTTTCAATCTTAAGATAGTAAATGCCACCTTTTCTGACTCTCAGACGTCCCCATTTATAAAGGGGAATCATTGGCTGGTGAGTAGCTTCCGGGAGGGGAAGAATCTGGGTAGAAGAATCTGGGTAGAAGAATCTGGAAAACACAGCCCTTATACTCCCTCCTGTGGGTTGAGGGCCTGTTCTGTCCCGGATCCTGAGCACACTCAGCCCTTTTGGGGGCATCTAGACAGCTCTGGTGGGAGCTTTCTGAGCTCAGGATCGGAGGACTGTGCCCCTACAGCAGCTGCCTGTGCTTCGATACCTGGCCTATGACAGGCCCTCCAACAGAAGAGCAAGATGGCCCATGTAAACAGTGGTACCATCTGTCACCTGCTTGCCAGCCACTGATTAGGGGTGTCCAGTAGCTGAGCTAAGCACATGGCCACATTCCACCAGGTTCCCAAGAAAGCCCTTTTTTCTGGCCCACAGTGCTGTCTGGGGCCACTTCGAGAGGGAGGTGTAAAAGCAGTCCTCCCAAAAATCCCAGGTGAGGGGTGAACTGGCTTCATCAAAGGAATTAATACTGCTAACAAAACACAGTGAAAAAGCAAATAGAAAATCCAAAGACATTAAAATAAGAGATGACCTAGGTGGGAAATGGTAGAGATTATAACTAACGGCTTGAGCCGTGGGGACGTATACACCCAGGTTTGAATCCTGACTCTGCCACCTCCTTGCTGTGGCCCTCTGGGCAAGGCACCTGACCTCTTGGAATCCCGGATTTCTCATGTGTAAAATAGGGTGGTTTGGGGGGTATGGTGAGGATAAAATGAGGTCATGCTATGAAGACCATGCCCTGAGCCACCATTAATGTAATCACTATCACTGGAAGAGCAAGTTCTTCCCTAAAGCCACAGGGCCAGAGAAATGTGCTCGGGGTACCAAAACCGAGAGCACAGACTTGGAACCAGGGCTCCCAGATTCCGGTCTTGGCATATTGTATAAACTTGGGCATCGCTCCGCTACTCTGAGCTTCCGTTTCCCATCTGCCAAGTGGGGATGATTGTGCCTCGTCCTCCGGTGTGCATGTAGCGCAACACAGCATCAATGTCCCCCCACCTCTGGCGTCCACCTTCATATCACACACGTCACCGGAGTTTAAAACAGAGACCTCGCAAGACCAAACTCTGAAGGACTAAGGAAAGCAAAAACTTACGATGATTTTGTGCACACATATGCAAACAGATAATGCCCGGGACTTCTATTTTGTAGAACACATTTTTGCTCTGAAATAATTATGGGCCCTTCTTGACACACAAAGAACTAAAAATATCACCATGGGCTTATGTTCAGGAAAACTTATAAAACTTCAGTCCAGTAGGAATTCAGTCAATTTCCTGGTCTGTCTTTGGCTGTTTCTAGGTTGGGGGGAGGAAACCCAGGGTGGTAACAGCCCCCGTTTCCCCCGAGGGCTTGGGCGGCGGTGGTGGGGAGGTGGGGGGAGAGGTTACCCAGCAGTGCTCTCCGTCTGTTCAAGTCTCTCTGCCAGTGCTCTGGGTCCCTGACCCTCATAAATACTGCTGGAGCCCACGTGACAGGCCCAACTTTGCTTATTGAGTTTCTCCACATGCACCAAAAGCTTTGTTTTCCCCCATCTCGACTTGTCTCACAGGCCCAACGCCTGTGCCATTCTTCCAGGCCTGCTCCTGGCCCTGGTCCCATCCAGGCCTCTGAAACCCAGCTGGAGGACACGCTCCCCTGGGACCTCCCATCCAGGCTTGTTGCCACACACTCCTTTGCATTCTCCTGTCACTGAGATGACGACTGTTCATGGAAATTGCTTTTTTTCCCCACCAGGCTGATCAGTCCTCCCCTCCCAGGCTTTCTCAGCAACGCTTCCCTCTCCCTCAAGGCTGGATTCAGGGGATAACTGGGTCTCTCCCTGGCCGCAGTTCTCTTATACCTCCAGCCTCCATCCAAGCTGTGAGCAGAATGGTGCTTTTTCAAACTAGAGGTTGGCAACCCATCCATAATCCTATTTTAGTGGAGAAGAATAAAATAGAAAGTGTCAGGTGCTATCCTTGAGGAATGATTAGACATAGTTTCTGAAATGCTTGTTTTAGTTAGAAATCTGTAGAAGTACATGTTTTCTGGATGGTGAAACGTATTTTTACTGTAGGTCAGAGAAAATGGAAAGTCAGATCTAGATTTCTTTTCTTTTTTTTCCTCCGAACAGTCTGGCCTAGCTCACTTCTACTTGCCATTTTTGGGTCATAGTTAAGATGTCTCTTTCTCTAGCCAGTGATCCCTGATCTTCTCTCTACCTTTGGCCCATCTGACCTAGGTTAGGAGCCCCTGTGGTCCTTCTCCTGTCTCTCCCCTGTTTGATTTGCCCCTGTTCTAGAAGCTCCAAGAAGTAGGAAGCTCATTTGCCTTGTCCAGTGATGCCTTGCCCAAGGTCTGGCACAGCAGGGTGGAAATTCAGTGTTGGAGAGAAGAGGCAGGGTAGGAGAAGGGGGCAAGGGAGAGAGGGAACAGGGAGTCTGGTGTGTTACCTCTGCACATCTTCTGCAGCACTGAGTGACAGAAAAGGAACTTAGCCATTACTTACAAAATGAATCAACTTCTGTTATGAGGTGTACAGTACATTTCATGAGGTTTAAACCTTTTCTTCTGGTTCAAATCTAGGCCCTGACATTTGGAAGCCACGGGATCTAGAGCAAGTCCCTTAATCTCTTTAAGCTCATTATCTCATTTGTATAATATGAGTAAATAAGAGAAAATATAAAAGAGGATCTATCTAACCCAGATAATTGTTGTAGGGATTAGGAATCGTATGCACAAAACAGCCGGCACATGAGTAGGGGTTTGATCAACAGTGGTGGTTTTATTGTGATTACCTCTTTTCCTATCTGAGATCATCTCCCCATCACCATCCCCATCCCGGGTCCCCCAGGTCTCCCCACATTCACGGACCTGTTCAGACCTTCTAGGTCTATCAGAGCCCAGCTCCATGTAAAAGAAAAAAGCCAAAATGTAGATTTTAGCACTACCGGCTGAGTGAACTTGACCACCCACCCGGGGCGTGTAGCCTGCTCTCTGAAATGGTAAGTGACCAGAGCTCTTACGGGGGTGTGTGGAATGTATTGGGTGCAGGGCTCGGGGCAGCCGTGTTTCTTCCCTTCTCCTGTCTGGGGCCCACTCTCCTTCCCCAGAGAGGATCCAAGAATGACACCCATGTCCGCATCAGGAGGAGGGTATGAGACTGGAGGCCATGCTCATCAAATCACCCATGGTTGTCCCGCTGTGGCTGACGCCCCGGAGAGAGAGCTCCCGTCCTGCTCATCTCCAGGCCCAGTGCCCAGCGCAGGTCTGTCTGCGACTCCTCTCTGAAGGCACCTTCACGGGGCTCGGGTTTCGCCCAGAGAAGAGTTTCAGCCAGCCGCGCCTCAGGAGCAGGCCAGAGTCTCACACGTTACGTGTGTGCAGTTATAGCATTTGTGCATCAGAAATAGCAACACGTCGATAATGACGACGATGGTGGTGCTAAGAGTAGTTCTTCTCCAATCCCGTACGCCTACAGATAGAAGGAACGTTATAGTTTATGAAGCATCTAACAAAGCCAATTCCTAACGTGCCAGAGCCCCATAGCCAGGGGTTGTCTGGAGAAGGGCAGTGGAGCTCATTCCGTTACTGTACGTGGTGGAGGGCTGTGAAGGGAGGTCTGGACACAGATGGATCCAGCCTTCAACCCGCTTCTTGACTGTGTGGCTTTACTTACCTTCTTTAAACCTCGGGTTCTCTTTATTAAGAGGGACCACTAGAGTGGGATGGTGGGAACTCAGTGAGATCACCTAATGCAAGCACTTCGCCCAGCATCTGGCCTACAGTAAGCCCCAGGAAGCGGTCCCGATGATAACTGAAAGTCATCCCGATAGCCAGGGGTCAGGATCCCCCAGGAAACAAGATTCACTCCAGATGCTTTAAATGAATACACTTTAATGAAGGGACAGAGGTGTGGGTAGGTGAGGAGAGCAAGCCACTATGGTGAAAACCCAAGGTCTAGAGCTAGTAGCGGCAGGAAACGGGGACCACCGCCGCCCCCCATCCCTCCCCAGGCCTGGATGGGTGAGGGCAGGGAAGGATATTGAAAGAGGCCTGGAAGAGAGACCACCTGGGGTCTAACGAACAGACAAAGGACTACAAAGCAGGGAGAGAGCAGGGAAGCAGCACTGCCCCCTCTCGTCTACACCCTCCTGCCCAATCTGTCTCAGGTGCCACCCTCAGGTGAACCCAGCGAAACAGAGATGTGGAGGCTCAGTGACCGTCTAGATGGAGGGTGTCTGAGAAATGGCTGGCAGGTCTGAAGGACAGAAACAGAGGGTATGCTTCTGGCAGAAGCCAAGTGCTCTGCCGGCTGTGAGAAGGAGCAGAGGAAGGGTCAGGAAAGTCAGGCTAATGGATTTAGGGGTGGTAGGGAACCCCTGGTCAGCAGGGTTAGGAGGGACTGACATATTTACGGGGTGCCTCTGCTGCCCAGCCCGTGGAGGAGGGTCGCAGTGGGAGGGGGGGTCCCAGCCAGGCCCTCATTCCTCCATCTACCCGCCAGGTCTCTGAGTCCCTGGACTGCGGACCCTCGTTCCAAGGGGAGCTCTTCTCCACTGTCACTTCTTGTGTCCCGGCCTCTTCCTCCTCTGTTAAACGCCGAGCCCGGTGTGAACCATGACCGACCTCCTTCTCTTAAAAAAAAAAAAAAAAAATACACTATTTACTGAATTACTATACTAAGCCTAAAATAGAAAAAAAATAAACAGGGAATGGGAGCAAGGCACGTGCTCTCTCTGCCTCTGCTTTGTGACAGGGAAGCTGTGGGTTTCAGGGCTATGTTCCTAATAATTCGTAGTCACTCAGCCTCTGCCTCGAAGCCAGTGCCTTGGGTCAACAGGCTCACGCTGATAAGAAGACATAGTCGTCCACCAATTTAACAGCCTAAAATGTGTCTCGGCCTTATTAACATATGTTTCCGCGGGGATGTTCCTTCTCCAATTATAACTGACACTTAGCTGGAGCCTTCTAAAGTGGGCCTTTTAAAAATAAAATGTGGGTTTTTTCTGAGGATAGTAATGGCTAACGTTTTTTGAGCACCCACTGGGTATTAGGGACCATATATACCAGGGATGTGTATTAACTCAGTTCATCCTCAGAACAACCCCAAGAGGTTGGTACTACTGTCCGACAGATGAGGAAACTGAAGCACAGCGAGGTTAGATAACTTGTCCTGGGTCACACAGCTTCTGAGTAAGTGGTGGACGCATATTTCAAATGCAGACTTCCTTTGGAATTTTAAAAACATGCATCTAAGCATTGCCTTCAATTCCATTTTAGATATATCTAAATCAAACTACCAGTATTTTATACCACCTGATGAGTGGTAAGAAGTAAAATAGTAGCTGCCGTAATTGTATTCTTTCATTCATTCAGCACACATCTCATGAGCTCTGTGGATGCCAGGCCTGTCCTCGAGGAGCTGCAGTCAAGGGCAGAGGCAGACACGGACACAGACCATCCTCTAGCTGGATGTGCAATGATAAATCAATGTGCACAGAGGTAGAGAGGCCGAAGAATTACTGTCCAGGAAAGCTGCAGGTGGCTCACTGAGAAGGAAGTGAATTGGGCCAGATCAAACAATGGCCTTCCATTTTGACCAAGAGACTGGAATTTATCCTGGAGCCTCTGCAGAGCTGCTCTGGAAGCATAAGCAGGGCAGTGGGATGATCTGGGCATAGGAGATTTCTCATCTGGCACAACCTACAGAGCCAATATCATCGAGTGGTTGTATCCATGTGCCAAGTTCAACCCCTCGGTCAGGATGATGGCTCCACCAATCAGAAGCCATGTAACTTTGGGCAGTATACTTAACCTCCCAATTTCCCATCTGTAATTTATAGATAAGCATAGTACCTATATTACATAATTGAAGTAAGGATTAAAATATTATTAGAACATTAACGGAAGTAAGTACTCAGTACTCTGCTGCTACTAATAACAGTATATTGGCTCTTATTGTAAAACCATTGTTAATATTACAAATTATTAGTCACTGGTATTAATCATGGCTCACTTTACTTTATTGCTTCCTCTATAATACCATCACCATTATAGTCATTCATGGGGATGGGTTGGAGGTGAAGGGCCAGAGGGCACAGAGGCTAGGTGACAGTCACCATACATCCTCAAGCAAATTACACCAGAACAGTGCTTTGGGTCAAAAGCTAGGATTGGGTCAATTTAGGGAGTTATAATCAGCCTTTAAAAAAAAAAAAGAGAGAATGAAATAGGAAATATCAGAGTACATTGTTCATCATGTAGTAACTTCAGTTTTGTGAATCTTATTTCCATTTTATACATATAAACACACATATTCATGTACATAAGTATATACATCCAGTCACAATGTAAGATGCTTTTCAAACTATGGATTGCAGGCACAAAGGTTTTACACATCCTGGCATGGGGAGTATTATCACTGGTCTTCTGTCCAGCCCTGCCCCTCAGGCATTCAGAGGACCAGCTGTCATCTAGTCAGCCAGTGCCGGGAGGCTGAATGTTAAGAAACCAGAGCTCAGAACCCTCAGTTTGGGCCCCAGTAAGATGATTTGATTTCTGTGGATCCTGGCTCAGGCTCTTTGTCCCAGAACTGATTTCCAGGGGTGTTTTGAGAACTAGGTCTCCAAAAGTATCATTTATACATCTTGATTGGCTCTAGTTGCAACCCCATGTCATGGTTGGTCTACTAATGTTGGCTTGGTTACTAATGCACCCTGTGGCCTTGGCTCTGGGCCACTGTTGCCCCATGTATAAAATGGGAATGAAAATAGTTGTCTTATGTGCTTTATGGTTATTATGGGGCACCAATAAAATCACAAATGTTTGCACTCTTTGAGTATCATGGAAAACATGTAGAAGGAAGTCTACAGTAGACACTTGGGATCCGTGATAAATCCCAAAGACACCAAGTGATAACCTCAGACCATTCTTTGGCTGAGTAAATGGCTTTCCAGGTTAGGACATTTGGACCCATCTGAGTGGGTCTAGAGAGTTCTTTAATGAGATGAACAGAGTTTGCTGTGGAGTGCAGGCTGAGACTTGCCCTGGAGAGGGCCTTTGGGATCTTGGTAGGGAAGAGATACATGCTAAGTGCTCACCCCAGTGCCTGAGTATGGTCATTCATTTCACAAATTCTTAAGTAGCCTCTGCTCTGTGTCAGGCCCTGTCCCAGTTGGGGACATGTTGGGAACAAACACATGATTCCTATGTAGAGAGATTATGGAAATCAGTGTGCTCTGGTCTTTGTTGTCGGCTTCCTTGATACCCATCGCTGGAAGAGAGGCTGAGGTGTCCTCGTGGTGGGCAGGCGGAGGCTGAGGTGTCTTCGTGGTGGACAGGCAGAGCCGCAGATGGGGACCGGATTCATCATCAGAGCCCCTGGGTGCATGGGCCCCTCTGCTACTAACATGGGTGTGGCAGTGGAACAGTGCCCTCCCCTCCCCAAGTCTTAAGTCCCTCCTCCACAGCCTTTCAGGGCCAATCAGGTGCGAGACAGACCGGGGTATTGCCTCTGCCTCCTGGGGCCTGAGCTCATGCCCTTTCTGCCCTTTCTTTGGTTCCCTGGCTTCAGACCACTCGGCCCTGAGTGCCGCGAGGACCCTGTTCGTGGATGTGGAGGAGCGCAGGCCGGAGGCCATGGACGTGAAGGAGAGAAAGCCGTACCGCTCGCTGACCCGGCGCCGTGACGCCGAGCGCCGCTACACCAGCTCGTCCGCGGACAGCGAGGAGGGCAAAGCTCCACAGAAGTCCTACAGCTCCAGCGAGACCCTGAAGGCCTATGACCAGGATGCCCGCCTGGCCTATGGCGGCCGCGTCAAGGACATGGTACCACAGGAGGCCGAGGAGTTCTGCCGCGCAGGTGAGGGCGGCAGGGGCGGGGCCAGAGGCAGGTGTGCTCCTGGGTGCGTGGGCACGCGGGCACGTGAGCAGGCGGGAGGGCGGGACGCAGGTCAGCACCGGGCCTCGGCTCCTTCGGCTCCTGGATCTGGTTAGAGCCTGCCGGTAACTCATTCTTAGCTTGTTCATCTTCACGCTGTTGGCATAAAGAGGTGGTTAGGAGCAGGGGCTGAGTTCAGCACTGCCACCGGCTCTCGTCTGGCCTCAGTCCTCACCTGTTAGACGGGCTTGAGTGGTCTCCCGCTGCTGAAGAGCGGCGTGGTGGAAGTGGTAAGCAGACATCAAGTGCGGAGTCAAGTCAGCTGTTGGTTTTGTTACTCCTCATGTATGTATCCATTCAACAAAAGAATCACCTTCCTTGCAGGAAGCACTGTCCTAACTTTGGGAGGAACACGTTCCTGAGACAGACCTAACATCCTGGCACCTGTCTCCTCTCCTTCACTTCCTGAGTATAGTAGTCACCAAAGCCTGTCCAAATACTTTTCAAATCCGTCCCTCTTCTTCACGCCCTCAGCCAAGTATCCCAGTTCAGACCACTGTCATCTCTCTGGGAGGGTTGACCACCACCCCTTTCACCTGGTGCTGCCCGCTTTGGGCCATTCTGTGCACTGCAGCTAGAGTGAAGTCGGCAATGACTCCCCATTGCCCTCAATCTGAGCTCCTTTACCTGGCATAAGGGACTTTCCCCAATCCGTTTTTCCTCCCTGGACTCTTTGATCCCCTACCTCTCCACACCCTCCCACCAGGGCTCCAGCCCTGCAGACCCACTCATCATCCCCACGAGCACCGTGGTATTTCTTCCCTACCCTGGTGCATCAGTGATTGCTGTTCTTCTGCCGAAAGAGCTGTGGGCCTTCTCTGATGCCTGACTGGCTGCTACCAATGGCCGATTCTGCCCCACCTGCTCCCCCTCCAGCCAGGATTAGCCAGGCCATGTGCTGTGTAGTTTAGATCTGTTTTGGCATTGTTACCTAATCCTTACAACAATGCCAGGCTGAACCATTTGCCCCAGATCTCAGAGGTAAGAGGAACCGGTCTCATGTACACACAGCCCCTCTGAGAGCCTGGCACGCAACCGGCCTCTTCCGTAGGACCAAATCTACGTGAGAGCCAACCTGTCAGGAAGGCTGCCTCTCAGGCTTCAAAGAGGAAAGTTCTTCAACTCTTGTCCGGTTTATGGTTTAGAGCTCAGACTGGCAAGTGACAGATCTGGATTTGGATACTGGATCGGCCCTTTTGACTAGCCTCAGCTTCCTCACCTGGGCAGTGGGTTACTGGTGATGCCTCCTAATAGTGTGTGCTCATGAGGATTAATGAGGATTGTAAATAAAGCCCTTGACACAGTGCCTGGCATGGAGCAGGTGCTTCATAAAGACCGCCTACCATGAATAGCCCGCTCTGGGTCTCAAGGAAGGGAAGGGACAAACTGGTATCAAAGCTTTCTTCCAGCTCTCTTCTGCCTGTGCTTGCTAGAGCTCAGCCAGCCCCGACCGGCCCCGTTTGGCCTGCGAGTCACCCTAGCACATGAGTCTGCACGGAGGAGCCCCCTCATCTTTATCAATAATAAGTCAGAAGCATCCCCATCTCACAGGCAGGCATGACCATGGCACTCGACAAAGTACTTCCCTATCCATTACCTCCCTAGATCCTTAAAAATTCTGTGAGGGTAGCAGATCCTAGATTATTGTCTCCATTCTAAAGAGAAGAACTTTGAGGCTCAGGTGATTGCCCCAGCCCAAGATCGCACAACTTGATGTTGAGAGACGTGGTATGTCTACCCATGCCTGGGATCTCAGGAAAGAGGCCAAAAGTACATAAAGTGAACAGATCATAAGGACTTCTCATATCTGATGAACCAAATCTCCTAAACTCCCACCTCGGGGGTGGGGGGCGGCGGGGGGGCGGCTAGGCTGGCTCACAGGGATCAGGGAGCCTTGAGAGTCAGCCCTCATGAGATGTCTCAGCTCATTCATACTCATGCTGAGTCTGGCTGCCTAAAAGGGCATGGAGGGCGGGCACGCCACATGGAAATGGATGCAGCCTGGGCTGTTTCTTTCACATTCTTCTGATGTGTGACTGGCCTCCCTTGAGAGGGCCAGCCCATCAAGGCGGGAATATGAGCTGGTGTTGGGGCGGGGAATGAGACGGGCTGAGAAGGGAGGGCAGTGAGAGGTGAATGGGGCAAAGCAGGGCGAATGGTGTGCGGAGAGAGTGGGAAGCAGACTGAGGGGATTTAGGCCCCAATTGCAAGTTTCTTCTCCTTAGAAGAAGAACACAAGGGGAGCGAAGGGCACATAGCGGGATATTCAGAATATTTAACATCCGTCTGACCCCTGCCCTGACCAACCCTGAACGTCTGCCTAGCCACTGAGCAGAGCCCGGTGGTCCCTGCTCTGCTGTGTCACGTGGAGGCTGGACATTGTTTCTAGGGAAGGGGCTGGAGTAGCAGAGCAGAGGCAGCAGGCAGAGGGTGGGAGGAGGCTCGGGCATCAGTTGCAGTATGCACCAGTAGAGAACGGTTCCATGACTATAGCCTCACATTAAGGCTGAATACCAGGCTTGGGGCACCCCTCGTCCCACTGTAGCTCTCATTTCAGTAGCAGCCCAGGTGGTGTCTGCTCCCCTCCTTCCCTCTCTATCCGTCCACCAAAGTCCTGCCAGACTTTGTGTCTCTTTTCTTACAACTTGCACTGAGCACCCACTCTGTGCCAGGACAGAGGTGCTGCTCCCAGAGCCGCCTGGGACCCTCCGGAGCACAGAGCTGATTTGCAGTGATCCCCGTGACTATGGCCAGAGCTCTCCCAGCTGGCTCCCCTCCTCCCTCTCTGGCAGGTCCCCTCCAGGACCAGGGGAGGAGACCTACTCACTTGCCTTTGAAGATTTTCCTATTCAGCCCTGGCCCTGGTTATAGGAATCCTTCCAAGTCTGAACATCTCTTCTTCCTCTGTTCTCCAAGTTCACTTTCATCAGCAGACCTCTCCTCTGAGCGCCCACTCTCTGCCTCCATGTTCCCAGAGCATTCTCCGTGGATCTCCCCACTTTGGACTTCAACCCTTAATCATGGTTTTGGTTGTATCTGCCCCACTTGCTATGAAATCTGGCACCACGCCCTATTGTGTGTTGTGTGTTGCTGAAGGCCACAGCCAGCTGGAATTGGTTTGGATGTGAGTGCTACCTGATTAGAAGGCCGTTTCCCAGATCGTTGGTTTATTTGGGATATGGCTGTTGGTGCCTTTGTCCACCCCTCTTTCTCATCCCCCAAATACTCATGGGAATATAAAAACATGGGAGAAGCTGTCCTTGAATAGACATTGAATGAACATTCAGGTGTAACATGGACGCTGCATTTCCCATGGAAGGGGAAATGTTACTCAAATGCAAATCTCCGGGTGAACTCCCCTCACCTGGGTCTTCCCTGGCCTCAGTCCTGGACATCGCCAGGCCTTCCTGAGCCCTCCAGTCCTCTCAGCAGCCCAGCTCTGGCTGTGCACCGGGCTCCCTGGATTACTCCAAAGCCTTCAGATTCCCGCCACAGTCCCAGCCCCACATGGCTTGAGGAAGCAGAAGGCAGATCCCATGGCCTGTGTGAGGCCCACTTTTCTCTGCCAGTGCCCATCTTCCTTGTCATGCTCCAGGCTTTCCTGGCCTGGCAGAAAGGACCTTCAGGTCCCAGGGCAGCCATCTGCATCCCCTCAACTAGACGACTGCCCTGCTCAGGAGTGCAGCTTTCTGCCAGGTCCTCCCTGGACTGGACATCAATTTAACAGACATCTCTTGAGCCCGTACTGAGTGCTGGGCAGGGGGATTTAGGAATGAGTGTGACATGGTCCCTGCATCCACTGAGGGCAGCAGCAGCGGAAGGGTCAGGCCGTGGCCTGTGTGGGACGCCTGAGGCCAAGGACTCTTGGAGGGAGCGTGGCTGTAAGAAGCAATGACTGCCTCGCAGGGTGTAGGTGTTAGGGGCAACTTCACAAGGGAGGTGCTGTGCAAGGTAGGCCTTAAAGGATGTGGAGGGGTTGGGCCGATGGGGGAGGGGCAGAGAGGCCTGTGCGGGGAACACCACGCCAGCTCCAAAGTCAATAGTGAATCCGAGTTGAGGGGTCCGGTTTCTGGCGGGGTGACCCTAACCAAGCTCACCTGCCTTTCCTCCCAGGAGCCAACTTCAGCCTGCGGGAGCTGGGGCTGGGAGAGGTGACGCCCCCTCACGGGACCCTGTACCGGACAGACATAGGCCTCCCGCACTGCGGCTACTCCTTGGGGGCCAGCTCTGACGCCGACGTGGAGGCCGACACCGTGCTGTCCCCCGAGCACCCCGTGCGGCTGTGGGGCCGGAGCACACGATCCGGGCGCAGCTCCTGCCTGTCCAGCCGAGCCAACTCCAACCTCACGCTCACCGACACGGAGCACGAGAACACCGAGACCGGTGAGTGGCCTGCGTGCCCATGCCAGGCGCCTGGATCTTGAGGCCAGGCTTTTCATGACAATATTGATTTTCTGCTCCATTGCTGGGGCTTGGGTGACATTGGTGAAAGATTGCTTTGCTCTCAGGGGTCAGAAGTCAGAGCCTCTGCACAGTCACATGAAATACCCACCCGCTGGTGACACGCCAGAGACTGGGTCGCTGTTCTTCGTTTTCAGATCGGGGGGCGCCTAAGGCCCAGGGGGATTACTTGCAAGGTGCCTCTGTATGGGGGAGCAGCGGTAACCAGCCCCCAGAGGCTTGTTGTCCGTCACGTCAGCCGTGTCTGATCCTGCCCGAATCCTGCTCGGTCTCCAGCCTCCAGGGGCTCCACGGTCCTGGGCAGTCGCCACAGGTGCGCCCTGCCCAGGGTCTTATGCTGGTCACAGCATGGCCTTCAACAGAATCTGTCACATCAGGGTCACAAAACGTGAGGGGTTGCTCCCGCTTTCCCTTGATCTCAGCTACAGATCTGGGGACACACAGGCTGTGGGCTGTCTAGCCCTGTCTCACCCTGCAGCCCTTCTTCCAAAGCCCGAGTGATGCTGTGGGAAAAGAAGAAGGCAGCTAGTTCACATGCCTCCTTTTTCAGGTGAAAGGAAGGGAACCTGGTTTCAGAATTTGCCTCCTTCCTTTTGGGACCTTGTTAACAGGTGTCTGAGGGGCTCTGGCGTTAGAGACAGCCCTGCGGGACTCTGCTCAGGCAATCTCCTTTGTCTGGGGCTTTGTTTCCTGCCATGCTCCAGGCAGCTCTGTGGACGCAGGGCAGAACTGAGGAGCCACCTGCTGGGGCTAGCAACCAAGTCCCGGGGAGGGTGGCAGAGACCAGAGACGGCCTCTCTGCCCAGGGAAGGAGAGGGCTTTTGTTTGTCAGAAGTCTGATGAGGGGGTCTGCTGGTGCTTCTGTATCAGAGTGAGAAGGGCAATGTGAGTGAACACTGGGCCAAGCCGCGCACCAGTGTCCCCTACTGGTTTCCGGCTCCAAATGCAGGCTCTTGGTGATCGCTGTCCAGGATTCCCCAGACTCAGGGTGGGGACCATGTCGGAGGCGAAGGTTAAGGCAGTTTAGTCTTTGAAAAGGATGCTCTAGCTGGGTTATGCACAGCACAACCCCAGATTTGGAGTCAGGCAGGAGCCCAGTAAAGTCAGAGTCAGGTGAGAAATTTATTTACCTAAAGAGTCAGGTACAGCAGAGTTCCAAATACCCATTCCACCACCTCTCCCGGAGAGCTCGGAGGTTTCCTAGGGAACCTGTGCACCTGTCTGAGGGGTAGGAGAGAAGCAGTGCCTAGATGCTGGCTTGGCATTGTCTCCCTCCCTTGGCCCCCAACCAGCCCTGTGAGTGGGCCAGTGACCGAAGTACCTGAAGGAGATACCCCTCTCTGCAATGACAAGCCATCTACTGTCCTTCCTCCACCTTCTCACTAAGGCCCAAGCCAAGCCAGCAGCCCCTTCTCCCACCACTCCCACCATGCGCTGAACCAGAGCAGGGACTTGATGTGTAAGTCCTGTACAGAGAAAATGGTCTCTGATTAGGAGGCTGGAAACCTCAGTTCCATCACTGACCTGGGGTGTGCCACTGGATAAGTTGGATCCTTTCTCTGGACCTCCATTTCCTCAACTATAAAATAAGCAGTTTCAACCAAATCTGCATTTCCTATATCTGAGAATGTTAATAGTGCTTAGGTTGGTGAGGGGATGACAATAAGAAAGCACTCTGTGGTCAAATAATGTAAGAAACACTATGTTGAATGAATTCAAACCAATTTCTTTACTGCAGGACTTGTCAGAGCCTTTAATCTATTAAAATGTGCATGCTAATGGGTAAATCACCAAGGAGTGATAGAGGCAGCATTCCCCCAGTTGATCGGAGCATGGAACCCTTTGTTCTCAGAGTGTCTGATGGGTTCAGTGTTCAGATGAACACCTTTGGAAATAACTGGGCTGGATGACCTGCAGGCCTTTCTGGATGTGGGGTTCTGGGACCCGAGGTGGTTACATTCAGATGAAGGTGCGCAAGAAGGAAAGGATCGTAGTGACACTGTCAGTGAGCAGCTGCTGCTGAGTGGTAGACCCCAAGCACAGTGCTGGTGCTCTAGTTCTCATATTTCATCTCCCCTCCCCACCCCACCACAACGCCCCTTTGAAGTAGGTTTTTTTTATCCCCTTTGCCAGAATAAGGAAACTGCACCAAGGTGTTAAGATACCTGCCAGTCACACAGCTAGCAAGACAGGATTTGAACTCAGGCCTGTATGGCTCCAGAATCTTTCTTCTCATAGTCCTGGTGCCAGTGCATTCCCTCTGCAGCAAAAGGCTGAGGTTGTTTGTCCTTTTGAAGGCTTCTTGCCATGGTGACAAATGATGATCTTTCAACAAAGTCATGACAGAGTGAGGTGCACACCGCCCACATTATTGTGTATTCCCTGAGAGCTGAATTATAGCCGAATTAAGCCTCTGTTGGGTGATAATGACAGAGTCGAGGAGCCTGAAAAGCTTCAGCCTTTGATAACGGGGACAGGAAATGGCTGCCTGCTTCCTCTGGCCAGGCCACCTCCTCCTTCTGATCATTCGTTTCGATACTGGCTGCAGCCCTTAGGCCTCTCTGTACTCAGGGCAGACAAGCAGGTGAAGGTGGGCAGGTGAGCCTCATGAAGACCCCCCTGGCCTCCACAGCCCCTCCAGGCCCAGACTCCCTGAGCCCAGACACCCGCAGGTGCTCATGTTCCTGTCCACCTGCCCGGAGGTGGGAAGCTACACTCACAGCTGTGTCCTACTTGGGTCTAACTAGTGACAGGAAATCGTACTGGCAGTGCATGCGCCATAGGAATGACTCCCTTTTTTCTGCGGAGGAGGTCGACAGCGTTCTTGTTCACACCGTTGTCTCTCCAACTTGCAGCTGAGGGGCCCGGGAGGTGAAGATGAAAAGAGCTGGAGCCAGGCCCTTCCCAGGAGTCTGGTTCTGTCCTGGCTGCTCTCCCTCCCTTCTCCCTGGCCCTCTCATCTCTATCTCCCTCTCCTGCCCTCCTCTCTTTGTCTTGCATTCCTCTCCAGCCCCAGTTCTTCTTCTTCGATGAGAACTCAGGTCTTACTACCAGAACAGGGCTCTGTCACACTGGGTGCACTGGCCAGCCTCTCACTGTGTGGCCGCTCTTTGGGAGTACAGGGGAGCCACACGGAGGGCCCACTGTGTCAATCCACTGCTCACTTGCGATTGCCTTTAAGCCTCATGACGATGCCATAGCATTCCCATCTCCCAGATGGGAAAACTGAGGCTCCACAAAGGTTGGCTAACCTGGCAGAGACTCTGTGGGTGGTTAAGTCAGCAGATCAACTTAACCAGGGTGGGAAGTCAGATCTCCCCAATCCTATAATCTGAGTGCTTTGCCCAGCTCCACTTGAATCAGTAAGTGCTGAACTCTCAAATGTGTGACCAAGTTCTCTGAGATCCTTACCAAAGGTGGAATGCAAAGTAACCCACAGTGACTTCCAGCCACGGGAAGGAACATCCATTCTGCCTCCCCGCCCAGCCTTGCATTAGTCAATAGTAATTGTCAACAGTATTGATAGTGGTGGAGGCTTTTGCTGAGGTCACAGTGATGCTGCACGCAGCTGCCATCAATAATAACTTTTATGGGGTCCATTAAAGGCAATTTCTGCCCCTGAAGGTTAATGTCAGCAGCTTTTATGTCACTGCTTAATATCTAAAATAAATACAGGATTGACTGGGTAACGGAAACACAAATCTTCCATCCCAGGGCCATCAGGCAGAGCCAGCCCTCGGGCCTCTCCTGATGAGGTGGGGCCAGCAAGCTAGGGGACAACAAGATGTTGGCGTCAATCCAGGCACACAGTCGGCGCTCAATAAATGTTTTTTCACAAAGCAATGGTTATGGTCCGAGCTCCATTCCCAACCACTGGGTCCGGTTGACACGACGTCTCTGTTGTAGATTCCTGTTGTCATTTGTTCTCCATCTATCCCAAGCTCCCTCGGCATGCTGGGCATTACTCTAGAATCAGGAGCCTGGATGAATAGCAGGGAGGTGGAGACATGACAGACATCCTTGTGTCTCCGTCTACAGTGGAGGGATAGCAGGCACCATGGCTGGGTCAGAAGAGCAGTGGCTCTGGAGTCTAGTGAGAATACCCGGCTTCATAGCCTCGCAGTGCCACGTTCGGCTCTGAAATCTTGGGTGAGTCCCCCGTCCTCCCCGAGCCACAGTTCCCTCATTTCTGAGACAACACAGCTGTGGTTACTAGGGATGGAGAGGAAGGGGATGGGGAGTTGGTGTTTAATGGATGCAGAGTTTCAGTTAGGGATGTTGCAGAAATTCTGCAAAGGAATAGTCTGATGGCCATACTTAATGCCACTGAGTTGTATGCTTAGCCCTGGTTTAAAGGGTTATATGTGTTTTGCCACAATAATAATTAAAAAAAAACAACAAAACAGAAAAAGCATATCATCTTCTTTCCTTGACGTGTTGCTATGAGCCTATGCTACAACATAGTGAAGCATGTGGGGAAGCATGTGAAGCGTGTGGTCTGTGTTGGTCCTTAATTGATGCTAGCTCTTAATATTAATTTTTCAAGGAGCTGTAGAATGATGGTGAAAGTAGCCATTGGTTTTACCCTGAGGGTGCAAAGGCTCATTCCTTCTTTCCACTCACGTTATGCACCTGGGCTTGAAGGCCACGTAGGATTTCACTGAGCATCAGGGCTCTGAGAGAGGCGTTCCCAGCACAGGTAATTGCACAAGCCAGGGCTTAGAGACGTGTGAAGAGGCATGGTAGGTCTGGGGAATAGTGAGAATTTACTCTGTGCTTTAATCCCAGAGGCAAACTGAGAAATGCATCCAGGAAAGAGACGATGAAACAGAATCACGGTTACCCCCAAATTATCACGCAGTCTAGGTGTCGAAAGGGAAATTATTGGTTAACCTAATTAGGCAGCCAAATTGCTTATTCAGAGTCAGAAGATTAGGTGAGCATCTCCAAAGCACAGTGAGAAAGAAGCTCATTACCAGTTTAACTCAATTTATCCTCCACCCTCCCTGGCTCCATGCTCATGAGACGTGGTTTAAAAAATCTATAAGAATATCTATCATTAATTCCCTAAGTGGCCAGAATACGGCATCTACCCAGCCATCTTGTAGGATAGGAAGCCGGGCCCCCTTGGCTTGAGTAGGGATTAGACATCCACATTTGACTTCTCTTCCCATGAGCTGGCCCACACTCCCTCCCAGGAATGCAGAGGAATTAGGGATTAGACTCTCCGACTGGGCAGTAAAATGAGGGCTGTAAGGCCCCGAGTTCCATAAAGGATTAGAAAGGGCCTATTAGAGAATTTGGGAATCTGAGAATCAAGGAGCTAGAAGCACCTTAGGGACATCAAGCCTATTGACTCAACCTTTCCTCAGTTTCTCGCCAAGGAAACAAATTCAGAGAAGCTAGGTGACTTCCTGAAGTTTGCACAGCTAAAAAATGGTGGCACCAGGGTTTGAGTCCAAATCTGCCTCTCCCCAGTACCCGTTATCTTTCCTGACCACTGCACTCTACAGTTTGCTCTGTTTTATAGAAACTCTTTTATTAGTTCAACATGTACCATATATATATAAAATCTGGGAGGTGATTCTAAATGTTTCCAGAACATAAAGTTCTTCATCAGTATTGGAAGCTTGCAGGAAAGACAGAATCCATAACCCATTAGAGCTGATTTGGAGCTAGAGATCATACCAGGCCATCCTCAGATTGTGAGTTGCTGGAGAAAAGACATTTAAAGTAGGGATCATACTCCCTGATATGAGGAAGTGGAGATGCAACATGGGGGGTTAAGGGGGTAGGAGAAGAATAAATGAAACAAGATGGGATTGGGAGGGAGACAAACCGTAAGTGACTCGTAGTCTCACAAAACAAACAGTGTTGCTGGGGGGAGGGGGGGTTGGAGAGGGGGATGGGGTTATGGACATTGGGGAGGGTATGTGCTGGGGTGAGTGCTGTGAAGTGTGTAAACCTGGTGATTCACAGACCTGTACCCCTGGGGATAAAAATATATTATATGTTTATAAAAAATAAAGATAAAAAATAAATTAAACAAACAAACTAAATAAAGAAAGAAAGTAGGGATCATAGAAGTTTAAGAGAAAAATTCCAACCAGAAGAAGTACTGGCCCCCTGGGCTTTGAGGGGTGGAAAAGACTGACAGGTAAAAAGGGAAAAGGAAGGGTGTTCTGACAAGGTATGAAGATGGACAATGAGTCTGGCAGATAGGGGTACAACTAGGAATATGGGGACAGTGTGCTCAGAGGGAGGGCTGGAAAGTTAGAAGGATCACCAGTCATTTACCATTGGTTTATTGAGCACCTACCACATTGCCAGGCACTGTTTTAGATCTTGGGGTTCCAGCATGATCAAAACAGGCAAAACTACCCACTCCCCAGTGAGGAGACTGACAATCAACAAGTATGAAAACTACATGATGTAGGATGTTTCCAGATGATAAGTGTTACAGAAAAGGAGACAGGGAATTCCAGGGTGAGAGCAAGGCTGCAGTTCTCAGTATGGTGGCCAAACAAAGCTTCTCTAAGAAGATGACATTTGAGGCATGGGAGTGAGTGGTGAGGATGTCTGGAAGAGACGTGGTCCTGGCAGAAGGAAAAACAGGTTCAAGAGCCTTGAGGCAGAAGTGTGTCTGGCTTGTTTGAAAAGCAACAATGAGACCAGTGTGGTTGGAGTAGGGGAGGAGGTCAAAGAGGTGATGTGGGGCAGGTCATTGCATGGGCAAACGCGGTAGGGTCCTAAGCTGAGGAGTGACAGGCTCTGATGAATGCTAGCACAGGAACATTCTGGAAGCTATGTTGAGTTAGACCCTGGTGGGCTACTATTATTATTGCTATAATCTGGGAGAAAGAGGATGGACACTCAGACAAAGAGGAAGTTTGCAGGCAGTGAAGACGGGATCTGGGCCTGAAGAAGGGAGCAAGTCACCTCTTCCCTGGTCTATGCAGGGCCTTGTAGCAGTGAGGAGGACCTCCATACTCAGGTTCTGTGACTAAGATGGGCTCCTTCTTCTCATGCCACATCCCATGCTCTTTTGTGGCCTTGGTCATGAACCATATCCCTTGCTCATTCTTCATACCACATTCCAATTTTCTAACCTTGCTTCCTGACTCCCACTCCCAGCCTTGCCCTATCCCCTCATGAGATTCGTGGCACCATTTTTTTTGTTGTTGTTATAATTTTGGCTTTCCTTCACCTGTTAATTCCAGCCCTTCCTTCTGCTCAGACTGCCTTGGTAAAGTCTAACACAGGGCCTCCTCTCCCTAACATCACACCTGCTAGAATTACCTGTGATCTAGAAGCCAGTATCTGACAGCCACTAACACTGTTGTTCTTGGGAGTTCCTTGTAAAAGGACTTTAAGAAGTCCTGGCCCAGTTAAAATGTGCCCCAGTCCGCTCCCCACCCCTCCCGGGCTGTGCTCTGTTGCTCTCCCTGGTGGGCAGAACATGCTAATACAAGAGCACCTGGCTTCTGACTTGGGAAGAGGAAGAGATAGGGAGATTCAAAGCTATGCTAAATTAAGATAGATTGCTTTCTTGAAACTAAGTTAGGACCTGCTGTGTGCAGAGAGGTTCAGCAAACCACAGTTCTGCTTTCAATTAGAGCCAACACGATTTTCAATTCAATGGAAGCAATGATGTGCACAATGACAAACGTCCTATGAGAAGATGTTTTCCAGGCATTTTTTTTTTTTCCCCACCAGTAAGTTCAGCTTTGTCTGGGGAGAATGGCTCAAGGAGTAGTTGGTGGTGGGAAAAGAGCTCCCTGCCCACAGGAGCCTAGTTCCAGTGCCAGGGTGTGTGGAGTCTGGGAACAAATTTGGTGTCAGTTTTAGGCTCTGTCACCAGTCCCGGTATGACCTTGAACCTCTCACTTCTCCCCTTTGGGTATTAGTTTCCCCATCAGCCAGATGGGGTTTTTGGAATCTCAGGCAGCAAGATAACTTGGAAGGAGAACGGTCTTTGGAGTTGAACTCGGAATCCCAGCCTAGCCACTCAGCAACTGGATGGTTTTGAGCAACCTACTGAATCTCACTGAGCCTTGGTTTCTTCACCTGTAAAATGGGAACAAATGAGTGCTGAGCTCCCAAAGTTGTAATAAGCCTGCCAGGAGACTGTGCGCGTGAAAGAAACAGCACAGTGTGTTCCAAATTGTGGGTCATGACTGATCCTTACATAAAAGGTGGGGCTCCGCACCATCATTTAGAAATGTAATAACAAAGAGAACAGAGAAGAGGAGAATAGAGTTCATAACGCATAGTAAGGTCAGTTGTTTTGTGAATTTTAAAATTTAATTCTGCTTTACACACAGCATTGGTAGGAGGTTATCCCATACAATGTTTTTCTTATTGAGGAGCTGAGTGAGAAAGAAGTAACTTTAAAAGATGGTACCAGGCACGTAGCAGGACTTTGTGCGTGTCGATTACTCTCCTTCAAGAACACCTCAGCCTAAAGAGTCCACGATTCGTGATGTCAGAGTCTTGTCCAAAAACTGTTGACATTGTATTTGGGGGGCTCCCTTACTGAGAACGAGTATAGATTTGGCAGGGCTTCGTGATTCAGTTGGGTTCAGGGATCAGATTGGCTTGCCCAGTGTCACGTAGCTTGTATAGTGACAGCTGGCATCCCTGGTCTGTAGATCCCAGCCATTTATCCTGTGAAAATGGCCAACAGGGTGGCTCATATGCCCTGGGGTCGCTATGAGCTGTGAGGACAGCAGGGAAAGCTGACCCCCAGATGGGAAGAGCTGACTCAGGAAGTTCCAGGGGGCTGGAAGGGTCATCCCTGAATCCATAGGGCCCTCTGGGTCTCCGCTCAGCACAGAGGCAACTGGAGAGGAACCCCAGACAACAGCATGTCGAGTGAAATTTGGCTTCCCCCAACTCGTGGATCTTGATTACAAATTCAATTACACACTAATCAAGACAGGCAGATGGACCACAGTCTAGAAATGGCTTTCTTTCCTTTAACTTCGGGCTGGAGAGAAGCCTGTGGAACAAAGCAGGGGAAGGGCTCCTGGGAGTTCATGGGGGCCTGATATATGAAGCACAGAGCAGAGAGTTTAACCACGGCCACTCCCAGGATACGGAACCGGTCTCTGTGCAAACCCCACCACGTACCTCTTTAGGGAAGTGGTCTCAGAGGAGGCCAGACCCTCCCCCAGACTCCTCCCAAACTGGCAGGCCCAGCTTCTTGTGACAGTGGGAGAGCAGCAATGGCAAAAAAAAAAAAAAAAAAAAAAAAAAAAAAAAAAAAAAAGAGAGCACTAAACTAGCAGCCAGAAGCCTCAGGTCTGATACGTGGCTGTGTGGACTATATAGAAACAGCATGGCCAAGCAAATGGGACACAAGAGGAGATGAAAGAGAGAAAAGCTAGCCTCCGTCATGGTGGAGGACAGTTCAAAACTACCTGCTCAAGAGCTCAGCCTTTCTCTCCTGAAGGTTGGAAGGAACCACAGAAAAGATTTCAACAGGAGAGGTCAAAGGGGGCAAATTGCCTCGGACAGCACTGGGGTGGAATGATGTCCCTCCCAAAATTCATATGCTGGCGCTCCAAGCCCTGCTATGAGGGTATTTGGAGATGGAGCTTTGTGGAGATAATTAGGGTTAGATGAGGTCATGAAGGTGAGACCCTCAGATGGGACTAATGCTTTCGTAGGAAGAGTGAGACGTTGCTCTCTCCATACGAGTGCACTGAGGGAGAGCCATGTGAGCGCGCGGTGGGAGGACAGCCCTCACCAGAACCTCACCATGCTGGCACCCTCCACAGCTGTCAGAAATGTTTCTGTCGCTTAAGCCACCCAGTCTGTGGCGTTTTGTTATGGCAGCCCAGGCTGACAAAGACAGCCTTCAAAAGCTTCAAGAACTTGGGCGCCTGGGTGGCTCAGTGGGTTAAGCCGCTGCCTTCGGCTCAGGTCATGATCTCAGGGTCCTGGGATCGAGTCCCGCATCGGGCTCTCTGCTCAGCAGGGAGCCTGCTTCCCTTCCTCTCTCTCTGCCTGCCTCTCTGCCTACTTGTGATCTCTGTCTTTCAAAAAAAAAAAAAAAAACTTTAAAAAAAAAAAAAAAAAAAAAAAAAGCTTCAAGAACTTGCCAGCCAGGAAGTCACAAAGCTGGTCCCTCACACGGGACTGTCAAAATCCAGACCTCTTAACCCCGCCCGTTGCCTCACAGAGACAGACCTGCAAAACTGTCTGGGTGCCTGACTGCCAGTGACTTGGTGGGTTAAAAAGGGGCTGATATGCAAGACCATCGCCTCCACAATAACAAAACAGAAACAAAACCCTTGATGTTTTCACACTTGGAAACACTGGCTCCGGAGTCAGACAGCCCTTTGACTTCCTCGCTGTGTCACACTGTGTTACACAAGCAAGCTTCTGAAACTTTCCGTGCCTGGGTGTCCTCACCTGCACAATGGGCATCATTCTCCTCTCTGCCTCATAGAGCGGTTATGAGAATTAAATGAGCTCAGAGACTGAAGCGCATGGAATCGTGCCTGGCACTCAGAAAGGGCTGTGTGAGCTTACACTGTTGTTAACCGCACAGCACTCTGGGAATGACAGAGTGTTTTCTCATCTTGTTGAACATTTGCAACAACCTTGGGGGAAGATAACTCCCTCCTCCTTGTTTTGGAAGTGCTCTAAGATCACAGGGCTGCAAAGTGGTGGGATGGAATCCAGTCCCAGGCCCCTCTGACCCCACACCCACACACTGCCGTCCATAACGGGGACTGGCAGCTGGTCAGCCTGCCTCTCTCTGCCAACAAGCCCCCCCACCCCCACCCCAGCCACCGAGGTCTGATTTGCCTCCGGCCAGTTGCTCCCAGGCTGTGCGGTGAGAAAGATCCTCAGCCCAGGCTATCTGTTCAAGAAGCAACTTCCCTTCAGATAAGGAGGTGAATCCTTTATGTTCCAAACAATGAAGAGGACTTTTCCCTCCACTACCCAGCTCTGAAATTAGTTTCCTGTGTTCAGCTTTGTCGGACCTTGGCTACAGAACAAATTGCTTTTCTGAATGTGCCTCCAAAAAGGAAATAATAGTATGGAACAAACCCAGTTTCAAGTGTGGTATAAACAAAGGGTGAGTGTTTGCCATTCTAGCTGCTTGTAAAGATGGAAGAGGGAGGAGAGAGTGGCCATCCTGGGCAAGAAGTAGGCTGTGAAAATGCAGAGGAAACTCCTGGATAGGAACCAAATGGGCTAAGTCAGAAGGCAGACAACACATCAGAAGTGAGGCGCCCCAGGCATCTCTCTGCTCCTGCAGCCTCACTTGGTCACACAAAAAGAGAGAGACTGCTCAAGTCCCGAGGATTTACCCTTCTTTCTGTGTGCATCTACAACTTTCCATCATTCATTACCTCAGCCCTAGAGTTAGCAGCGCTGAAAGATGCATTTTATTTGGAGAAAATATTATGTCAGTTTTTTTCCCCAGCTAGATTTAAAAAGCTCTTCAAAAATCTGCTGTGGCACTGGGCCATTATTACTCACATTTAGGGAGTGTGTAATAGCTCACAATGTCCTTTAATACCCAGCATTTCATAAATTATCACATTATCTCCCTGGTCCCAGCACCTGAGCCCACACCCTGACTTTGAACCCTGACAATGGACCTTCGAACTTGGAGCCCACGTGTGGGAAATGGGGGGGCAGTGCCCAAAGCTCAGTGAGTCACTGGAAGGACTCACGGGGCTAAGCATGTAGTGGGACACACGGCTGAGGTTTATTACAGCAGAAGGATACAAAGCAAACCAACAAAGAGAAAAGGAGCTGAGGGCAAAGTCCAGAGGAAACCAGGCACGAGCTCCCAAGCATTCTCTCCCAGCAGAGTCACACAGGGTGGGCCCGAGTCCCCAGCAATAAGTGGTAATGACATGCAAAGCACAGTCTACCGAGAAGCTCGAGAGCCAGCCTGTGCCCAGGGATTTTATCAGATGGCTGGTCGCATCACTGCCTTCTGCCTAGCTTGTGCCCAGATTCTAGCCTTTCAGAAGGAAAGACTGCCATTACTTGTCCACGCAGCGTAGGCACCGTAAAGCCACTCTTACCCTTTAGGGAAGCTTTAATGTCAGGTACGGACCTGTTTACCAGTCATGTTCCCGGACTCCAGCCCAGGGCCAGCCTTGCCAGCAGACCTTTCTCAGCCCCTGGTGCTAACTGTCGTGTGTGAGCCACGTGGACCCCCTTCTGCATAACTCGGGAGTCACCCTAGCAGACCACCCAGTGTGGACTTCTCAAGACAGCTTTGTAGCCCTTCACTCTTTCTCTTTCGTGTCATAACACTCAAGAGTGTGATTACCCACGTCATGAGACCTTGCTTAACAAAGAAAGTTGACTATTAGGGCAACACGGGAGAAGAGAGAATGACCTGATGGATCTTCCACAGGAAAAGAGACGCATGTCTAAATGCTGTCACAGTGGGCCTGGGGCCAGGGCTCCTTGGTCCGCAGTTGGATAGATGAGCTGGGGAGCAGGGGGAGGGTTGTGGTGAAGCCACATGCACAGCCATAAGCACCGAGCAGCACGTGCTGTGCGGCCTGCTGGTGCCCCACGAATGCGATGGGGAAGCTGGTGTGGGCTCTGACCCGGGACTCTTGTGTGAGGAAGAGCGGCATGGACCCAGGCAGTATCCTGCAGAGTATTACGTGAGTGCCGGGAATGACCCTGGGTGGCCAGGAGAAGAAACCGTGCCAGAATAAAATGATTCCCAGGACCCCCTATGGTGCGAAGCATCTGCCCAGGAAGAGCTGGGACAGGAGCCCAGGAAGGAGAATGGCCATCACAGTGGCCTCATACTACCTACCCATCCTGGAGCACTGTTTTCAGGAATTCCAATAGCAATAATAATAGTAATAATCATCATCATCTCAGGGTGCTGGAGCCAGGATTCCTGCTTGATTCAGAAACAGGCTAGGGGAGAAAGCTTTACCTGGTAGTCATGTGTAGAAAAGTCCCAGACCCCCTCAACTCTAAGTCAGCCCTCTACTAGGGCAGGGAAATATCAAAATATCTTTAATGCCTTCCAGCCAGAAACCACCACAAGTTCCCCAGTAGCTGAGTGGGGTTTCTGGACTCCTTCCAGTGAGAACAAAGGCACAACCTGGGGAGCCTTTGGGGGGCCCAGCAGAGGGTGTGAGAAGGAATGTACAGGTTTTGGCCCCATGTCAGGTGATTTGGGGGTGGGTTCAAGGAAGAGGCAATCTGCTCTGGATTGGCTACTGTCAGGTGGCAGAGGTAACTGTGCCTCGGTGTCTTAAATCTTACGTAGAACCCAGAAAGAATGAAGTCAGGTCAAGTGGTAACTGCCAGAGCAGCCGCCGTGACCCACAGTATCCCGGATCGGGGGGAAAGCTCAGTCATTTTGTGGCTTGGTTTGGACGGAGTTCTGGTTTTGTTGGAGTTAGAGGCATGATCACGGAGTGGTTTTTGTCTTAGTCTGTTCCAGTCAGAGCCCCCATCAGAAGGAGGTATGTGAGATTGTCCAACAGGAGAGAGCCGGGCTGGCTCCTGGCTGCCGGGGACTGCTTTGTGCTTTTCTCCTCGTCCCAAATCAAGAGACAAGGGAACAGACCCACAATACCAGGATGGCGGCTTGCTTCCAAAGCCTTCAGTGACCTGTGTCCATGGTAAATCTCAGTATCCCAGGAAGATAATAATAAAAATTATTCAATACTCAGCACAATTATATGAAGTAAGTACTATTAAATACTTATTTAAAAATATGGCTCAATGGGGCGCCTGGGTGGCTCAGTGGTTAAAGCCTCTGCCTTCGGCTCAGGTCATGATCCCAGGGTCCTGGGATCGAGCCTCACATCAGGCTCTCTGCTCAGCAGGGAGCCTGCCTCCTCCTCTCTCTCTCTGCCTGCCTCTCTGCCTACTTGTGATCTGTCTGTCAAATAAATAAAAATCTTTAAAAAAAAAATATGGCTCAAGAAATAATACATGTTGTTCATAGAATCCTTATTATTGGTCATGGAAACATGAGCCTCTTTACCTAATCTCATTTCAGCCTCTTAATATCTCTGTAAGATTGGCATTTTGTTTTTGGCAGATTAGGAAATAGAGGCCTGGACAGGGTAAGTGGCTTACCTTGAGGACACCTAGGTAAGAAATGGTGAGGGCTGGATTCAAACACGGATCTGCCAACTCCCAAACCTGTGTGTTTCCCCTGTCGTAGGCCTCTTTGACACATGGCTACCTATGGCAGTGACAGAGATGACTTTCCAAGCTATGGCAGTGACTGATCTTAGTCCAAAGAGCATGACAGCTCTGGGACTCTTCTGAAGGATGTTCCCAGACGGGCGGTGGGGGGAAGTGGGGGTCAAGACCACAGCATGGCACAGGCTGCCCACACCCAGACCCCGGCAGAGTGTGGAGGTTCCTGAGAGCTGCTATCATGGACCCAGCAACGTGAGCTCCTCCTGGCATCCCCCGAGAGGAACGATCTATTTCGGAGGTGAGGGACGTGAGCTGGATCTATTTTTTTTTTTTTAATTCTTGCACAGTTGGCAGTTTAATATGAAAAGGAGCTGCCCATTATCAATTAACTTCGTATTCCACCACAACGATGTCTTAATGAAACTCATATGTATAGCTCAGAAGCTGGGGTGGGAGTTTGAAGTAGGAGTGATGGTTCACCTTGCCATCCCTTTCAGAGGGCCAGCATTGTTTGACTGGGGGAGAGAGATGAATTTGAAGACCTGCTGAAGTTGGTGCCTTGGCCAGAGGCATCATTTTTCCTTCAGTAGTCCATTTTGTATTTATCTAGCAAGCTTTTCACAGATCTGTGTAGCTGTAGGCAAGACCATGGTTCTTTCATCTGTTTCAGTATAATTAGGGCCTGGTCCATAAGCTTGTGCAAATAGGGATAGCTTAGAACAGTTTGTACAGCATCTGGGGAACGATCACGCCCATGTTTCAGAGGACTAGACTGAGGCCCAGAAAGCAAACAGGAAAGGGCTCAAACACTTACTGGATGCTCTGTTGGTTTCCTAGGGCTGTTGTAACGAAACACCACTAACCAGAGCCTTGAAACAGAAAGAACGTATTGCCTCGCAGTCCTGGAGGTTAGAGGGCTGAGATCAGAGTATGGACAGAGCCACGTTCCCACTGAAATGTGCAAGGACGTCTTTCCCGGTGTCTTCCTATTTTCTGATGGGTTGCTGGCGATCATTGGCACTCCTTGGCTTGCCACAGCAGGATGGCAATCCCTGTCTTCTTTGATACCTGGTGTTCTCTCTATACGTCTCTGTCTTCGTGTAGCTGTCTTCAGCTAAGAAGACCAGTCATGGTGAATTAGAGGCCCAGCCTAAGCCATCATCTTAACTCATTCCATCTGTAATGACCCTATTTCCCCATCCTGGGATGCTAGGAGTTAGGACTTCATCTTAGACGGCTCAGGCTGCCCTCCCAAAATACCCCAGAATGGATGGCTCACACAACATACACTTACTTCACACATTTTTGGAGGCTGGGAAGTCCAAGACCAAGGTGCCAGCAGATTCAAGTGTCTTGTTAGATGGTGCCTTCTTGCTGTGTCCTCACATGGCAGAAGGGTGAGGAAGCTCTCAGGGGTCCATTTTATAAGGGCATTCATTCCCTTCTTGAGGGCCGCTGACCTAATTACCTCCCAAAGCCCCACCCCTGAAACTATCACATTGGAGGCTAGCACTCCAATCTATGAATTTTAGGGGGACACAAACATTCTGTTTATAGCAGACTTCACCTTCTCTGGTTCAGGTGGGGTGGCTAATTCAATCCATGACAGACGTTTATGAGGTGCTAGGCACTTGACACCCTTCGACCCCACCGCCCCTCGGCAACCTGGCTCCTAAGTGAATTTAGATTCTTCGTGCCCTAGGAATGGTAAAGAGGAGAAACCATTCTAGTCTGAATATCATGTCAATTGCGACTCTCCACGCTGAATTCTAGGGCTCCTAAGGCCTGACTCCAACTTCCCTCCCTCTCCGTGGCACATAGCACCTCACAGCTTGAGCCAGCGGGGTCAGAACACCAAATTTTAAGCCTCATCTAAGCAGGCGAGCCCCTTCATTGGAGGTGTGGGAGCCATAGAGAAGATTTCCACCTGTGATGACGTGGTGACTAGGGGGCTTTGCCGTTAACAGCAGGGAGTGCGTGTGCAAACGTGTGTGTGTTGTGTTCAAGGACTCTGCTAAGTGGCTGGCTGGAGTGTGGGGGGCGGGGTAGGAACGCGTGTATGTGTGGGATTGCGAGTGAAAAGGACAGATCTACTTGATGGTGGGTGAGTACAGCCATACACATGGTGACGCATGTGTCATGGTGTTAGCAGGGGAATTAACATGCCACTGCCTGGGGGAACACGTGAACAGGAGTGAACAGGTTTGCCTGCACGTGGAGTATGTCCATGTGAGCGAGGGAGTGGGTGGGATTTCTGCCAGATCCCTGCTGTAGTTTAGAATCAGCCAGCAGCCAGAGGTGAAGCCTTGCCTTCTAGAAAGATGGGGAAGAAAGGCTTTGGGGGTCTTTTTTTATTTGGGAAAAAAAGAGAAAGAGAGGCATCATCCAGTTAGTGGTTGTTAATTAGGAACAGGTCTCAGGGAAGCTGCGTGTGCAGCAGCACCAATAAATCACTCATTAACTGTCCATGGCTGCCTGTCTCCAAGTCAGGCTTCTCTGTAGCTGGAGCTCAGTGGTGCCCGGGCCAGGGCCTTCCCACTGTAGAGGAGTCAGATGGGAAGGGACGGTGTATCTCCCAGACCCTGGCCTATCCATGTCCCCAGGAGGCGCTACATAGGAGAAAGGGTGGAGCCCCCCACTCATTGGTTCATGGACTCAAGGCCAAGTTTCTATGCATCCAGAGCCCCCTTCCCCCCACCATCCCCAAGGACCCTTCATCTCTCACCATTCTGGGTTGATTCAGACTCCAGTTCAAGTGTTCCTGGTCACAGCCTCTACTGCAGCCTTGTACATGCGTGTTAGAGCTGATGCTGTGTGTCTTACATAGAAGGGAGCATGGGGTGGGTACTCAGCACACAAATTCTTGCTTGACCTGCCCCTGCCAATTTTGTCACCAAAGTAATACCCTGGCAATATTTTAAAGTTTTGAATTTAGCTAAAACCACCATAGACTTTCCCATAGGAGGGGGGCAGGGAAGTAACTGCTCAAAGGATTCAGAGATCTTGTGGGGTGATAAAATGTTCCAGAATGGATATTAGTAAAGGTTGCACAACATTGGAAATGTACAAAATGCCACTGAATCATACACTTTAAAATGGTTACAATGGGAATTTTGTGTTATGTATTTTTCTATAATAAAAAAGTACTTAAAAAAATAAAACACCAACCTAGAGCACCTTATTCATCCATTCCTTCAACACACTGATGGAGTCCATCTGTAGGATGAAACCCCAGGAGATACAGAAGTGTTTGGAAATGGCACATGCAGATAGACGTGCCGCCAACGGACGCTTCCTCTTTTAATACAGTGTAAAACAGGGGAAGTTGCTATATTTGCCCTTACTTTATACGTGAGCAAGGAATCACAAAGGCAAGGGGCTTGCCCGGAGTCACAGAGCTCTTAAGTGAGGGAAGAGGGTATAAGCCAGAGTCTATCTGCTGCAAAGCCCATCCTGCTTCCAGTGCCGTGTGTTTCCTCTGAGGTCCAGGGCCGGTGCTCACAAGTTACCTTGGGAATAGTACAGCTGACGACTGAAGAGCCCATGTGGACGGCAAACCAGACATTGCCAAGGACAATTCCTCCACCAGCTCCTCTGATTAAAGGCTACCATCTCTCCTCCCTCAACTCCCTGCCTTCTGGGCTGCCCCCCACACACACACCATACTCCATCCGCAGTACTGCCAACAGACATGCTGATCTTTCTAATCTGATTAGCTGCGTGCTCCTTGGAGATGTTTGTGTCGGTGCCCTGACCACCTTGCTAAGCAGTAATTTCAGGAAACTGTGACTTTCCAATGACATTCTTTAGGTTTTGTTTACTTTTTAAAATACATAGAATCAATCCAAATCTCACAGCCTCTGCTTTTGTACTTAACAGAAATGTGTTGAAAGACTTAAGGGATAATTACTGAGTATTTTCCCCATGTATAAAAAGATACTTGGTCAAATGAGGTCATTCTTTAACTGGTTGAGGTGTGGGGTACGGGGGTGCGGAGCTGGGTGTCAGAATTAGAACCCTTTAGTTTAGGGAGATTAGGGATCCCCATCTTTGGGGCCAAATCCAGATGTCGCTCTGGAAGCATGAAATTCAAAGACGGTAGGATTATGGGTTGGTGGAAAACTGGCAAAAATATGTCCCCCAGTGTCCTTCCTCCAGACACTGAGACATAAACCAGGATCTCTTGTAGTTTGGGTTGGCATCCATACAGAGATATTTCAGAGAGATGAATCTCAGGTTAAGCTTGCCTCTGGAGTCAAATTGAGATAAAGAAGAGCAGTCCACTGCACTGGGGGCGAGGAAGGTACAGGGGTGGTTATTCTAAGCTACTTCCTTTTGACTCCAGATCTCATGTTCCTTTCCCTAGGCTGCTCTGTTCATTCATCCATTCCTGCATTCATTTGTCCCTCAAATGTTTATGGAGAACCTGATAATTCCAGGTCCTGTTTTAGTGACTATAGACAGAAATCAGATTTCTGTAGTAATCAGTATACGTTAATTTATGTCGCAGTAACAAACAACCCTCATATCTCAGTAGCTTAACAGAGTTTCTTTCTCATGTTGTGTATTCAGTGTGCATCAGGGGTGTGGGGAAAGGGTTTCTTCACACCATCTCTCAAAACCCAGGCTGAGCAAGGCTCCACCGTCTTGTAGCTGCACTCTCTGGAGCCAGTGGCCTTTGTGGCTGATTTTCATAGCCCATGGGCCTGACTTGGGCGTATGTCCTCACCTAACTGCAAGGGAGCAGGGATGTGTGCTCCTCCCATGTGCCCAGAAACAGAAGACAACCAGATTGGTAAGCACCAGAGCATAAAAAGGGCTGGCATATGATGACATAGTTGAATACCTGCCCTTGAGATGTTTCCATCCAGTAGAAGAGATTAGCAGGTGGTCCTAACAGCTGGAAGAAGTAGAGAGTGTGCTGGAGAGGGGGAAGGGAGTTGTGATGTGAGATCTGAGAAGGCAGAGCCATGCACTGGAATCTTTCAGGGTGGAGGTGCGAGGCTGTAGGCAGTCTCGCCACAGCGCACCATAGCGTGTTCATACGTGCACGTACTGCGTGTCGGCTAAAGCGTATGGGGGGTGGCTTGGGTGACAGGAGGCAAGTTCAGATAAGCAGGGCCTTGGGCAGCAGCTGAAGGTATTTGAACCTTATTCCGCAAAGGAGGGAAAGCCATTGAAGGGCTTTCACTAAGAAAGTGTTTGTGTTTTGGAAAGATCACCCTGGGTTCCACACAAAGGAGAGAGAGTGGCAGATGGTGCCACACAAAATCAGAGTCGTACTCACAGGGACCAACTTGAGAGGTACATAGGCAGAAGGACTGCTAAGATTTGGTGACCAGATAAATGTCACCTGTGGGAGAAGAAATGGCTAGAGTCTGGTGACCCCATTTTTGCTTGGGGTAATTGTGGATGCAGTAAGGAAATGCTGGAGCACATGGGTGGGCAAAGATAAGAAGCTGAGTGTTAGACATTGCCAAGCTTGAAGAGCCTCTGGAACCTCCAAGTCAAGACGCCTCTATCACTCTTGGATATTAGGGCCTGATACTTAGGAGAAAGTCTGAGTACTCTTAGAATTTAGTACTTAGGTACTCTTCCTACCCCTCTGGAGTATGTCATAAATTAGAGGTGGGAGTAACCTATGCTGAGAATAGCTCTTTCCTCCATGGATCTCAAATTACACACCTCTTGGTACCAGAATTGCTTTTTAAATTGCTTCAATCTCTGTGCTTTCAAAATAGAATCATTTCCTGCTGATCACCTTCCCAAGACCCAGTTTCTCGGGCTGAGGGGAGTCCCTGTTTTCTGGCTTTCTGCAGCCCAGATTGTGGTCCCTACCAAGCTGCTGTCATTGTCCAGACCCTGAGTCCCCAGAGGGCTGGCCCACGTTCATCTGGCTAGGCACCCAGGTGCTCAGTGAATGTGTCATGAGCAAATGAATAAATTAACTCTAAACTATTCAAATCTGTTAGGTCCCTTGTGAAAATATAAATAGTACTTCCATTTTCCACAAGCCTTTGATAAATTATAACTCACCAAATTAAAATAAACATTTGTTTTACCTTCTACCACCAGGTCTCTGGAGGATTTGACACCTTTTCATCTTCAAAGTGCTTTTAAAAAAAGAACTGGCTTCCCCCAAAGGCCCCTCTTTAGAAGTGGTAAATTGTAAACAGATACTGAAAATTCTTAATATTCAGAAGTGAATATAGTCAGAGAAGCTTCTCCAGGTTAAAAAAAAAGGGGGGGGGATTGTTTCTTTAACTTTTTTTTTTTTTAGTACCTTTATTGTGCCAAAGGCTGTGTTAAGGGTTTTCAGTATCTATTATCTTTTTTTCTCAATGGTCTTGTGAGGTAAGTACTCTCATTTTTACTTTTTTACTGTGGCGATAAGAGCACTTTGGCCAAAGAGAGAAAATGATTTGCCCAAGGACACATAGCTGGTAAGAGGGAGAGCTAAGAGCCAATCTTACATCCTTCTAACTCCAGAATCATCAGGCTTTCCTTCGCATCACTGTTTCTCTACTGCATCAGGCACACGCAGGTGTAAACCCCGGGGCCCCATCCCAGCCTTAGTGGAATAAACTCTGGAGAGAGATGCTTGGGAATCTGCACTTTAAATAAACATCCCTGGTGCTTATTTTTATACACACTGAGATTTGATAACCTACGCTTATACCCATCGTCGGTTTCTCAAACTTAGATTTCTTTCTAACAGGATGAGCTAAAAAAAAAAACAAAGGGGGAATAACGAGGCTCTGAACACCATGCGCCTTCCACCGAGCTTGGCAGATCTGGTCCTCTGTACCCTAAGTACGGCAGCGTCTTCCTCCCCCCGCTTCTCCAGGCTGCACGGGCTGAGATAGAAAGCTTCCTCTGTTCCCCTGCTTTTCATGGCAAGCTTGGGTTGATGTTTTCTCTCTGCTCCATATGGATTTTGCAATTAACTCACTAGAAAAGTAAATCACAGGGTGCCTGGAATAATAAGTGCTGTGAACACCAGGCTCAGCCAAGTAGCCTGGGACTGGATCCAGAGTGTGACTAAGGTGGCCGGGCTGGTGCAGGAAGGAGGCAGGAGGCCAGAGGCTGGCAGCTTCTGGAGGCCCCACGAAAGCAATAGATGAAGAAAGAGGAGAGGGGACTTCCAGTTGAGGTCAAGCTCCTTCTGTACCTGGAATGTTCAGTGTGGTACATTCTTTACCTCACTCATTCCATGCTCTTCCTTTTGGCCAGTAGTGTTGTTCCCATTTTCCAGGAAAAGACACTGAGGTGCAGAAAGTCACAGAACTTCTCAAAAGCTGTCACCCTAAGGACAGCTGGGGCGTAGTGAAAGCTGATCTGGGGGCCCCTGGCTCCTCAGCTGGGAGATAGGACAGTGGCCGTACCTAGGTGTCAGGGCTCTTGTGAGTCCTGAATCTTCGCTCTTATGTGGGAGCTGCTCAGATACTGCCTGGCACATAGTAGGCACTTGGAACGTTATTCCCCCTTTGACCTCCACGTTACTCACCTGAAACATCTCCTGTCACAGAATGAGTGCCTCTCTTTCGGAGCTAAAACATCCCTGAGTTACACAAGGAACAGGGACACATTCAGGCTCGCTCAGGGAATGGGGTATATGCCTAATGATAAAGCTGGCATGGAAATCAGGGAGCGGTGCCAAACCAGCGTGGTTTGGACTGGACTAGAAATACCGAGGACGTTCTGGATGCGGGGTTGGAGGTAATAGGTCTTCACCTGTCTCGCCTCCAGGGCACTCTGCTTCTTGGTGGGACATTTCCTGCTTCTAGAGTCGGTCTCAGAGATAGAATCTGATTGACTGAGCCCATCTTTTCCCATCAAGCCTCTGGTCAAAATAAGTGGGTGGAGGCGGGTAGGGTCAAGTCAGGGAGTGTACACCTTGACTGCCAAGGCCTGCCCCTCAGCAGAAGCCAGGGGCAGGCTGCCTACCTGGGAAGGGGCCACGGGCAGGCAAGCACAAGGTAGTTTCTTTGCCATAAATCGCACCTTCTAGACTTTTCATTCCAGAAGAATGAAGATTTTGTCTTCTCCATCTTTCTGTCCCCTCACTCTGGGCCTGCCCTCAGTCCTTAGGAAAGGCTTTTGGGGTTAGGAGGAAGAACAGAAAGAGTAAAAAGTTTCTGTGGTCTCCACCTGGCTGTGGACTTTTTGCAGAAATGGCCTCACTGAAGGTACAGGTGCTGTGTTCCATCTGAAGGAGTCCTACCCAGCCGCCGGTAAGCAGAGTTCTCTGCTGTGAGGGAGCTCTGCCAGGGATGACATCCACATCCCATGTGTTCAGTTTACAAGTCAAAAGACGCTTTCTCATCTTGCCTCCGGAGCCTAAAAATCAAGCTGGCTTCTGTTTGCTTCCCACAGCTTCCTGAGCAGTAACGATTCTGAAATCTGAGCCAGGCTGGCAGTTCTGTTGATATATGGGAAATGTAGGGCTGGGGTTTGTCCTCTTTGGTGGCACTCACTCTGCTGTCATCACAGCTCCAAACCCTTTGGTGACTGTAAGGCAAGTGGGCATGACTCAGCAAAGCAAGAACAGACACTGGGAACCAGAATCGGCTCTTGATAGGGTTTAGTAGTTGTTTCTTTGTCTAGCTTAAAAATAGAGGAAAAGGGAGAGAGCGCTTAACAAGCAGGTATAACCATTCAAGCTAGACTCAAGGAGGGATGGGGCACCCATTTCTTCTAGAACTGCACTGTCCATGATTACTTTCAGCAGTGATGGCAATGTTCTGTAGCTATTAGCCACATGTGGTTATGCAGCACTTGAAACGAGGCTAGTACAACTGGGGAAATGAATTGTTTTATTTAGTTAATTTTAAATCTAAATTTAAGTAACCATATGCAGTTCGTGGCTGCCACACTGGATAGCTCAGCTCTAGAATCAAGAGTCTTTCTTCAGCTCTAGAAGGGCAGGCAACATATCTTGTACCCATGCCCCCAGCGCCTGGGCCCGTGGCTACCATGGGCTCAGCAATATTAACTGAATGAACGAGGAGAGGCTGGTGGTGATGCCGTGGAGACAGGATGACGTAGAAGGTAGGAGCACAGGCTTTAGAGTCAGTGTGACCTGAGTTCAAACTCGGCATCTCACATTCAGTCACCTCTGTGAGTGTGAGAATATTACTAACACCCTTAAGCCATTCTCCTCTGTGAGATGGTGGCAGTACCTAGCTCTCTCATAAAGTTGTGTTATGAAGACTAAATGAGTGATGTATACCAAGCGATTAGGGTAGCGCCCGGCATTCAATAAGGGGTAGCTTCATAGAAATGACAGAGAGAAGGAGAAACAGCCCTGCTGACAACCAGACCGAGATATTCCCAACAAACATACAGTGCTGTGAAAAGATGTAGGCCGATCCTCTCTGTGACCATGATCAGGGCATACGCGTGGCCAGTGTATGACCCCCATAGTGACCGACCATCCACCTGCTCTGACTGACATCGCCCTCCTCCGAGTCAGTGCTGCTTCCTAACCTATTGCTACATTGAGCCCTTCTTTAGCCCTCCCACCCCAAAATAAAGATGGTCGTTCATTTCATTGTCCCTGCTTCTTGAGAGTATCCACTCCAGGACCTTCCCCGCTTCCCTGATGCCTCTTTAGAATCATCTAGCACACACATGCACACCTTGTACGTGGCCCCTCCCAAGCCTGAGCTAACCCTGAGCAGAGCTGCATCCCCCCCTTTCTGCAGGAAGCTGAATACACCAGTCGGATGGCTGCACGTGCATCCTGTAGTCTCTGGGTGTCCGTGAACTCCATCAGAAGTTTTAAGTCTTGCTTTCCCATGGCAGTTCATGGAAACGGAGTAGTCCCCCCAAAACGACTCCCTTTTCCTGGCTCTTTCTCCTCCCGTGAGGTTGGGCTGCTTGCAGTGGAAGTGACTGCTGAGTTCAAACTCTGGCACAAGTCAGGACTTGAACGTATCACGTCTGGAGTTTGTGGCCGAAGCTCTTGGCCATCTCTGCTTCCCCAGAATAGGATTCTGTTTCAGTGCAGCTAGAAAAGCAGTAGAGGGAAATGAGATGAAAGAGCAAAAAGAGTTTTCTTCGTTTCAGCTGGGAGTGAGCTCAGCTGCCTGGCATTTGGCTCAGTCTCTTCTCCTCCATCTGCAGAAAGCCTCTGACAGACATCATCTCAGACTCTAATCGATATTTAAACAAGAAAGGCCAGCGAGGAAGGGCTGGCGAGGAGTGTCCAGGCAAAGCATCAGAGAGGAGGTAACATTTGCACTGGGAGTTTTGTAGATGAAGAAGGTGAGAAAGAATGGCTCAGACAGCCAGAGATGGTGTCGGAATTCCAGAACCCCCAAGGAGCAGTTTACAGGGATGGAGTGGTGTGTGATGAGTCGGAATTTGAGATATGATGAATTTGAAGCACCTGGGAGGCAGCTAAGTAGAGATAATTACTAAACACCTGGAGCTGAGTAAGGGGTCTGGGAGATACTGATTTCGAAGTGATCGTTCGCTCCCTCATCCATGTATCCATTTGCTCACTCATTTGAGGGAAACTCTAGGGAGGCGGGGTGCTAGATGGTGGGCACACAATGATCGGCAAAATAGAGGTCCTGGGTGTTGGCATTCCCTGACTTCCTTTGCTCAGCTTTGGAGCTTGCACAAACTCTGATTGGGATGGTCTGGCCATATGTCCCCGTCATGTTTTCTTTGGCGATACCCCACAAAAGGAAGGCATCTTAGAATTGAGGTTGTCACACACTGTTCTCAAGCACAAGCCCTTCTGCTTTCCTCTCTGCACTAGCCCCCCTCCCCCTGGGAATCATGTTCTAGGATCTTTCTTCTGACTGGATTAGGAAAGCACTAAGTCTTTCTGATGACTCTCCTGCAGGTCAAATTGATGAAACGTTTATTAGAAATAAATATTTTGTTCCCTTGGCCCTTGCATTCTTTGCTTTGGGTATCCTGATGGATTTGGATGAAAACTGTGCAAATAAGTGTCCCCTGGCTTTCTTGGGCAGGTTTCAGTTATTTGGGAGGAATAATACTTACTTATATATTTGTACATATTATATATACATCCCAGAGAAAAATCTCTCACATCAGCAAAGAAAATTTGAGATGTGGTGGTCAATTAGGGAAGGGCTTTTCCCAGAGGATTTTTCTGGTTACCAACAGCTTTTAAAAATGAAGCAAAATGAACTATGGTATGCCTAACTGTAGAAAATGTAAGGAATGTGGTTTCTGGGTTCTGTTGTACTATCATTAACCAAGCACACATCCTAGCTCTTTGATTCCAAGAGTACAGTGACTAGAGGGAAATTCTCATTAGACCTCCCAGACTAATGAGAAGCCTGAAGTCTGATTGGCTTTTAGGGTGCTTTTCCCCGACTTAACCCAGTGCTGGGGTCACTATGAATGCGGGGGGGGCTGTTGTTTACGAACCACGCTGGCTAGGATGGGCCGTGTTATGGAAGGCTCCCTTGTGTGTACAGCAGCTGATGACGGGAGAGTGTCCTAAAGGGCCATGCCTGATGACAGGGCAGGGACAGCATGCTTTCACTAACTCCCCATCTCCATTCCCCAGGCTTTGCTCACCACCTCAACTCAATTGCCAGAATGTACTTGACTGCTTCAGCTAATTGGGGTATCTATATGTGACTATGCCTCTTTGGGGTTCTCTCCACCACCGAGGTTAAAACCCCCTCTCTTCTGCTCCCCCTGGATGTTCTTGGGCCAAGCATTCATGTCATGACTTTCGGAGGTTTGGCACTATGGCTATTATGTCTTCTGCTCCTCTGGATGTTTCTTCCCTCCAGAAAAGAGCTGAACACTGAGGTGCCTTTTATTGTGGGACCTAGATCCCCAGGAACTCCACATCACCGCATCTTGAGGGAGACTCGTTCATTGGGCTTAATTCTGGCCAGTCAAGTAAAGTTGGTGATGCAGGGGTGTGGGATATGTGGGAGAAGGCGGCCATCTTGAAGTTCGAGCAAGCCAAGGCCAAGAATGCCCACACTGGCAGATATGAGTCCTGGAGTCTTGCTCCTCAAAGTGGACTGAGAGCATGAGTGGGTTAGAAATCCAGAACCTCAGCCCTGCCCAGCCATACAGAATCTGCATCTGCTTTTTAAATAAGGCACCCAAGTGGTTCATACACACCACAGCAGAGAAGCACTGTCCTAAACTCTTAAGAAAGTCAATTTCAAAAACTTCAGAGAAAATATCAGGTTTAGTTTTAAGACTAGACATTTTGAAAAGACGATTCAAGGGGGGTGAAAAATGAAACAGTAGGTATAAGACCATCTTTTTTGTTTTTAAACATCAACTACCATAATATAGGAATAAATAGGAAAATGTCTGTAAACACAGCATTTAACAATGGTTTCCTCAGGAGAAAGCGGGACGGGAGTGGACGGAGGGAAGGAAGACCTGCCTTTTTGTCCACCTTGCTTCTGTATTGCTTGAATTCAAGTATGTAAATATATGTTAGTAGTATTTTAGAGATTCAAAAGATGCAAATTAACTAATACAAAAGAAAAAGAAGAAGAAGAAGGATGTGTGATTTTGGTAAATGTAAGTTTGACAACACAGCAAAGAATAACCCAAGGAAGCTACAGAGGCATTTCTCAGAGGAGTTGAAATTGAAAAGGAACACATTAACAGCATCATTCCAATGGTGGAATGGTGATTTTTTTGTTTTTCTTCTTGTCTGAATGTTTAAAATCTTCTGGATTGAATGTGTATCACTATGTAATAAGAAAAATTGACCAAAAATGCTTTAAGGAAGAAATCCCAAAGCAGGATAGAGAGACATAATGTTAACATGGGCACAGTTGAGTTACACAGATTGTGGGAGGC
Organism: Enhydra lutris kenyoni; assembly: GCF_002288905.1. Lineage (NCBI taxonomy): Eukaryota > Metazoa > Chordata > Mammalia > Carnivora > Mustelidae > Enhydra > Enhydra lutris. Next base: position 20,928,293 of record NW_019154121.1, read on the forward strand.
AAAAGGCTATACCTGATGGTGAGCTGAGAATTTTTTTTAAAGATTTTATTTATTTAAGAGAAAGAGAACATGCACACATGAGAGAGAGAGAGAGAGAGAGCATGAGCAGGGGGAGAGGGAGAGGCAGGGGGGAAGCAGATCCCACCGAGCAGGGAGCCCAATATGGGTTGGATCCCAAGACCCTGGGATCATGTCCTGAGCCAAAGGCAGATGCTTAACTGACTAAGCCACCCAGGCACCTTGAGATTTTTTTTTTTTTAATGGCAAAGCTAAAAGCAACAAAAGAATGTTCCAGATATCCTGGTGTTGCTTCTAGAGCATCTGCTGTGTGCCAGTCATATGCCAATGGATAGTCTACAAGATGAGCACCATCACCCTTGCATGGCTGATGAGAAGAGCTTGGGTGACGTCAGGCACATTGTCTAAGGCCAAGGGAGGAGTGAAGTGGCATTCAGACCCCATCTTGTCATTCCTTAATCTGGACCACTTGGTTCAGACAGTGAAGGCAATGCAGTCGTTTGAAGATTGACAGTGTAGGCCGACCACAGGGTCTCATGTCCTTGTCTGTTCTAGAACAGTGTTTTTCCAGGTTGGAGGGGAGATGTTCTGCGAAAACAAAGGGGTTGCCTTCATCCTTTTGGGCTACTATAACAAAACATCACAGACGGGATGACCTGTACACAACAGACACTTGCTGCTCGCAGTTCTAGAGGCTGGAAGTCTAAGATCAAGGCACAAGTATAGTCAAGTTCTGGTGAGAGGCCTCTCCCCGATGAACAACATGTGCTTTCTCTTTGTGTCCTCACATGGCAGCAGGGGCGTGGGAGATCTGTAGGGTCTTTTTTGGTAAGAATACTGAACCCATTCATGAGAGTTCCACCCTCATGACCCAAGTACCTCACAAAAGCCCTACCTTCTAATATCATCCTATTGGGCATTAGGGTTTCAACATGAATTTGGGAGGGATACAGACATTCAGACCATAGCCTCAGCTCTAGCCCTCCACAATTCTTGAGACCTCGCCAGGCGGGATTCCGCTGAGCACGGTATGACAACCAATTTTGGAGCAGAGTTCTGAAAGTTTGTTCTGTGAAAAACTAATCTCCCAGATTCCCCGAGAACTTACAGGTTCTCAAACCTATATAAACACCTCTGTCTGCTAGGTCTGCTTTCAGAGATGGTTTATACGTGCTGGGGCAGCACATGCTGGGATAGGTCCCAGGATCACAGGTTCACCTTGTCATCTAGGCCTTTCCCAGGCCTGTTCAACCACTGACAACGTTTTTGTGGGATGTCCCACTAATATCTCAAAGACATCATGTTCTAAAAAACAGTTTTTGAGATGGTTTTTTAGGCCCCAGAAGGACCTAACTTGAACAAAAAAAAAATTTTTATTTAAATTTCCACAGTATTTTCTATATAGTATTCTAGGATTTCTTGAGAACATCTTGTTCTTTGAAGAAATTTCTAGAGAGCTAAAAATGTCTCTAATTATACCCACAAGGAGCGCAGGATCTTGAGGATGTGTCTCTAAAAGCTGGAGGTTAGCAAGGCTCACGCCTTCGTGAGGCCCAAGAGTAATGTCTGGGGTTACATTAACTACGCTACAAATCACACGGTCCTCTCAGCCCTGATGGGCACTGGGAAAAGAAAGACGCCGAACTCGAAATCTGACGTTAGTAAGTAGCTCCACCATTGTGTTCTATTCAGGGAGCCGGTTTTTATTTTTAACTTTTTGGATGTATATAATTAAAGCTTCTTTGAAATCAAGTGCTCACAAGTGGGCATAGCATGCCAAGATTTCCACAACCATATGAGCCGATGCCTCTGTGTTGCTTTGCGGCTTACAAAACTGCCTTTAAGTCCTGTCCTCAGAACAGGCCTGGTAGATCCCGGTGTTATTATTCCCATTTTATAGATAAGAGAGCTAAAAAATCCGCTGATAAGTGACAGCATGTGACCCTACCCTGTTGCTCTCACTCTCTTTTCTCTGCTGTTTCCCTTACACGGAGCTGCCTCCTGTTGTCAGTGAATATGGCAAAACCCTAGATTTCCTGAGGTAGACCTGATTTCAGCGAATAAAAACTAAGGTCGATTGCCTAAGTGTTTAGCAGAATGTAGTTTATTTGTATCTTTGTGGGACTTTTCAAATAAATAACTTCATGACTCTTAAGTCCACAAGTCAAATCAGTTTATTTACTGATGTAGTTGTTTGTTTATTTGTGTAGACCTAGGAAAGAAGCTTCTAGGGCTCCGATGATGTAGCCACTACTTTCATTAAATGTGTGTGTTAGCTAGGAAAACATGTGCAGAAGCTCTTGTGTGACAAACACAGCTGGTCCAAGTAAGCATCACCGAGGCTTTATTTATTTATTTATTTATTTATTAGATTTTATTTATTTATTTGAGAGAGAAAGAACATGAGCAGGGAGAGCAGCAGGCAGAAGGAGAGGGAGAGAGACAAGAAGACCCCCCACCGACCAAGGAGTCCGATGCAGGGCTCGATCCCAAAACCCTGGGATCGTGACCTGAGCTGAAGGTAGATGCTTAACCGACTGAGCCACCCAAGCGCCCCTCATCAGGGTTTTATTGAAGCATAGGAAATACATTGCTTATGCAGCCTGAGACAGCATAGTGGACCAAGAAACCCTCTGCTTTCTGAGTACTGGCTCTCTGTGTACTCATTTCCTTAGGGAGGACCTGGGGATGATGATACTTTGCTTACCGACTTGTCAAGAGGACAACCTCTGTGACCATAGTGCTTTGCACGTAGCAAGAGATCAGGACATTGTAGCATTTTTGCTTTGGTAGAATCTGAATATCAAAACAGCATCCCCATGCCCCACAAATAGTCCATTCCTCCTCCAGCATGCACCTCCAACCCCTTGGGTACCACTTCTCCTTATTTTACTTCAGCAAGTCAACAAGTAGTTGTTGAGTTCCTGTTGTAGGCCTACCTCTGTGCCAGGCACAGATCCCCCAGGCAGGGGGAGGAGACAGATGACAGGCAGTACACAGTCACATGTGTGCTGTGACTGGGGTGCTGGGATGCTAAGGGTCAGTGTGGGTCATCAAATGGTGTAGATTTTGTTCTTCCTTGTGGAGGGGGCTTAGAAATGACTTAGAGGGTGGGGGAGGGAGGAACAGAGCCTTCAACGATAAGTAGGTGGATGGAGGGTAGAGGGCAGAGGGAATTTTACTACCCTGTGACTTGTTAAATTGTCCCACCTCTCCAGCTAAACCTGTGCTCCTTCATTTCCACTTTAAACGAGCTAGCCACTGGCATGTTCTTCTTGGACAATGAATAGCAGCTTTTTGTCATCAAAATAAGTCTCAAGGGCCTGGGGTTTGGAGAAGAAATATTAATTTTGGTGTTAATCTATTTATTTCCTAATACCACCTTTCCTTGGGACAACAGGGGAGAAATATCCTAATTATTTGTAAAGTCATCTTGCTCTGGGTCTTCAGGGTTGCCCATGAATGCTTAAAGACACCTTCAAGCAATTACCTTTCTATCAAAGTAAATTACTCATCAAAGCCGCAGGCTCCCCCAAGAACCTTCTCTTAGACTCCTGCTCCCTGAGCAATGGTCAGCCTCAGGTGAGCTGTACCTGATTACCTGAACGTTTGAAAGACTTTCAAAACTCCATTTACATGTATCACATACGGCTCCGTGTTGTGGGAGGCACTTTTTGGAAACTTATGTCACTAGAGGTTTTCTCAGAGAAAGAGCACGAGACAGGCTGGCGTCAGGAGATCTGTGTTCCAGGCCTGTTCTGCCACTCATTTGCCATGTGACCCTGGGCAAGTCATTTAGCATTTCCCACTTGGGGCTTCTTTATAAAAGGAGGCAGTGAGACTCTTTGCTCCTATGACCCCTTCCTGTTCTAAGGACTGAGTTTATCCTTTCCAGAAGGATGAGAGCAGTCCCAGCCCAGAGCTCGCCTTTGCCTGCAGCAGTGGTGGCTGGCATGATCTGTGGGTCTCTGGCTGTGCCCTACAATGCCGTGTGTTCCATCGGTCTCCTCTGAGTCTCAAACCACTGTCATCTGTTTTAGGGGGGAAAAGTCAAGATGATAGGTGTCTGTTTTTGCATATCAAGTCTCAACAAATCTTGAGTGATGGTAGTGATCCTGATCATGACGCCTATAGGACCTCACAATGAGGGTTTGGACTCAGGATCAGGATGGGGCCAGTGGTGTCCCCATAGGCCTGTAGAGCAGGGGTTCTCAGCCATCACATTTGGGCGAGATAATTCTTCATTGTGGGGTCTACCCGCTGCATTATAGGATGTCTGCCCCAATCCCTGGCCCCACCCACTAGATGCCAGGAGCAGTCCTCCTCAGTCATGACAGCCAAAAATGTTTCCAGAATTGCCACATGTCTTCTGGGTGTCAAAACTGCCCTGGTTGGGAACCACTCGCTCTAGAGTGAAAGTAGAAGCCCCATTCACTCAAATTTGCCCAGAGGTACCAAGTCTTTGGATAGGGCCTGGCCTATCCATCTTGCCCCTTTCAGCCTGTGGGCCCACATCACTCTGTCCTTTCCCAGATACAGTCCTAAACCCCTGCCTTGACCTTCTCCCCAAGTCTTGTCCTTGTTCACTCACACAGACATCTACTGAGTGCCCGTTGGGTGCCTGGGTTTATGCTAGATTCTGAGAAAGCAGAGATGAGTCAACTCAACCACTGATTTCCCCCCCACCCCCACTCCAGAGACCAGATACCTGCGGTAGGCTCCCTGCTGCCTGTCAGAAGGCTCCTTTCCCTTCCGATTTTCCACCCTGACCTTGAAGCCTCAAGAGCAGGTGTAGGCCTTATCCTAGGACCCTGTAGCTGGGTGCAGCCCTAGGCCCTTCACCCTCAACACTTTCTTCCCTTGGTAGATCTGCTGGGCCCTGTCCTGGAATCTGGGTCCCCTCCCGTCCCTTTTAACGTGATGCCTATCCATATGTGTGTATGTAGTCAGTCAACAGGGATTTACTTAGCAAATCTTCTGTGCCGGGACTCGTGTTCTCTGTACTCTTATGTCTCTTTATTTTTAATTTCACTCACTAAGTCCTTAGGAAGATCTCCTGTGCGTCAAGCACTGTGCTGGGTCCTGAGGCTACAGGACTGAGCAAAACCAGACCTGGTCTCTAGTGTTTGGCTGTCTTAGAAACCCAAGAGCCCTGGTCCTCAGGAAGATCAGGCTTTCATCATATAAGAAATCAACTGCCTAAATGTCCTTTATCTGCCTCTATCTCCTTCTCTGTCTTTGTCTTCCTACTCTCTCCCTACCTCTCTCCGTCCTTCAGCCCCATTCACATCCAGCAGTGTCCTTAACTGGAACCAGCTAAGAAGTTTCCCAGGGGGTGCTGGATCTCATTCAGATACCTGCCACCCCAGCTTCCTTGTGGTGGGAGAATTACTGTCCTTGAAGGGAGTTTGCGAGGCTCTTTGACAGGATCCAGCCAGGTCAGGCTATAAGTAAGAAGAATCACTCCTTCCTAGGGATGGGAGAAGGATATGAGGCCCATAAATCATCCACGGAGAGCCAGACCCAAGCAGCACATGGCTCCGCTGTGCTCAGTATGCCTCTGGGGGACGTTCCTAGACACGAAGAGGGACTGAGGGCCAGCACCTTGAGAAGGCCAGGCTGTGTGCCCCATGTGGGATCACACCCCCGTCCCCCACCCCCCGGCTGGAGGGAGAAGTGCTGCGAGTTTTGCTTGATGGCTTGTCCAGCTGGGAAGTTTCTTTAGCTTTTTGAAACAGGCACACCCTTCCCATTTTCAAATCAAAGCGGCTCCAAGTCCCCTTCATGTCAGCCAAGTTGAGAGAGGGTTTCTGAGACTTCCTGGTTTAGAGTGACTCAGGAAGCCAGCCTGGGCTCCACACATGTGCCAGGCAAGCCTACACTTCTCGGAGGCTTCTGGAAAGTGGAATAAAGCTAGAAGCCACATTACCTAGTAGGTGTGAGGAGTCTATTAAGTAATGCTCGTAAAGGGCTTATCACAGTGCCTGGCACCTAAATGCTCAGCTGACACCAGCTCTGGCCCCCATCCGACTCTCCTGGTTTCTTCCTCTGATTACATGTCTGATTGCTGAAGGCAGAGGAGGCAGGAATCTCGCTTTGAACCCTGGGTGCATTCTGATTGCCTCCCATTAAAGGAGTCGAAGCTCTGTCTGTTTCCTTTCCCTAACTTCTGCCAAGGCCCCAAAGTTCTTTTTCCCTCGCTAGAGTAACGCAGCTGTTTAGCAGCTGTTAACTTTACTGTGTTCAGGAGATCTAGTCCATTTTCAGGTGATACGATTTTTCCCCATAAAGGACCTGGGGATTTCTCAAAATGAAAGCTGTTACCACAGTGAACGCTGTTATTAATAGGGCTTCCTGGAAGCGAGCCCACCTGGAGAGAGAAAGCTACTTCTCACAGATTCCAAATCGTGCCTGTCCTGTTTCACACCCTCCTGCCTTCCCTTTGCCCTCCAACTTTGAAAGCACTTTCTGACTTGAGATTCCATCTGCACTGGCCCCTGTGGAAATGGGAGCGAGAAATGTTGAGGCCTGGTTTTGAGGTGTTCTAAATTATTCCGTTTTCTTGGGCCTTTCACTCCCACAGGGGCTCTTGGGTTTCCAAGACAGCCAAACATCGAAGATGAAATAGATTGCTGAATTTGGATGAGAACAATTTAATGATCCAGAAAGTAGAGAACACGGGCAGAGGAGAAACTACACCCTCCATACACTGCCCTCAGAGAGAAAGAAATTGATTGAGGGAGGGTAGGGGGGGTTGGGAGCAGTCCCAGGCAAAATAAGTTGGCTAACTCCGTAAGAGCATCGGCCATGGGCTCCTAGAAAGCAGGTGAATCGAGAAGGCAGAGAAGGCCAGGGGAGAGACCAAAGCTCTGGACATTACCTGTGTCTTACCTCTCTTAGACTTTCAGCTCCTTTGAGGGAAGAGGCTGGGTTTTGCATCCCCAGCAGGTAGTGAAAATATCAAGAGACACTTGGGCCTCTCAGATTGGGGTGTGGGTATCCTCGGGCCTGGGTGGAGCATATCAGGGAGAGCAACAATGATCTGTATTTTCTGAACATGGAAGGAAAGATATTCTTACATTAAAATAAACACAAGTGTACCATGAAAGAGGATACAAAAGTAGAGTGAATTCTTAAGATAAAATATGAGACTCTAATGACACGTCTAACAAGCCCTTGACCGGGGCCAATTCCTCAAGACTCTTTAGGGCATTGGTTTTCCGATTTCAGGGTGCACATATATCACCTGGGGTGCTTGTTAACCTTGAAGAATCCTAGGGCCTCTACCCAGAGATTGTGATCGACAGGGGTTCGATGGTGGGACTCAGCAACTGTGAGCTCTTCAGGTGCTGGGAGTGCAACCACACTAACACAAATCCTGCTTTGGGGAGAGGGAGATTAACCCTTCTGCTATACCAGCTTGTCATGGACACTGTGGTGTCCAGATGCCCCTCAAGACAAGGCACTCATGTCCCCAGATGCCAGGGAGGGCCAGCAGCTACTTCTTTCTTGTGGGGATTGTCCTCTGAGAGAGCTGCCTTATCCAGGTTAGGGTTCCTCAGGTTACCCTGGAGGCCGCCTATGTCCAGTGACTCTTCCACTGGCATTGGGAGTGAGAATTACAGAAAGGGTCAGACTCCATGGTCCCATCTGAGACAACTAGGAAAGGCCAGCTCAACTCCGGGGCTCTTCATGAGACTGGTAGAGACTGCGCTACGGTTTTCTGCCCAGTCCTGCCTTCCTCACTCCCTGAGAGGGGGTGTTCCTCACACCAAGCAACCTCCCGCAGCAGCTCTCCATCGCAGGGTCTGTTTCCCACAGAACCTGGCCAGAGACAGTCTGTCTGATACAAGTTTTGAGAAACTGCGGTTAGTGGAAAGCACATAGTCTTGAGAATTAGATAACCTTATATATAATAGTAATAATAATATCTTAGCAACAGCAATAGCTATCATTTATTAGGTTCTCACTATGTTCTGAGTGCTTTATATTTATTTTCTCTCTAAATCTTTACCACAACCCTGTTACCATCCCTCTCTCACAAATGAAGAACCCAAGACATGGAAACGTCAGGCAGCTTGCTCAAGGTTGCGGAGATATTCAGTGGCAGAGCCGGAGTTTGAATCCAGACATTGTGGCTCTAATAGACGCTTAGCCCCTCTGACCACTTCAGCGGTCCAGTCCGTCTTTTCCGTGTGCCGGCTATATGGTCTTCATGCACGTGATCCCAGCTTGACTTCAGTTTCCTCCTCTGTGGAATGGGGTTTATAGTGCCTACACCGCAGAACTCTAATGGGGCTGAACTGAGCCTCAGTCTCTGTCAAGTACCCAGTGCATGGCTGGGGCCCAGCAGGTACCAGGCAAACAGAGAGGTTTAGCGGAGCCTTGACAGGCACTCAGGAAATACTTGTTTGTGGGCCCATGGGGAAGGTGGGCTCTCCTGCAGGAAGCCCTGAAATGGTGGAGGTTTAAAGAAGGTCTGAAAAGAAATGGCCGAGGAAAAGAGAGAAACGGATTCGAGAGAAGATGAGGATGTGGAGTAAGACTGGGGAAAGGCAGAGGGGAGCTGCCTCGGTGCACAGATCGGTAAGTTTGGAGAAGGCAGGAACCTCGACCCAGGAAGCTAAAGATGGCAGCTGAGAATTCCGGTCTCTAGTTCTTATAGGAGCAGGGACAGGGAAGATTCAGTGTTCTGGTGGGGTCCAGGTGCTGTGGCCACCTGACCCATGAAATTCTCCACCAAAAACTAGTGGGCTTTGACCTGAAGAGGATCTTATCCTGGCTCTGTCACAAGAGAGCCCTGTGACCCAGGAGAAGCCAACATTCTCTGACCTCGGCCTCAGTTGGAAATGGAAGTGGACATCAGGACTATGATCTCCAAGACCGTACTAGCTCCACACCTCGGTGACTGCATGAAGCTTCAGGCTTTACCTTAATGTGGGGAGAATTGTGAGCCCACTGTGGTTGGCAGAAGGAAACCACAAACCTACTATTAGAAGCGTTTTCTGCCCTAACTTCCCCTGGATTGCCTCAGGTTCGCTTTTAGAGCTTTTATGTCTGGATAATTCCAAGTCCAAGGCTCCGATTTTGCACACATTCACGCCTTCACTGCCTCTTCGCTTACCACTTACCCTCTTATATTACACATGACAATGTTCGTCTTTGAGCCTCTTTGAGAATGAGAGCTTCATTCCTGTCTTAATTCTTCTTCCTATCCCTGTGTCAAATTTAAAACAAAACAAAAAAGTAGTAGAGGGAAGAAACCTCAAGATGACACAGCCAACCAGAACAGCCAGAATTCCAATTTACAGGTCTCACTGCCACCCCCGGCCCCCTCTCCCCACCCCCACTCCTACAAAGAGTGGCCAGCCCTGCACAGGGCTGTTTGAATGGAAGGCTCCCAAGAAATGCCATCAGCGTTCCTCTTTGATCCAAGCTCCGGAGGTTTGATCCCTTCTCCTGCATGATCGTCTAGAGTGATCCATTTCTTCCAGCAAGCCCACAGCCACTCTGTACGGTTTGGGGATCAGAATGCCCAGCTTCTAGTCAGCCTAACACAGATTGTGGAATTCTCTTCTCTGTAAAGCTGGAATAATAACCCTCGCCTTTCTGGGTTTGTGGTGAGGATAAGATGAGAAGATTTGTAGAAAGTACCCAACAATGCCTGACCCAAATTAAGCAGTAAAGTGCCATTTCTGGAATACCATTGTTTGGGTGCCGGGAGGGCTCAACCATGTTCTATCTTACATGCTTATCTCCTCTCTGCCAGATTTCTTTGGTGGAGCACTGCCCTCTGCTCATGTCCATGTGCTCTTTTTTTAAAAAATTATTTTTATTAACATATAATGTATTATTTGCCCCAGTGGTACAGGTCTGTGAATCGTCAGGCTTACACATTTCACAGCACTGACCATAGCACATACCCTCCCCAATGTCCATAACCCAATCACCCTGTCCCTACCCTCCAACCCCCAAGAACCCTCAGTTTTGTGAGATTAAGAGTCTCTTATAAACCTTCCTTCCACACGCTTCCTTGTGGGGCGATCATTCGTTCCCTGAGGTCTGACTACTGTCAGAAAGGGCTCTGCCTAGAATCCTACCTGCAGATCTTTGATATGGTTCTTCCCTGAGCTAATGGTTTCTGGTAGGGGAGCAGCAGCCTCATTAGGCTGGTTTTTACTGTGTCTGGCCTCATACCCGGAGTGATGCCAGACTGGGAGTACCCTCAGTGAATGTTAAACAAAATCAAAATCAAGAGAGTGGCTTTCATCACACACATAGGCACACACACAAAAGGTAATCAGGTGAAGAAATGTGTTAACTAGCTTGACTATAGTAATAATTCCACTATATGTGTATGTGTATCAAAGTCATCACATTACAGACCTTAAATATACACAGTTTTCATTTAAAAAAATAAACAAAATAAACTCTCTGTAGTTCCTCTGAACACTAGGACATTTGCCCTTCAGTTTGTCCTGGGCGGGCTCTGCCCCTGGATCCTGTTCATAGACACTGTGGCCACTGACACGTGACCCCTTACTGCAACACACCGGGAGCAGGGCACAGGGAATGGAAGGCTGGCAGCACCTAGGAGGATCTAAGAGAAGAGATCTGAATGGTTCCATTGTATTTCTGCCTCAGGGAAGACAAGTACACACACATGCACCCCCACAAATATGCCCTCATAAGCAGCATGCACCCGACCCGCAGTTAGCCAGGAAGCTCCCCTGCAGACTCTGGTTCCAGGTCAGTCAGAGATAGGACTTATTGTCATTGTCCCTGTCAGATTCTCTGTTAGCCCCCATTCAGCAGACAGCGCTGTCAGCCTGACAGTGTCTTATCTGGGTGTCCGGATCCATGGAAAACACTCAGGCTCTGGAGTCAGGTCAGTTTGGCTTTAAATGAAGTTACTGCCCAGGTGACGTTAGGCAGGTTACCTTCTGGAGCTTCAGTATTCTCATCTGAAGAATGGGTCGTATAATGACAGTATCTACCCCAGAGGGGTTTTGTCAAGCATTAAATGAGCTATTACCAGCAGAGTGTGACACAAACTCAGTAGATGGAAGCTACTTAGAATATCTCTGTGACCTTGGACAGATCTCCCAGACTGAGATGATAATTCTTGCCCTGCCGAAGTGTTTACAAAACTTCATAGAGCTAAAGAGATGTTCTTTATTATTATTATTATTCACAAAAAAAACAGAGACTTTTTAGGGGCTGTGGGACCATACATCCTCTTTGAAAGCGTCTAGATCCTCCCCAGTATTGACTGAATCACTCATTCATTCCTTGGTTCATTTGTTTCAATGTTGGGCCAGGCCATCCTGAGTTTGGGGGAGGGGAGCAGGAAATACACATGAATATGACCCGGAGCCTGGCCCAAGGGCTCTCAGGCTAAGATGGGGACAGAGAGGCACTTAAATAACCAAGCCATAGGGCAGGGAGTGAGAATTCATTGTACTGGCGAAGGTATAAGGATTCTACCCCTGACTTCCCTCATTCCGGTACCTCCTGGGGTTCCCAGGGAATCCCTGATAGTTTTCTAACTGCGGCCTCTCCCAGGCATTTCCAGCAGGTGCCTCTGTCTTCAAGAGTTCTTAGTGTCCTCATCCCTCCCCTCAGGGAGGAATTGTTTCCTCTTTCAAAGGCTAGTGAGGAGAGCATTAGCCTGGGAATCAAGAAGCCTGCTTCCTGGTTGAGCGGCCCTTGACCAAGCTGTTTGGCTTCTCTCAGCCCTGGCTTCCATCGGTAGAAAACGGGAAGCAAAGTACTGGCCGAGGTGACCTCTGTGGTGATATGCAAAGGCAACGTATACACGTTACTGACAGTTTATTTAGGCAGAAATAGTTATCAATCCCTTTCCATGCCCAGAGATGTACCAGAGTTGATGAGGGATGGAGAAAAGAGTCACTTCTGCCCTCAAGATGCTCACTCTCTTTTTTCTTTTTTAAGATTTATTTATTGATTTGAGAGAGAGAGTGCAGCGGGGAGGGGCAAAGGAAGAGGAAGAGAGAACCTCAGATTCCCTCCTGGGTGCGGAGCCCCACACGACACATGGCTCCATCCTAGGACCCTGAGATCATGACCTGAGCTGAAATCAAGAGTCAGCCACTTAACCGACAGAGCCACCCAGGTGCCCCATGCTCCCTTCCTTACTGGGGACAAAAAATGTCACCGATGGCTGAGGCAGGGAATGAGAGGACACAAGGAAATAGATCTGGGTTCAGATGTAAACTAGTTTTCTGCATATCTGATGTGACTTTTCCTCTGAGTTATGTTTACTCCAGAGATGCGTTTTCTTAGATGTAAATGACTTTACAGTGTCCTAAGTCTTTCCATGGCAGCTGCATAGACCACCCTGCTGCATGGGCCACCCTGCGCCCCTCTGTCCTGCAGTTCTTAAGAGCAGATGAGCTGAGGCATAGGTGAGCCATCTGCAAAGCGGAGTCTGAGAGGGTCTGGGGAGGCCAGGAGGCACTGGAGAAAGCCCATAGGTGACCACTTCTCTGTGTAGACGGAGATCCTACAGCATGAGAACAGAGGTGTTGCAGGTAGGTTGATGGTCCCAGCCAGTGACCAACTGAACTGGGACCCAGGACCTAGAACACGGCCACCAGAATTCATCTAGGCCTTCTCCATGTTCTTCATTCCTGTTGTCATTCCTACCCTAGAAGGTAGGAAGTATGTCCCATTTATGGCAGCTCTTAGATCGACTTACAAACCTATAGGCAGATACAGCCAAATCTTCATTGCCCCGCTTACTGACTGAATGACCTAGAGAAGTCATGTAACGTCTCTGAACTGGAGAATTGTTATAATGATGTTCCGGGCCTCTTTCATACTGCCTTTGGGCAAATTAAGTCTGCAGCAGTGATGTTCGGTAAATGCCAGAGAATGAGGCCTGCTGTTGCCCAGGGAGCCACTCCAGCAAATAGCAACACGGAAAACACTGCCACATCTCTAGCCAGGGGTGTCCCCCCAGATGTTGGCCTTGCACTGTGTGCCTTGAAGAGCTCTTCCTGGTAACCACCCGCCCTGGCCCACTGGGCCTGGAGCACAGGCTTCAGTGAAAAACCAGACAACCCCTCTCCTTATGTAATTACTGAGCAGCTTTTTACTGCCACATTAATTAACAATGAAGCAGATCATTGACATTAGCTTATAGGAGCTGAAAAATCATTAATAGTTCTTTTCACACCAGTTTTGGGAACATTCATTGTGAAAAATCTTTATTTGAATGCAATTCACCCTCATTTCCATTTATCCCTAATTTGAGGATAGAGGCATTTTCTTGACAAATTGGGAATTAGAAGTTTCTAGCAGCTACCTTAGGTATACCTGGGACTAAGTAAATATTTTGAATAGATGAATGAATTTTTTAAAATAGTTCAACAAATGGAAAAGTAACTGAGTGAAGCAAATGGGTTGTAGCTACAGGCACAGGTCTGGACTTATAATTCAAGCCTTGATAATTGCTGCCGTCCTCATCACTGCCGTTATCCTCATTATAATCGCCATCTCGACAGAGCCAGCCTCATAATCACTGCCCCCCCCCCATCCGTCAGCATCAGCGCCATCTTCTCCATTGTCCTTATCCTGTTGAGCGTTCCTTCCAAGGCTTTCTAGACTTTGATCAAAGTTAATCTGTGTCCTTATTGGGAATATCAGTTTCAGAAAAACAACATGCTATCCTTTTTGTGTGTCTTTCAGAAACCTTTTATTTTGAAGTAATTGCATTTCCAGACAGGACCCTTTCTTCGGCAGACTTCAGAGCAATCACGGCATCTGCCGCCCCCTTGGAAGGTCTCCAGGGCCGTGTGGATGGAGGAAAGCTTGATAGTGAGAACCGCTCTCCCCCCGGTCCTGGCACTGGTGATCATGTTTGCCTGTAACCACAGATCGGCACAGAGATCCTTTGTCGGGGCTCTTTGCTGCCTTGCTGAGCCCAGTGGCACATCCTTTGAAGGTTGTGGATGAACAGCCACAAAGAAGAGCACCCTGGGGTCACGAAATAAGGAACAGATTCACATCCCTCCTTGGGTTCCCATTCACTGTTGGGCCTCTCTGAGCCTTAGTTTCTTCTTCTGCAAAATGGTATTTTTAGAACATCTTTCAGGTTGACTGTGAAGGTCTCCTCATGTGAGTTGATGTGCACAAAATGGGCAACACAGTGCCTGCCACCAAATAGGTGGTTGGGGAGATGTCAGATGATTTGGGGGAGACCAAGAAGGTTATAGGACCACCCTGACGTGTCACATTAGGACTCTAGCCCACCCCCAACCCTCCCTTCATCCCCATGGGTTCTCTCTTGTGTTCTCTGTAGGTCTGCTCTCATGTAAGAACAATTAAGCCAAGCCAGCAGGGTACCCCCCACCACCCTCCTGTCACACATGTATCTCTTTTACTCGCTCAATCCAAAGACAAAAGGATTTTCTTCTGAAGATTGTTTGGACTTTGAAAGCCCAAGTGACGCATGAATGCCCTGATGCTCTAGAGTGTTAGTACTACTACAGAGAGCCTCAGATGTTCTCTCGTCCCAACCTCCAGATATGTGATGACTGTCCAGATCCCACACTTCCCCTCTGGATGCTTTGGGGGTTCCATATCATCATGTGACCATCATTCCAAGCAGAGCTACTTGAGTCGGTGCCCCTTTCATCCCCTCTGATCACTGCAGTGGGGCTAGCCTAACTTCCAGCTATACCCCTCCCCCCACTGCGGGCTCCTCTGGCTCTGAAGCCAGTTTTGCCCGTGCATGGAGCAGGTCAGAAGTAACAAGCAGTGAATGTGCTCTGGGAGCAGCCCTCTACCAACGATCAGTGGGCATTGCTGGATGAATACCCCAGTCGCATCACTTCTCAGATGAGATACTTCAGAGAAGGCACCTGCTTGGGCTGCCTTCCCTTTTCTCTCTCAAATCCCCACTCCTTCACCTTTATTTCTTTTATTCTCTGATACTCCTTGTACTTCAGTGTTTGCTCCCCAGAGAACTTAACCACTGGGATACTCATCCTAGAGACAAGAGGAAACCCTGGCGACCCCCAGCCATTCACTCAGCCTTGCACAGTCCCTGAGTGAATAAAAAGGCAGCCCCCCCCAACCCTTCAGATGCTTATATTCTTGGGAAAGTTCAGTTTTATGAGGGCTGTGTAGAAGAGAGGGCTACTTTCTGGGTCATGTATATAAAATTTCAAGTGATTCACTAAAATTCAGCAAACATTTGTTGAGTGTCTATTGTGTGCAAGGCTCTGGGCTGGCCCAGCGAGGAATGCAAAGGTAAATATGACACATCTTCTGCCCTTGAGACATATGCCTTATACCGGAAGGGACGGAAGCAGGAAAGGTCATTTCAGCACTGTGTGATGTAGAACCGGTGGAGGTGTGCAGCTGCAGCGAGTATCTGGGGAGCTCAGAGGCAGGCCAAGACATGCACTCAGCACCAGTTATTGTTCCCTGATGGAATGATCTCTATGGGCTTAGGTCTAGCTCTAGGCTTGACATAGAGTAGGTGCTCAGTTATGCTGGTCGAGGTGAGCAGATCAGTGCAGGAGGACGCGGCCTCTGACCACATGACTCCTTGGCCCAGCCGAAAAACACCCTTCTCCTTACGTCATTGATCTGGAGGTCCCAGTGGTTCGAACATCATCCATCACGGTGGACACCAGGTCAAAAATAGAAATTTTTTGTCTTCATTAATAGCAGGAAAAACTCTCATTTATATTCCAAGGCTCTAAAACAGTGAGAGGTGGGGTGAGGAGGAGGAATCAGAGCTACAAGTTATTGTTCATGCTTGGTTGGTATTTAATCAGTTTGTTGGGTTGTAATTGAGAATACAGCTCCAATGACACATGAATTCCAAAGATCAAGCCCAAGCCGGTGAATCTTCCTCATTATTTATCTTACAGTAGAGATAACCTTTTCATTATTGAAATATAATTGCCAAATGGGATAGTTAATATTAAAACAGAATTAGCAACATGAACTCAACATTTGGAAGGAAATTTCTAATAGCACTTTTTATGCCTGCAAAATTAGTGCTCAGTGTCCATCTCGCTCTAGCATTAATTGATGACGGAGGTGCCACAAGAGGCCAGTTGCAGCTGCCCAGTTCACTAAAAAGGGGCTTTGTGAACCTCCTGGATCCATAGCCCGGTGTTGTCTGTGCCCAGAAGACGAGAAGCCATGTTTTACCCTAAGTGAGGGCCACTGTCAGTCTGTTTAACAAGGAAGTGATGAGTTCTGAGGAAGGGTGAGGGAACATAGGGGTGTGAAAAATGAGTGGGTCCGGCAAGTCCCCACAGAGCTGAAAGGCTGGCAGAGTAGCTGGATGTGGAGGTAAGGAAACGCAGGAGCATACTGGGTGCTCAGGCGGCTGGACACCACTGCACGGTCTTTACCTTTCCCCTTTGTTCACCACCCCCTAGTCTCTGCAGGCTCATCTTTCAAGATGCCCCTCAGACCTCACTGGTAAGAATTCTCTTGAGCCTCAAGGCTGGTTGGAGGGGGATGTAGAAGTAGAACAAAGTAGGAGAACTTCCTCTTCTAGGGCTTTCCGGAAGATGGGACATTCAAGCAGGAACTTGAAAAGATGGAGAAAGCAATTCTACCTTTTCCAGTAGAGTCAGCTGTTATGGCTGACCAAGGAGAAATGGCACCCTGGCTGGTTTTAGAGGTGCAGGGGCTTTGGGCAAGGTGGACTATTCTATCTGTGACCTCTGCTGGTAATCCTTTTCGTCCCCCTTCCCCGAAAAAGTGAGAGAATGGAGTTTCAAGATGATGCTCAGGTCAGCGAGGCCTCACTCCTGACCTCCATCTGTACTTCCTGCCTTTCCATCTCCCTCTACCAGGCTCTGGTCTTGGCCCTGGGTCCTAGCAAAACGTCAAGCCCTTGGAGGCCTTTGGTGTCCTCAGCACAAACACGCATCGTCCTCAGAGGCAGCAGTTTTCATGGAGGCATGGGAGGGTGCAGGGAAAGTCGGCACTCCAGAAAATGCCTCTGGATATTCTTTGTAGGGTCTTTCCTTTGCTTTCCCATGAGGTATCTCCAAACTCCTGCTGCTGGAGGCCCCCCAAAAGAAATCCAAGTGATGAGGGGTCGGGGTAGGAGTCTACATTCCAGGTTGTAAGATCCTGGGTGAGCACCGTCCCCGGCCTGGGCCTTGGCTCTCCTTTCTGTGAAATGAGGTTGACCAGCTCACCTCCAAAATCCTGCGAGCCCTGTCATTCTAAGACAGTCAATTCGAAAGTCTGGCTAAAAAAGACCAGCAAAGAACTTGTGGATCAGCTTGGTTGGAGTGAAATCACCACCATGCCTCCCTCCTGGCCCAGTTCAAATCACATTTCACATATTAAACTCGTTCTGAAAATCAGGGGAGGGGGAGGTCTCCGGGAAGCAAGTAAACTATTCCGAGCAATCTCTCTCTGGCCACTCTTTCCTCTCCCGACAGAGATAAGCACGTTGTTGCAATCAGGCCTGCGTTCAGTTTCCTTATCTTAAAACTATCTTCTGCCACATTATAAATAATCAGCTTACTGGTGAACTAGGCCAGGCATACGGTGCCTGGTGTGTCTGGGGGTAGCAGATGGGGTCTAGGCAGCCGCCCTTAAGCGCCCCAAGTGAATGACGTGTGCCCTAGCCCATCACATGAAGTAGGTGGCTGCTGGCAGGAAAGCCTGATGTTAGGTGGCCATAAGATTTGTTGCCTAGACTGGGACACCTCTCAGAGTGAATGGGATCCCTATGAATAACTTCATTGAGAACACAGGCGCCAACCAAAACCATCCCAGGCCAGCTGGAACATGGGATCATCCTAGCTATAGGGCTCTGGTGTAAGAAACACCTGACATTAGGGGGTTCCTTTATGTCAAGGTCACCTAGTCCATCTGCCTGTGCTTGAAGCTGTCCCATGGCATTCAGCCAAAGGGTCTCCTCACCCTGGCTCACAGACGCCTGAGGATGAGGACTACTCTTCCCCCCCAACCTCCGATAGGGAGCACCTGCTGCATAATTTTTGGAACCCAGGGCAAAATAAAAATGTGGGTCTCCATGTTTAAAGATTATTAAGAATTTTAAGACAGTAGCACAGAGCCCTGAGTCACATGGAGGACCTTCTGAGCGCAGAGTCCCATATGACACCCCAAGTTCATGAAGCTTGCCCTGCTCCCCCAACAGCCCGTGTTGTTGAGCTCTGGCTCAGGATACACTTTTCCTCCCGCCGGCCTGCATGCTTGTTTGCTTCAGTCATATTTCTAATTTAGCTTCTTGAATCTGAAAAATGTTCACACAGTTTGAAAGTCAAACAAGGTAAAATGGTACATGATAAAAAGTTTTACTTCCGACCCTTCACCTCCTTCTTACCCAGTTCCCAGCACCCCTTATCCCCTTCCCGTGGGTAACTACTTTGTAGTTTCTTGTGTATCCTACCAGGATTTCTTTATGAGATGTAAATATATATTCTTACCTTTCTCCCATTTTTAAAATCCAAAGTTTCCATATTAAATAGACTTGCCATGCGTCATATTAGAACATTCTTCCTGGTGTCTGGTAGTGTTTTGCCTTACTATAGCTGCCACCATTGATCCTCCCTTTGGAGCCCCACCAAACAAGGCCAGTTCTTCATCTCTGGTAAAGCCCTTCAGAGATATAAAAACAGAGACCCATTCCCCACCCACTCCACATCCTTCGGCTTCAGCTTCTTTTATCCAGACTATGCCTTCAGCCTCTCCTTGCAGGGTATGGGGACTGGGCTACTCTTGCTTGTCTGACTTTCTGAGTCTGTGGGGCCCCGAGTGGACCAACTGATCTACCAGGGATAGCCCGCCATGCTCAAAGGAAAGAGAAGTTGATCTCCCCCATCATCCTCGCCACCCCACCTCTGTAGAGACAGCCTAATGGTAACAATAGCTCCCATGGGAATTTACTGTGTGCCAGGAGCCATGTACACCCCTATAAATATTAATTTCATCCCCATGACAACTCTGTGAGGAAGGTTTTAAAAGTATCCCTTTACAGATGAAGTATCCAAAGCTCAGGGGGACAACTCAGCAAGTAAATGTGAAAGGAAGGCTCCAAACTCAGGTCAGTCCAACTGCAGACCCTGTTTTTAACCAGCCCCAAATCCCACTCCTCTTTCAGTCACCTTAGGGGTCTCTTGGTGACTCAAGTAAGGTCTGTCAGCTGAATGCTTCCCCCAGAGACTGACTCACCTATGTAATATTAACTATGGGATTTCATTCAACTAGCTTTTCCTGGGTATGGTGAGTATTGTCTATTTTATTATCTCCCCAGTCATTTAACAGTTCCTACCTTGACTCTCCAAGTAATCTCATCCATTTCTATGCTTTAAATACCAACAAAATTTTTATCTTCAGCCCAGACCTATCCCCTAAACTCCAAACTTCTATCTCCAGTTATCTGTTAACATCTCTAATTGGATGTGTAGTGAGCCTCTCAAACTTACATAACTCAGGATTATGACCCCAAGCCTTATATCTCCCCAAAGTCTTCCCCATCTCAGCAAATGAAACCATCTACCTGTTTGCCCAAGTTAGAAACCTATGTCACCTTTGATTCCTACCATTCCTTCAGCGTCCATGTCCCGTCACTAACAAGTCCTATTGGTTCTACCTCCAAAAAAAGAAAAGTATCCGAAATCCATCCTATGGTGTGTCTCTACTCCTAACTTTTATTCAAGTGCCCAATGTCTTTTACCTGAACTACTAAGATATACTGTTTATACTTCTCCCAATTTCTACCCGTCTCCTACACAAAAGATCTTTGAAAGGTAGAAACTGGAACATTGCTATGTCCCTGCTTAAAACCCTTTTATGACTTTGCTTCATTCCTAAAATAAAATCCAGAGCATTTCCCATAGCTTCGGAGACTCTCCAGTGGCTACAGTTTTATCTGACTTGTTTCCTACCAGTATACCTATCCCACCCCAGCTACACTTGACGTTCCTTACACACTATTCCCCTATTTGGAATACTCTTCCATCTACCTTCGGCGTTCTTTGCCCCCCTCATTCATGAGGTCTCAACCTAATTATCATCTCAGAGAGAACTTTTCTGGCAACCTGATCTGAATTAGAGTCTCTCTCTCTCAAGTTGAGAGAGAGAGAGAGTATCCTCTCTCAAGTCATCTTGTTTATTTATGTGCACCATAGCGCTTACAGCCCTTCATTTTGAGTTGTCTGTTGTGTTTCTGTGTATTACACACCTCTACACCACACGATAAGCTCCACAAGGGCAGGAACGGTATCTCTTTCATTCACTGTGGAATCTTCACCGGGAAGCAGGCTGTTAGACACAGAGCTGACTCTCAAATGCTGTGGGATTTCCCCCCCCTCCTTTGTGTGGTTCTTTCCCATAACAGACCTTACTAGAAAGCTGCAGTATACTTTTTATTGCCTGTTGTTTTAATTGAATAGGTTTTGCACTGTGGGAGAGTTGGACCATAAAGATGTATCTTAGAATACATACATACACACCAAATGGCTTTTTCCTTATGGAATCCGTAGTAGCTTTCCCTCAAACGCTGATGATCCACAAATGAAATGGGAAGAGGTGGCCGCTAGTATTCCACACACTGCGGAGGCAGTGGTTACAGTGGTTCCTGGCACCGCTCAGTGCAATGGAAGCTTTTGTAATTGTTGTGGCTTAGATCGTGGACTCGAAACAGACTGGGTTCAAATCCCAGCTCTGCTTCAATGTTTGTCTTCAAATTTTGTCTTTTTTTATTCATATTTTTGCTTCGAATTTTGTCTCTGCAACTCAGTGACAAAGATCCTACCTACCATCCTTGGTAGTTAGTTGTGAGGATTCCATGTGTCAATACGTGTAAAGTACTCAGTGTCTGGCCGGTGGTAAGTACTCAGTAGTAGTGATCATTAGCATCGTTATCAGTGGTGAACTTCTCACATGTATTTTTTTAAAAGACTTTATTTATTTATTTGACAGACAGAGATCACAAGTAGGCAAAGGCAGGCAGAGAGAGAGAGGAGGAAGCAGGCTCCCTGCTGAGCAGAGAGCCCGATGCGGGGCTCGATCCCAGGACCCTGGAATCATGACCTGAGCCAAAGGCAGAGGCTTTAACCCACTGAGCCACCCAGGCCCCCTCTCACGTATTGGTGAGAGGGGGCCTGGTATTTTATCCCAACAGTCTAATGAGGTATTTTCATTTCAGTTCAGTTGAACAAATGTTTTCTGTGTCCTTGTGCCAGGGCCTGGAGATGCAAGGATGAATCCATCCTAGAGGGGCTTCCACCATCTTAGGGCATGCAGACTACCACAGAGTGAATCAGTAACATAAGTGCGGTGGCAGAAGATGCCTGAGCATGCTGGCAGATGTTCTAGTGTCTCAGGAGGTCCATCTGATGGAGTGTTTGCGAGCATGTCCATGTGTCTGATGGAGTGTGTGCGAGCACGTCCGTGTGTCTGCCTGATGGAGTGTGTGTGAGTATATGTCTCTGTCATGTGTCCATATGACAGAGTGTGTGCAAGCATGTCCGTGTGTACATATGACGGAGTGTGTGCAAGGATGTCTGTATGTCCATATGATGGAGTGTGCGCGAGTATGTCCATGTGTCCGTATGGTGGAGTGTGTGTGAGTGTGTCCGTATGTCTACCTGACAGAGTGTGCGATCATGTCCATGTGTCCTTATGATGGAGTGTGTGCGAGCATGTCCGTGTGAGCATATGACTGAGTGTGTGCGAGCATGTCCATGTGACCATATGATGGAGTATGTGCAAGGATGTCTGTATGTCCATATGATGGAGTGTACGCGAGTATGTCCATGTGTCCGTATGGTGGAGTGTGTGTGAGTGTGTCCGTATGTCTACCTGACAGAGTGTGCGATCATGTCCATGTGTCCTTATGATGGAGTGTGTGCGAGCATGTCCGTGTGAGCATATGACTGAGTGTGTGCGAGCATGTCCATGTGTACATATGACGGAGTGTGTGCAAGGATGTCTGTATGTCCATATGATGGAGTGTACGCGAGTATGTCCATGTGTCCTTATGATGGAGTGTGTGCGAGCACGTCCGTGTGAGCATATGACTGAGTGTGTGCGAGCATGTCCATGTGACCATATGATGGAGTATGTGAGTGTCCATGTGTACATATGACGGAGTGTGTGCAAGGATGTCTGTATGTCCATATGATGGAGTGTACGCGAGTATGTCCATGTGTCCTTATGATGGAGTGTGTGCGAGCACGTCCGTGTGAGCATATGACTGAGTGTGTGCGAGCATGTCCATGTGACCATATGATGGAGTATGTGAGAAGTGTGTCCATGTGTCCGTATGACGGAGTGTCTGCCGATCCGCCAACCTTAGTCTCCCGGCTGGAAAAATTTGGACAGTTGGCCAAGACTGCATTCAGTCTCTCTTACTCTCCTTTGCCCACCTTCTGGTCTCCCAGAGCCTACTTTCTCTGTGGTTATAACTCAGTTCGCTAACAACAGGCACAAGGCAGTCCTCCCCACACAGTCTCACTCACGTGTCACCCAGGACCCTGAAACAGCTGCCTCTCACTGTCAAAGGAGAACCCTGTGTGGTTAGACCACTTGGACCTCATGAAGTGAAAAGGCACTTCCCTGCCCCGGGCCTGGGAGAGCAACATTGACGGGCTGCTGAAGGCAGACATCAAGGAGAGCCATTCTAATTGATTAGAATGTGCAGATGCTGTATTGGTTTAGTTCAAGGGCATTTTGGAACAGTGCTGTCATAGCAGGCCTTCATTAGATAATAACTTAGTAGATGAATGGATTCCAGAGTTCAGGGGACAGACAGCCTCCCGTCCCCTTGCCAGCACCAGCAGACAGAGGCTTTCTCTTGCGCTGCAGGTGACTGTGGGGAGGAGAGAACAGGGGGCTGGGCCGTGGCTCCTAAAGCTCTCTTAGCTCAGGCATCCTGGAGGTTAACACCTAAGTTAACACCTAAGATGCTGAGGAAAGGGGCAGTTTTTCAAAACACTGGAAATGGCCTGAACACGAGGCTTAGACTTGCCCCCTCTTTGCTGTCAGTTGTTTCAACGAGTGTGTATGGACCATCTGCTATGTGCTGGGGACCGTGGCAGGCCCTGGGACACAAACAGTGAAGCCCTGCCCCGTGGACGGATAAATAAAACAAGATTGTCATGGAGTATGTTAGCCAGTAAAAAAGACTATAAAGCTACATACGATAGGAAGGGGGCAGTTTGGAACATTGGGTGGAAGGTCAGTGGGGAGGGAGGTCTCAATTTTAAACATAGTAATTAGGGATGCCTGGGTGGCTCAGTCAGTTAAGCATCCAACTCCTGATTTTGGCTCGGGTCAGGATCTCAAAATTATCTCGCCCTCGCCCTCTGCGCCTCCCCTCCACCTGCCCCCTGCTCATGAGTGCTCTCTCGGGGGTGGCCGGGGGGTGGGGGGAGAGGCAGAAAACAGAGTGGTTATGGTTACAAAAGTGACTGTGGGGATGACATTTGAGCAAAGAATTGAAGGTGGTGAGGGGAGAGGCATCTAGGAGAAGAATTTTCCCACTGGGGGGCACACCAGTACAGAGACCTGGGGCAGGAGCATGCCTGGTGAGCCCGAGTGACAGCAAGGAGGCCCGTGTGGGCTCAGTGAGCACGAGAGGGTAGACAGCCAGGAGGCCAGAGGGACAATAGTCACAGCAGCTGGATACCACTGTCAGGATTCGGGCTGTGGCTGGGATTGAGGTGAGGAGCCTTCGGGTTACCCCTCAGGTGTAATTGACCAGGGTGCGTTGAGATGGCAGGGGCACTGCTTGCCTCTAGCAGCGACCTCCGCCTGCCCCCACGGCGGACTGTGCCGACGAGTCACAGCCCTCTTTCCCCGTGAGCTGCATTTGAACTTGGAGTCCTGCTCACCCAGCCCTCCAGGAATTCCGCCGGCTCCTCCAAGTTGGCACTCCAGTGGAAGCGCTGGATTCCAGTCCCTCCTCCCCCATGTCTGTGCCTGACCTGCACTGACAGGGCAAGTGGAAAGGCACGGGGCCTGGTGCCTGGCCCCGACAGCACGGTGGAGGACGGCTGGGTGGGGAAGGAGTCGGCAAAAAATAACAAGAGGACAAGTCTAATAATCACTGTAGAGATATCACTGCCCACAGTGGCGGGGCGTGAGGGAAGGAGGGATAATGGAGAGCTGCCCCCGAGGGGGTGACATTGGGACACTGTCAAGTCAAGGTAGGATATTAGTGTGGATGAGTACGGTGGCCTGAGGGGACATCATGAGGAATGCGGGGAGGCCAGAAGCGTGTGGGCATAGTCTCTTGTGGCTGTTCCTGTTGAAAGATGTAAGGGAAGGAATAGGGAAAGGCTTCATCGGAGCTCTGTGTCCCCCCAGTCGTTTGCTATGCCCTGAGTGTCCCCTTGGAAAAAGGCACAAGAATATAAACCACATAACTACGTGAGGAAATGCCAGTTATAGTAGGCAACAGACCTCACCATTTCAGAGGCTTACATAAATATATTTTATCCCTGCAGCAGGCTCATGCAGCATTCCTGATTGGCAGGCAATGTTTCCTATTGCTGAGCATGATTCAGAGACCCAGATTCTCTGTCTTGTGGCTCTTCCATCCCCTAGGGTTTCAGAGTCATCTGCCAAATAGGAAAAAAATGGGGAAGAAGGCAGACCTGCCCCCTAGCCACCTGGACTGAGAAAGTGTTCCGTTCCATAGGTGAGATCCAGTGCCCTGACCCTGCCTAGATAAAAGGGGACATGGGCAATGTGGGCCTTGTCTGAGCAGCCACGATTCTAGGCTCAGGATAGAGGATCACACATGGTGGGTATGGTGAGCATCATGGGAGAACCATACATGGGAGCAACGGTGAGCATCTCTGCTGTAGGAATATACCCAAAACACAGTTAGTACTCCCGTGTCCCTCCTGTAATTCATTCAGCACAGCAAAGGACGTTGACAATAAGAGTTACAGTTCTTAAGGTTTTCAGAAGGCTTTATCCATTTCTCAAGATGGTTCAGATTGATAAGCATTTATTAAGCACCTGCTTTATGTCAGACAGGGGAGAAACTCTGCCTCAGTTTCTTGCTCTGGAAATAAGGGAAAACTCTCTCTCCACGGCAGGGTTGTCACGAGGATCAGATGGGGCATTGCCTGGCCCATAGGAGGTGCAAAGTAAGCACCAGCACCCTTCTCCTCTTCCTTCAAGCTCTCCCAGGAGAGATCCTGAGGATCAGTGGGAGGGCCAGCAGCCTCCCTCTTCTTTAGGGCCCTGGCTTGGGAAATCTTGTCCTACAGGGAAAAGAGTCTACCTACAGAGTCAGGGCCATCAGGGAAAAGCTGAACACATAGGGGTTAAAGAGAGAGGCAACCATCCTGGTGAATTACCTGGGTCTCTGTGAGTCAGAGATCTGAGAATTGTGCTATAGATTCAACCTCCTGTTCCCTGGGAGGGAGGAGCCTGGCCCAGTTCACTGGCTTGTTCTGGGCCTTTGCTCCTCCTTGCTCCTCTTAGGGCTGGTGACTCAGAAGACTTTGTCATGAGGGTGTGGCAGGCCACCTATCTGCTGCCTGCCAACTTTTTTACAAAGATACATGGGAAATCAGCTTGTGGGTCCCTCCCAAGAAGGGGGCTTCCTCGGAAGAAAGGAAATGAAGGAGGAACTTTGGCCAGAGTTTGGTTTTGTGAATCAGAATGACAGTCAGAGTCATTGGATTTTTTAAAAGGCAATTAAAAAAGAGATGGTCAGGGTACCCTTCCTGGGGAAATTGTTGGTTCTACTTCATGCTAAGTGACTGTGCTATTGATTTTAGTTGTGCTGTTCCTCTAAATTATATTCATTTCTTGCCATAAGTTTCTCGCACCTGTCAGGGCAGTCAGGAAGCATAGGCACCGGACACAAGGCTGACTCCCTGAAGCTGGACAGGGACTGCCAAGCAAGAAGGATTCAGGCCTCAGCCAAAGTCCTGGGCAGGATCTGGCCATAGATTCCACACTCAGGAATATAGACACATAGGCCAAGGACCTCAGGGAGGTCAATCTTGGAAGAAGGTCTCATAGAAGCAAGGCAGGACTGGCCTAGGAGGGCCTTAGTCAGGTGACCAGAACTAGGACTGTATTAGGTTCTCCAGAGAAATGGAATTGACAAGATGATAGATAGATAGATAGATAGATAGATAGATAGGAATGAGAGAGAGAGAGAGAGAGAGAGAGGAAGAAAGAAAAGAGAAAAGGAAAGAAGGGAGGGAGGGAGGGAAGGAGGAAGGGGGATGGAGGGAGGGAAGGAAGGAGGAGGGAGGGAAGGAGGAAGGGAGGGAGGGAAATAGGGAGGGAGGGAAGATAGATAAATTTAGGATAAGGATTTGGCTCATGTCATTATGGAAGCTTAAGAAGTCCCCAGTGCAAGAGACACAGGAAAACCAGTAGGGTAGTTTTAGTCTTAGTCCAAAGGCCTGAGAGGGCTGCCAGTGATATTCTTCTCACTTCAAAGGCATGAGAAGACTAATGTCCCAGCTCAGGCAATTACACGAGGGAGCAAATTCTCCCTTCCTTCACTTTTTTGTTCTATTCATGCCCTCAATGGATTGCATAATGCCCGCCCATCTATCATGGTGAAGTCAATCTGCTTTACTCTGTATGAATTCAAATGCTAATCTCATCCAGAAGTACCCTCACAGACACACCCAGAAATGATGTGTAAATATCTTAACATCCTATAAACCAATCAGGTTAACACAAAATTGACCATCACCATACCAAGGCCAAAACAGATTTGAAGGCTGTTTGGGAGCCCCATGTAGGAACTTTTTTAGCAGGAAGAAGGCACCGGGAAGGACATAGTTGGCCCTGTAACTCTGATTCAAGAAATACCCCAGGGGCCGATCTAACAGGAGCTAGAATCTGAGCAGTGGTCAGCCAGAAGGGAGCAGGTGGGGCGAGGGCAGCAGGCTCTAAGCCGCAGGGCAGGTTAGAGACTGAGCTGGGCCTGTCTGCGGTGAACCCTCCCAGTCAGAGGCCAGAAGATGGGATAGTTGCCAACATCTGTTTCACATTCAGAGAAATTTTTAAAAAGAGAATGTTCTTTATTTTTTCCAGAAAGGTTTAATTATTTATGAGAGAGAGAGAGAGAGAGAGAGTGAGCGAGGGAGGTGG
The DNA here is from genome assembly GCF_002288905.1 of Enhydra lutris kenyoni. Lineage (NCBI taxonomy): Eukaryota > Metazoa > Chordata > Mammalia > Carnivora > Mustelidae > Enhydra > Enhydra lutris. The sequence continues at coordinate 20,955,431 of NW_019154121.1, forward strand.
GGGAAGGGGCAGAGGGAAAGGGAGAGAGAGAGAATCTCATGCAAACTCCCCACTGAGCACAGAGCCCACCAAGGGCTCAATCCCTTGACCCCAAGAGTCAGACACTCAACTAAATGAGCCACCCAGGCACCCCTAGAAAGCAAATATTCTGACTGAGCTTAATGAGGGTGGGGTACATCCTTAATAAGGATGAGTTTCATAAAGATGGAAATAACACTACTTTGTGTGAAACATTTTCCTCTGCGCTTTATTTCTCACAGACGGCCTGTGGCCCATGGTAGAGATCAGAAAACGAAGGCTCAGAGAGGAGAAGTAAATTGCCCAATGTCCCACAGCTAGTCAGGGGCAGAGCCTGACTCCAAAGCTTATATTCTTTCTTCCAAACCACTGTGGGCAAGGTGCTGAAGTGGAGCTTTGTGTCATCTTTGATTGGCATTCCTGTCCTTTGCCGTCACCTGGTAGACTGGGGGAAACCTGCCCATGACAATGTGAGCCAGGTGAAGACTTTTGTCTTGATCTCCCCAAGCTACCTCTGAGCCCCATCAGCCCAAAGTGCTTCCTCCAAGTTCCACTGATTACATGTACATATCCTGTCCCTGATGATGAGTTCATTTTTAACTCCGTGTCCTAGTCCTTGGCACATAAAAGGTGCATGTAAATGTAGGCAGGTGGGTGATGAGGGCAAGAAAGAATGGTATATAAAGAAATTGAAGGGCTTGAGAAAAATCCTGCACTGGGAAGCAGACTGGGACGAGACCAGGCCTGCGTAACTTGCCCCAAGGTCTTGGTCAAGTCTCTGGGCCACAGTTTTCTCATCTGTAAAATGAGAATGTTCAACTAAATGATTGCTTTGCTTCCCTCGAGAGCAACACAGTGAGATCCTAAGATCAGGATTCTTGAATTCAAGGACTGATCCTAATGCCCTGTGGTGCTGAGGAACCTGAAACTTGGGTGCTAAAACCGTACCCCTAACGAACGGTATTTGCTAGCATCGGCCTTGGGCTCTGGGCACAGGTGTACTAGTTTTATTTCCAAGTAAGCTGCAGACTCCTCGAGGACCTCTGTATTACTCCTTTTCACCTCCCCAAGATCTGGACACAGGGGTCAGGCTGATGGGAAAACTCTAGTACTTAGTTGGAAGTCTACACCTGGATTTAGGCCCAGCCAGGGTACCCCTCATACCTAACCAAAGCTTAAACACCAAATCCCCACTGCCAGAGCTGGGGCCTGGGTCGTCCTTAGGTTGATCATTATATAGCTGAACGTGAGGAAGTAGAAACTTATGCATGTCCAGCTTTGCGTTTTGTTTGAAAAGTTGGCTAGGAATAGCAAGTAGCTTTTAAAAAAAAAAAATTGTAGCAAGTATAGCAGACAATCCTTTCTATAGGAAATTGGAGAAACAAAACACTAATACAACAAGAGAAATGCAAATAATTGACACACAAATGAGCAAAGCATTCAACCTTAGTATTAATCCAAAGATGCAAATTAGGACACGATAAGATGACATTGTGTATTTTGCAAATTAGTAGATATGTTAAAAACTAAAAATCTCAGTGTTGGCAAGAGTGTGGTAATATACACATTCTCCTTTAAGGTCGATGGAAGTGTAAACTGATAGCACCCCCAGGGAAAGCAAGCTGGCCGTAGGTATCAGGACACATCAAAACGTGACATCCTTGATCCAGTAATGCTGCTTCCAGAAATATATTCCGAGGAACTCATTGGAAATAGAAGCAGAACTTTATGTTCCCAGATGTCCATGGTGCCATTATTTATAATAATAATAAAAAAAGAATCAGAAACTACCTCCATACCCAACAATATGGAAAATAGACTACTTTATGGTGTATCTACTTAATGGAATATTATAAAGTTACTTAAAATGAGATCTATAAAGCAATTTTCATGACTTCAAACGTTTATCATAAAACTTTACAAGTTTTAAAACTGTATCACAACTATGTCCAAAGTATGTCAAAAATATATATGTATATCTAACAAAACGTCAACGACAGCACTGAGTGGATGAGATCATTAGAGCTCATTTTCATTATTTCGAACTCTCTATTATTTACTTTTTAAGTGTGTGTTTTTTAAAGACTGGAAGGGAAGAAAAGTTTGCTAGCAGACAGAACGGGTAGGACCCATTCGTCTTTGCGATCACCATGGACCGCCTGCGGAGGAAGCCCGTTAAACCGAGGGTGGCAGAGCCCCGCTGCTGCAATCGCTCCGTCTCTGGAGCATATTTTTTCTTTACTGAGGAAATTGCTTTCCATAAAACCAGCTCTCTGACACCTCCGAGTACCAGGGAACCATGCAAGCCTGTTTTCCTGGGGACATTCTCTAATGGGGAACTCCATCACGTTCCAGCTTGGCGCTTCCAACAAATCCCAGCCAGCCATAAAAATTTTTAGCACCCTGTATGCAAGACTGATTGCGGCGGCCTCATAAAAATCCCATTCACCGTGCAAGAGCTGCAGGTCTGAAACTCCCCAGTCCCCCGCTGTTTTAAGCCCAGTGGCGTGGCGTATAGCTAAGTGACGCCTGGTGGAACTCCACACAACAAGTCAGGACTGGATCTCGGGCGGAACTAGCAAAAAAATGGGAAAAAATGGGCCTCGTGCAGAGCGTGCAGGATACAGTCACAGCAAAAAGCCCCCTTCTTGCCTTTTTTTCTGGCTGGGTAAATGGACTTAGCCAAGCTCAGGAGAGGGTTTAGGGATGATGGTCATCCTTTAAGAAGGGAACGGGGGTCAGGAGGCATGTGGGCAGAGGAGTGAGCTGTGGGGGCATCCTGCCCGCATAACCCACTTCAGCCCGCTAGAGATAGGGACACCCCTTTCATGTGTGTGCCCAGGTGGGAGTGAGGAATGCACTGCCCTCAGGGATAGGGTTTCAGCCCCACCATCAGTGGCCAGATAACCCCAGTGAGGTTCAGGAGCCAGTGCCAACACATAGCTTGCGTGCCTTCAGCTAGGGAGCCCCCATACCATACAGCTGCTGCTTGCCACACTCACTGGGACCCAGGCCTGGGTTCTAGGTCCCACTCTGCCCCCATGTGGCTTTGTCACACCGGGCAGGTCTCTTCTGTGGTCTGTCTCCCGGTTCTGGTTTTCTCATCAGTAGCATGAGAACAAAAATTCCTGTCCTTCCCCCTTCCACTCCACACACACACATTCTTTCTACCCTTTATATCAAACATGTTATCCGGAATCATTTCAATGCCCTAATCGAGTAAAATCATTCAAATATCACTTAAGAATTCTTCGTTAAATTTCTAAGAAAAGAACTCATTGTTTCATATGCCTTTTTGTATCAAGTTCTCTGGAATCTTACTCTCTGTTAAGAAAAAATAACGAAGTTTCCTGGTGCCTGTGCCGTATATCTAATTTAGTGAAGTCAGATCCCAGGCCTTACACGTTCTGTGAGGCCTTGGGGGACTCCCTTCACCTCTCTGAGCCTCAGTTCTCTCGTCTGTAAAATGAGAATGATGACTACCTCACAGACTTTTGGTAAAGATTCCAGGGGACAAGGTATTAAAACACCTGGTACAGTATGTGACCCAAGTTAGGTTCGGTAAACCACCCTGCCCCGCACTTCTCTGAATATGAATTCAACTACTGACGGTCGCTCAGAGCACCACTCTGGGGTCAGTGTGTGTTGGAGCCATCCTGTGTTTAGGTTAATGGAGGCGAGTACTCCATTTCTCTGGTTTCCGACCCTGAACTCGTCTGCCCGCTTACAGGTCTCCTCATAGGTAGCGCACCACTCATTTTCTTGGGGTTGCAACCTCTGCCTGAGTGGAGAGAGAAGGGTATTTATAAGGGAAGGGAAGAGAGGATCAGCAGGAATAGTGTTCTGACTTCCTCCCAAAGTCCTCCTCTCCCAGGAGACAGACAGCTGCCCCGTCATCTGGTTACGGCAGGCCATGCTTTGCTAAACCAAAACAGGGATGAAGAGGCCTCATATTCCTTTTTTTCTTTTTTAAGATTTTATGTATTTTTCAGAGAGAGAGAGAGAGAGAATGAGCACAAACAGGGGGTGTGGCAGACAGGGGAGAAGCAGGCTCCCCTCTGAGCAGGGAGCCCAATGCGGGGCTGGATCCCAGGACCCTGGGATCATGACCTGAGCTGAAGGCAGACGCTTAACCCGCTGAGCCACCCAGGTGCCCTCTCATATTTCCTTTTGTTCTTGATTTCCAATGTGATAAAAAGAGCCATCTTGTATGGTTTCAGTTATTTTCCATGTATTAGTGTTTGTCTTGCAGCCTAGCATGTGGCCGATGTTGAGAACGCTCCACATTTGCTTGAGAAGAACGAGTGTCCTGCATCCCTTGGGTGGATTGTTCGGTAAATGGTAGGTCGAGGGAGTTTACAGTGTCGCTCAAGTCTTCCGTATCCCTGCTGATTTCCCGTCTACTTTTCCTATCAGTTTTTGAGGGTGCACTGTTGAAATCTTTAATTATTATTGTTGAATTATATATTTTTCTTTCAGTTCTGTCAGTTTTTGATTCATGAATGTTCAGGCTTTGTTGTGAGGCACATATTCATTTATAATTGTCATATTTTTCTGATATATTGGCTCTTTTATTATAAAATATCCCTCGCTGTTTCTAGAGATAATTCTTGTCCTGGTTCCATTTTATCTAATATTATAGTAGCCACTTCAGCTCTCTTTTAGTTTCTGTTTGGTTTCTTGGGTTTTTTCAGTGGGTTATTTTTTTTTTTTTACTTTCAACCCATTTGTGCCTTACGATTTCAAGTATGCCTCCTGTAGATGGCATATGAGTAGATTTGCTTTTTTTTTTTTTTAAGATTTTTATTTATTTATTTGACAGAGATCACAAGTAGGCAGAGAGGCAGGCAGAGAGAGAGGAGGAAGCAGGCTCCCTGCTGAGCAGAGAGCCCGATGCGGGGCTCCATCCCAGGACCCCGAGATCATGACCTGGGAGCTGAAGGCAGAGGCTTAACCCACTGAGCCACTCAGGCACCCCAGATCTTGCTTTTTTATCTGGTTTGACAATATCTAGCTTTTGTGTGGGTTATTTAGACCATTCATATTTATTATCATTATTAATATTATTCTCTCTATATTTGCTACTTTGCTATTTGTTTTTTTATATGTCCCTGGTCTTTTTTATTCCTCTGTTCCTACTTTACTGCTTGTGTGTGTGTGTGTGTGTGTGTGTTCAATAAAGACTTTTAAATTTTAATTTTTTATTCATTGTTTTAACCATATTTTAAAGGTTTTTTAGTGGTTGCCCTAGCGATTGTGATAGGATTCTTCAATTATCATAATCCACTTTAGATTAGTACTAACTTAACTCCAAGAAAATTTAGGAACTTTGTTCCAAGATAACTATCCCTTCCTCCTTCTTTATGCTTTTATTGAGACATATATGCACATAGGTAGATAGATAGATAATATATTTATAATAAATCTAAATTGAGTGTTGTAGTTATTGCTTTACATAATCTTATGTTTTCAAAATATGTTAGGAGAAGAAATGGGAAAATATGTATTTACTGATTTTTTTTTTAATGTTGACCCACAAGTTTTCCACTTCTGATGCTCTTCATTTCTTGCCCTCCTGGCATCATTTCTTCCCAGCTTAAAAGACTTTCATAAGGTAGCTCTCTTGCACTGAATTCTCTTCATTTTTGTTTATCTGGGAATGTCTTTATTTTACCTTTACTTTTTAAGGATAGTTTTGCTGGTTGTGGAATTCTTGGTTGACATTATTTTCCTTTCAATTCTTCTGGCCCCTGTTGTCCAAGATGAGAAGTCATGGGGCACCTGGCTGGCTCAGTTGGAAGAGCATGGCACTCTCGATCTCAGGGTTATGAGTTTGAGTCCCATGCTGGGTGCGGCGATCACTAAAAAATAAATAAATAAACTTTAAAAAGACAAGAAGTCACACATTAATTATATTGATGCTTTCCTGCACACGATGAGTCATTTTTTTCTTTTGTTTTTAAGATTTTGTCTTTGGCTTTAACAGTTTGACTATGGTGTCTCATGAATCTCTTTGCATTTATCTTATCAGGGGTTCATTGAGTTTCTTAGCTGCGTAGATTAGTGTTTTTTTTCCACTTTGGAGTAGTTTTATAATTTCTCCAACGCTTGTCTTGTCTCTGCTTCTTCTTGGCCCCTGATTATATGTTTGTCCGTATGCTTAATGTTATCCACAGGTCTCTGAGATTCTTCATTTCTCTTCGAATTTTTATCTCCCTGTTCTTCAGATTGCATAATTTCTATTGATCTATCTTCAAGTGTACTGAGCTTTTCTTTAGCTATCATGAGTCTGTTCTTGAGTTCCTTAGTAAATTTCTGTTTCAAGTATTGTACTTCAGCTCTAGAATTTCCTTTGGGCCCCTTTTGAGAGTTTCTGTCTCCTTGTTGAGATTTGCTCTTGGTTGATTAATTGTTGTTATGCTTTCCTTTAATTCCCTAGACATGAGTTTCCATTAGTTCTTTGAACAATTTTTTTACTGGCTGCTTTGCAATGTTTATCTGCTAATGTAAACATTTAGGGGCACCCTCGGTTCCCATCTACTGCTTTTGTTGCTGATTATGGGTCATTCTTTTCTGTTTCTTTGTATGTCTTGTAAGTTGTTGCTGTTGTTATTGTTGAAAACCAGACATTTTAGTTACTATATTGTAATAACTTCGGGCTTTGACTTTCTCTCATGATGATTGTTGTTATCACTCTTTTTTCCTTTGTTTTGTTTTTGTTTTTTTCCCTATGTTTAGAACTTGCCTGGATTAAATCTGTGAAATCTTTCTTCCTCACAGTGTGACCACTGGTGTCTCTGTTTAGTTATTTTTCATTACTGCTTTTTTTTCTTTCATTATTGCTTTTTAAGTCTCTGTCTGCATAACTTACTGGCCAGTCAGTGAAGTAATTGGACATTGATTATGCTCAGACACATCAAGCCAGGTATTCTGCAAATGAAGCTGTGGGGGGAGGGCAGGGGAGCACATTCAAAATCCTGATCATTTTTAAGTCTGTTCTGGCTTTGCTTTCCACTGTGTCCTTTTACACCTACTCTGTGCCTACACATACCTTCAGGGATGGCCAGGAGTGTGTGGATAGCTTGGCCCCTCTCTGATCTCCACTTTTCATTCATGTCTTAGCCAAGCATGTGCTTACCCCACTGGCGACCTCATGCTAGTAGAGCCAGTAGCCCTCTCTACTCGCCTGCTGCCAAGGACCCTCATTCCCACTGACAGTGTCACTGGCCATGGCCACCGCCTACTGCTCCCAGTCAACTGAACTCCTTCCACCTTGGCAGCCAAGCAGCCAGTCCTCAGGGCAGAGCCTCTGTGCTATAGAGGACAGGGAGGGCCCAAGGCAATAACACCATGGAGTCCCAGCGTTCTTACCTGAAGTTAAGCAGTGTTTCAAGAGTAAACCCTTCTGAGATTGTTCTGAGACTGTCACTTCTTGCCTTTGATCAACTTTTAGAGTGTTGAAATGGTTGTTTTGTCAGAATTGTTCAATTTTATAGTTTCTTTTGAGGGAAAAGGATTTTCCAGCCTCCTCACTCAGCCATAGCCAGAAATACCTCCTATAGTTTCCTTTATATCCATGGTCTCTCTCAATCCTAGCAATTTCTGAGTGAGATAAGGTGAAACAAGTGTTCTTAGGCCCATTTCAAAGATAAAGAAAATGAATCTCAGAGAGGTCAGATGCTGTGCTTAGTATCATCCAGCTTGAAACAGGCTGAACCAGAGCTCCAGCTTAGTGTTCCAGATTCCATTGCCTTTTCTACTATACCACAGAGCATGGTAAGCTGCCTTACTTGGTTCTGGATGCTAGAACAAGACACCACAGACTGGGTGGCTTAAACATTAGACATCTATTTCTCACAGTTCTGGAGGCTTGAAGTCTAAGGTCAAGGTTCCAGCAGATTTGTTTCTTGATAAAGGCCTTCTTCCTGGGATGTAAGCAGCCACCTTCTCACTGTGTGTTCACATGACCTTTCCTTAGTGCGTTCCTCCCTGCGGAGAGGGAAGGAGCTGTCTCTGTCTTCTTAAAAGGGCACTTAAGGGCCCTAACTTCATGACCTAATCTCCACCTAATTACCACCCAAACTCCCCATTGTCAAATGCCATCAACATCGAGGGTTAGAGATTCAGTATAGGAATTTGGTGGGGGGAGGGGAGCAGACATGAACATTAAGCCAATAAAACAAGCCACCCAGAGCTTTCTCTTACTGCCTTGAGGTCTGGAGAATTTCAGTGGGTCCTCATACTCATCAAAAGCCAAGCTTCAGGGGGAAAGAAGCAAAGGTAAACTCTGCTACAAATGCCAAAGCTCAGGGCCTTTTCTCTTCTAACCATTTGAATGAAAGCTAGTAGTGGAACTTCCTTCCTCCCTCAGTCCTACAGCTGCCCCAGGAGGGATCTGCACTTGTCCATGGGTAGCCCCTGCGTTAAAACTATTGCACAGATTTTGTGTTAGATTCACAACAGTCATCTGTTTTTCCTAGCTTCCTCTGTTAAACTGTCCAGGAGAAAAAGATAACATTTGCTTTAATTTCCAGAGATTCATAACGCCCCAATTCCGAGTATTATCTTTTGTGCTGAAGCCAGGACTTACATATGCAAACTGTGGAACCTGGAAGGATTTGCCTGATTCTCTGGAGAGTAATCTGAGCTCTTCCTTCTTGGGGTGACTCCTGCTGACTCTGAACTAACCCAGAGCAATCAGCAGGGGACAGCATCTCATGGCAAGAAAGTGCTAGGCTGTTCTGTTGTTAATGTGCAGTATGACCCTGGATAATAGGGCCAATTCCCTAATGACACATATTGTCACATATTGACCACTTGTCACAAAGCAAACATAATGTGAGGACCTTTACGTATAAAACCTGGGTGTCCCCAGCCCTCATTAACCTATGGCCTCACTGATGGCAGTTATCCAGATTTCTGGGATTTCTCCCTCAACAATGTGTATGAGACCTCCACCTCACTCAAAGTCTTGCTCAGGGTTTTCTGGAAGATGCCAGGGACCTCACTTGTGCTCAGGAAATTTGCCCTGGTCCCTTTATGTCGCATTCCCTCTGGAGATTCCCTAGCATTCTCTCTGGAGACAAGGCACTGGGAAGGTGGCATTATGCCTCAGCCCTACAGCTGGATTCCACAAGATCACCATTCTTCTTCTTCTAGATCCTCAATCTAGCCTCAAGTGCCTCCGAAGCTGCAGACCCTCAAATTGTGCCATTGTCTACCTTGTAAAACCATAAATGTTCTGTTCTGTAAAGAAAGGGGGAGGAGGATTCTTGCCCCCACACTGTAATCAACCTTGGTCCCTGGATCCCAAAGCAGCACTGCTTAGGTCCAGAATGTGCTGTTTCCTTTAGCTTCCCAGGAAGGCTCAGACCCAATTCTAGGCCCCAGCAGGAGAGCTAACCTCCCTATTTCTCCTGGATCCCCTTTGCTGTGTAACAAACTGCCCCAAACTCAGTGGTTTAAAATCACAACCCTGTATTATTTTCCACAGTTCTGTGGGTTGACCAGGCAGTTCTGTGAATCCTGCTTAGGGTCTCTCATGAGACTGCAGTCATTTGGTAGCTAGGACCAGAATATCCAAGATGCCTTTACTTGTTGCCTGGTCCCTTGATGGCATCAGATGGAAGGCGGGCAGCTCTGTCTCTCCAAGTGGTCTTGCCACTTGACTAGCTTAGACTACTTTTCATGACAGCTGGATCCCAGGAGTCAATATTCAGTAGGATAGACAGTAGTCACTGGTTCTCAGATGCTCTGGACCCAGAACTACCACAGCATCATATCCACTATGATGGCTAATTCAACTGGTTAAGGTAATCACGAGGCTAGCAAAGATTCAAGGGGAGAAAAAATAAAATAAAGCCCACCTTCTAATGGAGTTAGTGACAAAGAATTTGCAGCTATCTTTAATACACAGTCATCTCCCACTTCTTGGGACTGTTCCCAAGGGAACTTTCCTCCCATGGGCCCTCTCCCTCCATGTAAATCAGTTGAGCAATGGAATGTCTGAGTTGATGATACGACATAAGTGAGCTCAGTTTTGGTTCAGTAGACACCACTTCACTGATTTCATGCATGCCTTACTTCAGTTCATCAAGGTAGGTTTTGTTATCCTCCAGTTTGTTGATAAAGAAACTAAGACTCAGGCAGTGTAAGTGACTTGCCCAAGGTCACAGCTAGTAATGGCCAACCGAGGATTCAAACTCAGGTCAGCCAAACATTCTTTTTGCGACTCCCATCCTGCTTCCCTCTCTCTGGGTCTCAATTGCCTCCAGTGTCATTATAAAATCAGGCAAAGAACAGGATAATTTGCAAGAACAATTATAGCTCTAAAATTTTCTGTTTCTTCCCCACCCACTACTTTCCTGAAGAAACTCATCTTTACCTACTGCATTTGTCACTCTTCTGTATCTCTGTTGGTGAAATTTTGATGCCATGGGATTTGTTTGTAAGTGTCTTGTACTAGTTTGTTTTTTAAATCCAAATGGCTCTTATGAAAAGGTCCTCCAGATTCCTGGAGGAAGAGAGTTAACTTCTAACAGCCCTTCCCAGTCCCATAAATCCCCCTTGAATATTCAGTGTTTCCTGCCAGCTGGGAGACATCGAGGACAAGAATTTTCAGGGTATCACTCCCTTTCTTAAGGGCTTTCCATGGCTCCCTGACTGCCATCAAGATAAAATCTAAACTCTTAACATGGCACACACGGTCTCTTAAGGGTCCATCTGCCTCTCGAGTCTCATCTCGTACTACCACACTGAGATACCTTCAGCTTCCTGTAGGTACCTACGTCTCTGTGCTTTTGTTGCCATTGTCTAGAAGGCCCCCTCCACCCCTCCCACTCCAAGTTACTCCCTACTCATTCTTGGAGACCCAGGCAATACACCATAAAGGAAGCTGGGCCTAAAAGTCTGCCTCTCCTCTCCTATAGCACCCCAGGCATAACATTGTCATTTCACCCGGTGCTTTATGTTGGAAGGAACTCTTTATTTATCTCTCTCCCCCCAAGTACTATGAACTCCCTGAAGACAGAAATTGTGTTTTCTTCTTCTTTGTAACATCAGCTTCCTGTACCCGCACGCTGTCTGGCATGGAGCAGGCATCCAGAGAGCGTTTGTAATGAACACAGATCAGAACAAGCTGTAAGCTCCATTAGGGCAGGTCTCCATTTGTCTTATTCATCACAAAATCCCCAGTGCATAACACACAGCAGGGGCTCAATAAATATTTGCTACTCGTGCTGTTTCTTCTGCCCGAAATGAGCCTCCTCATTCATTGCCTTATGTCCAAAGCCTACCTATTCTTCAAGAAACGATTCCAATTCCCCATTTTCCACACTTCCACTTTTGACCATGTTGGAGTAACTGGAGCCCGACCAGCCATCCTACCATAAATAGTTGTAAAAATGGGCAAAATGTATGAAATTACTGTTTTCAGAGATTGGACAGAAGCAGCACAGAAATATGGTCTCTGAGAGAAACAAAACAAGCAATATGAGCAGGCGGTCGCCCGAGCTCTCAGTTCAGAGGAAGCTTCTCAACCTGCAGAGTAGGAATGGTCTGCCAGACCACAGTGTTCTTGCTGAGTTGAGGGCAGCTGACACAGCAGAAATTTGTGAGACAGGGTCCTAATGAGAAAGGGTCCAGAGATATCCATAGAGATCCTCTTGATGCTCCAGCCAAATGCTAAGCTTCACATGTGCAGGAAAAGACCCCATGAGGTGGGACAAAGAACATCTACTGGGGGAAAAACAGCTACCAAGAAATAAAACCAGTTCCAAGCAGCAGCACACTACAACTCACACAAGGCTGAGATGTTTAAGTTCCCACCATGCAGAGCACAGAGACCTTGTTGAACGCCCCAGGCTTTCAGTGGAGTCCCCTAAAAGGCCATGCTTTAGGATTTGGGTTATTCTGGCCATAAGATAAAGGCCACTTTGGGCTGACTTCAGTGAAACCAAAAGAAGCCTTGCGAGGATCAAGCTACTCTGCAAGCAAATGAACTGCCACCTGAATAAAAACTCAACAGTATTTAAAGGAAGACAGCAAAATCCAGACTTCAAACATCCTAGCATCTGTGACGTGCAGTGTACAATGAAAAATTACTACATATGCAAAGAAGGTGGACTGGAACCCACAACTAAGAGAAAAATAAGTCGATAGAAGCAGAAACTACAGAGATGATGGAAATAGCTGACAAGGACTTTAAAGTGGCTACTGTGTCTTCAAGGGTGAAAGAGAAATATGGACATAAGGAGTGAACAAACAGAGAATTTCAGAGAAATAGAACCAGATGGAAATCCTTGAATTGAAACTGTAATCTCTGCAATGAAAATTTCATGGAAAACTGATGGGTTTAACAGCAGATTAGACACTACAGAAGAAAAGCTACATGAACCTGCAGAGAGGGCAATAAAAATTAGCCAAACTGAAGCAGAGCGAGATAAGGGGTAAAAAAGCTGAAAAGCTAAACTGAACTTCAGTGACCTGTAGAACAATATCAAGTGGTTTAACATGTAATTAGAATCCATTTAACAGGTAATTGCAAGGTTTTTAGCATCAGAGAAGGAACAGTAAAGAGAGATGAGGATAGTAAAAATATTTGATCAAATGATGACAGAATTTTTTCAAATTGGATATAAACTGTAAACCCACAGATCTAGGATGCCTGGATGGCTCAGGGAGTTAAGCCTCTGCCTTTGGCTCAGGTCATGATACCAGGGTCCTGGGATCAAGTCCCGCATTGGGCTCCTTGCTCAGCCAGAAGCCTGCTTCCCTCTCTTGCCCTCCACCTGCTCATGCTCTCTCTCTCTCTCTCTGACAAATAAATAAATAAAATCTTAAAAAAAAAAAAAAGGAAGCCCACAGATCTAAGAAGTTCAAGAAACCCAAAGAAGAATCAGCATAAATAAAACTATGATAAATTCACTGATAATCAAAGAGAAAATGGTTAAAGCAACTGGGAAAAGATACAAGTTCCCCTTTCCTAGGAACTGAGTTCTCCATAATGCTCCTTCTTCTTCTAGGCTCTCTCAGTACCTTATCTTCATCCCCCCCTTCGACTCTGCTTTCACCATACCTTCATGTCTGCACCTAATTTCTTCTGTGAGATCTTGAGCCTTCTGATGGTTGGGAATCGATCTTGCTCTGAGGCTATCACAATGCATTGCAACACCTCACTGACAGTAGTTGCTCAAGGAATGTTTGTAGAGTGAATGAATGAAGCACATGAACAAATAAAGGTAAGAATAGCACAAGTTAGTTCTCAAATCCTGCACCTCTAAGTCAACAATGGCTAAGGAGCAATAGGGTCCAGGTCATTCCACAAGAGAATGGTACCGCCCCTTTCAGAATAACAATATTGAAAACTACAATTTAATAAATACTGAATGCATGCCACTGTGCTAAGTCCTTTTTACACCTAATTACAGTCTTATAATAGAAAACCAAGGACAGGCAATTAAGTAAATCGCTTCAAGTCACATAAAAAGTGATGATATTGGTAAGATTTCCTCTCAAGATTGATTTCAAAAACTCTGCTTTCACCACTCTGCTCTACCCCCTACTCATATCCCATTACTTTTTTTTTTTTTAGATTTTATTTATTTATTTGACAGAGAGATAGAGAGCACAAGTAAGCAGAGCAGCAGGCAGAGGGAGAGAAGTAGACTCTGCCAAGCAGGAAGCCCGATGCGGGGCTCGATCCCAGGACCCTGGAATCATGACCTAAGCCGAAGGCAGGCTCCTAGCCAACTGAGCCCTCTAGGCACCCCTGACATCCCATTTCTTACTCATGTCTTTTCATACCTCCATGCTTTTGCTCATGTTATTCCTCCTTCCATAATATTCTTTCTGTAATCCACCTGATAAAGTCCAGTTTCTCTCTCAAGTCCCTTGCTCACAGCAGACACTGACTTTGGCAGGAAAAAGAGTTCACACACCACAGAATCCACAAGGCAGAGCCTATACTGAGTGCCCATGCTGTTTGAAGTGGGAATCCTGGCATGAGTGAGATATGTTTTCTGTCCTAAGAAAAACACACAGGACAATTAGAGAAAGAGTCCTGTGACAAGGGGGATTATACAGGAGAGAAGGGAACTCTGGGGACATTAAGGACCCTAAACCAGTCTGGAGTGGTGAGAGAAGGCTTCTTGGAAGAGGTGATACCTGAGATGAATCTCAAGGATCTGAGGAGTGGCCAATGTATGAAATACTGTAGCAAGAAAACATTGTGCCTGCATTTGAGGACACAATGGCAGAGAAGCCATTGTCACTGGGGTGGTGAGAAGAAACTGTCTTGGCAGCTACTCCTTCCCTGAAATCCCTCTCTCCAGCAGAATCTTGCAGGTCTGAACTCCTGTTTGTTTTTCCTAAGAGAAGTTTGCATTAACTGAGTCCTGCTTACCTCCAGGCACAGGAAGCTAAATTCCTTTTGAATAGATTTCTTTAAAAGTGAGACGTTAATGACTCACAATTTTCCAAATTTAGGGAAAATCCATAGTTGTCCCCACTTTATAGCTTGGTATTATTGGATAATCAAGCACAACTATTTTCTCAAAATAGAATAGGATTTCCCCTGCACCCCTCCTTTGCCCTTCCTAGCTGCCTACATAGGCAGTGGTGGGTGGGGGGGTAGCCAGTGTTTTGCCTGGGCCCAGGCACACATTACTCTTTTTATTCTAGACTGCATAATTGGCCTGTGCAGACAGAGGTTAATTTCCCACCGTGAATTCCCTACCAGAGTAGCATGGGTCCTGGGGGGAAACCAGGGGAGAAATTGCTTCCAGGTGCCACTTGGTCGCCTCGAAAGGCTGTGAGGGAGGCCATGTGGGAATTGCAAGGAGCAAGGGCTTTGGAAGTATACATACTAAGGTTTGAGCTGAGCCATTCACCAGCCAGGTGCCCCAGGACTATTGGTCTGACCTCAAGCTTTCAGTTTACCCATCTGTACAATAGGGATATACCACCCTATGAACCATGGTAAGAGATATAACAGGCCTGGCACAGACGTTGTTATATGCACAAATCTTCAGCATATACCCTTGCCTCTTGGTTGCAAGGTTCAAATCTGTCACCATCTGCATCTTTCTGGCTCTGGGAACTCCTCATGGGTAACCTACCTTCTAGATATTTTCTAACTCTTAATAGGAAGTAATAATGAATAATTTTTCTTTTAACCTCAAAGGAGATGTGAAGTTTAAATGAGAGAATACACAGATACATTTAAAAACTCTAAATATTCCACCAGTGTTTTTTAGCAGGGCTCTACAGGCATTTTGGGTAGGACATTGTTGGCATCCCTGATTCCCAGGTATTAGGTACAAGTACCTGCCTCCTCGGTCATCATGACAACCAAGAACCACTTCCGACTACTCCAGTGGCATGTGACGCCCAACACAGATACACACACACATACACACACACACACACACACATACCCCTCATGCCCCCTCTGAGAAACCACTACCACATGATGACCTGATTTCCCCTGCTCAGAGCATATCCTGTCCTGTGTCTAAAAAGAATTGCTATAGAACCAGCATTCAGAGGTAGGGCATTGTTTTTAATGTGTATCTACCTTTAATATCTTTTTTCTAATTATATAAGTAATACATGGTAATTGAAAAAGTCAATAGAGACGTGTAACAGTAAAAAAAGAAGTCTTCAGCATTAACATTTTATTTTATTTTTTAAAGATTTTATTTATTTATTTGACAGACAGAGATCACAAGTAGGCAGAGAGGCAGGCAGCGGGGGGATGGGGAGGGAAAGCAGGCTCCCTGCTGAGCAGAGAGCCCGATGTGGGGCTCAATCCCAGGACCCTGAGATCTGACCTGAGCCAAAGGCAGAGGCTTTAACCCACTGAGCCACGCAGGCACCCCAGCATTAACATTTTAAACATTTTTACTATTTTATTATAAAAGTAATAAAACCACGTGGTTAAAAATTCAAACACTGCTAAAGGGTATAAAATGAAAAGTAAGAGACTTTACCATCAACCCATCTTGTCATTAACAGGATGTATATGTATCTTTCTAGAAATTTCTGTACAAAATCATGTGTGTGTATACTTTTTCAGACACAAGTGGTGTAATACATTCTATTTGCTGTTCTACAAGGTATTGTTGCTTTGGTTTTTTTCAACAAATGGTGTATCTTATAGATCACTCCCTAGCAACACATTTAAATCTTTTTAACAGCTTCAGAATATTTCACGGAATATAGGGCTCTGGTTGTTCCCTGGTCTTCCGCGATTACGAACAGCACTGAGGCGGAGACCATTGTCTGTACCAGCTGCGAAATGCTGTTGTTGTCAGTAGTAATCAGAGGATAGAGACTCAGCGCAGGTGAGAGGACACACCCAGGTGACACCAGGCTGAGCAGGAGAGACTGGAAAGGCACATGATGGGATAGCCACACTCAATTCAACCACTCTGTCACTCAGTGACCTTGAGCAGGCCTCTTTGGGCCATAGTTTTCTCAGCTCTAAAATTAGGGAGCGTGAAACAAAGTTACTTTTATATCTCTAATGTATCCGTGAGTCTAAAGCTGTGAAAATACCTTCTGAAATGATACTGTGATTCAATAATGGAGGCGAGAATACGAAATCCTCATTTTTATACTTTCCACTAGGCCCTGGCTATGTTCATTAAACACTGAAGTTTAGAAGAGAGGGAGCCTTTTGGGAGGGCCCTACTTGGGACCAAAGGACTGGAAAATCCCTTTGAGGTTAGTGTGGAGGAACTGGGGCCCTGCAGATAGAAAGACTGAGCTATGATTTAATTCCTCTGTGTGAATATACAGAAGGGCTTCTCTAAAGAGAGTTCTTTTTTTTTTTTTTTAAGATTTTATTTATCTGAGAGAGACAGAGATAGGGAGAGAGAGCATAAGCAGAGGGGAGAAGGAGAAGCAGGCTCCCTGCTGAGCAGGGAGACCCATGTGGGATCATGACCAGAGCAGAAGGCAGAGGCTTAACTGACTGAGCCACCCACTCTTAGTTAAGAGCTAAGGGTGTTCTTAACATTTGTTCTTCATGTTCTTGGAAGATGAAGCAAAAGAGGAGGAGCTGAAATGAAGGTAGTAGAAATTTGTGTGGAACAGAAAGGGACTTATTTGATGATTACAAATAAACAAAAAGTAGAAAGCAGAAGTCACTACCAACGAATATTGTGTGGGTCTCTAACTCTGAATACATTTGAACGTAGTTAAAACATCTGCCTAGAGACAGAAGGACTGGGCCAAAATATTTCTAGGTGTTCACTCTCCCATGTCCTGTGATATTTCCAGTCTTTAAATGCTAATTTCCTGGTTAATGTCCACAGAATCAGACAAATCTTGACACTAATGATTAACAGTCTAATGAAGAGAGCTGGTGTCAAACACAACTGCACTATTGATATGCACTGAGGTCCAATAGGGCTAATTTATTAATAAATAAGTCGGAAATTTGTATCTCTTCCTTGTGAGATTTGACATTATTCAGGCCTACAGCACTAAAGTTAAGAGCCTACAGCTGAAGTATGCAATGACTGAGAGCTGGGCCTTGGCTGTGTGGATACAGCACAAAAATAAAAAGCTAAAAGGGAATCATAAAGACCAGAAAACAGCTAACAACCAGGCTATATGTTGAGAAACAGCCACTTGAATCTTGACTCGCAGGCAGGACAGATTATTGACTTTGTGATTCCTTCAGGATTTTAACTCATATGTGCGGGCTGCTAATTATTTAATCCAAATGACCCTTCTCTTATGCATTAGTTTTCAATTATAACAAAATACCCCCAAGTTTAGCCACTTCAAACAGAAATAACATGTATTATTTCACATAGTTTTTTTGAGTCAGGACATCCTGAACATCTTTCCTGGGTTGTCTGACGTGGTGTCTCAGTGGGGGTAACAGTCATCTGAAGACTGGACTGGGGCTGGAGGATCTGCTTCCAAGTTGACAAACTGATGCCAGCTGTCGGCAAGAGACCTCATTCTCACCACAAGGACACCTCTGTCGCTACTTGAAAGTCCTCACAAAATGGCTGCTGATTTTCCCCAAGAGCAAGTGATCAAAGCAAACACAAGGAGAAAGCCATAATGTCTTTTAGCACCTAGCCTTGGAAGTCACATTCTACATTTCCACATATTCCATTGGTATCCCAGGTCAGCTTTACTGCGTGGGAGAGAATTACATACACAAGCACATAAACATCAGAAAGTGCAGATCAACAGGGGCCATCTTGGAGACTGGCTCCAAAAACTTACATGGGGGTTTCTTTTTTTTTTTTTTTTTCTTAATTAACATGTAATGTATTATTTGTTTTGGCAGTACAGGTCTGTGATTCATCAGTCTTATATAATTCATAGTGCTCACCATAGCACATACCCTCCCCAATGTCCATCACCCCACCACCCCATCCCTCCCCCCTCCCTCCACTCTAGCAACTCTCAGTTTGTTTCCTGAGACCAAGAATATCTTAAAGTTTGTCTCCCTCTCTGGTTTCTTGTTTTATTTTTCCCTCCCTTCCCCTATGATCCTCTGTCTTGTTTCTCAGATTCCTCAAATCAGTGAGATCATATGATAATTGTCTTTCTCTGATTGACTTATTTCGCTTTGCATAATACCCTCTAGTTCTATCCATGTCGTGCAAATGGCAAGAGTTCATTTCTTTTGATGGCTGCATAATATTCCATTGTGTGTGTGTGTGTGTGTGTGTGTGTGTGTGTGTGTGTGTGTACACACACCTCTTCTTTATCCATTCATCTGTTGATGGACATCTAGGTTCTTTCCATATTTCGGCTATTGTGGACATTGCTGCTGTAAACATTGGAGTGCACATGCCCCTTTGGATCACTACATTTGTATCATTGGGGTAAATACCCAGTAGTGCAATTGCTGGGTCATAGGGTAGCTCTATTTTCAACCTTTTGAGGACCTCCATACCATTTTCCATGTTCTCCATGTTGTCTCCAAGCTGGCTGCACCAGCCTGCATTCCCACCAACAGTGTAGGAAGGTTCCTACATGGGGGTTTCTTATGTTGTCAAGGATAATAGCACAGCTGATGGAGACCCTCAGACCTGGCCAAGCCCTGGCCTTATGTGGGTGAGTGTCCTGAGGCAAAGATTATGGCCTGTCCTACCATCAGCTTCCTCATCTACCAACTGTAGTACCTAGTTCACAGAGCTGCTGTGAGATTGTATGAGACTGGGAACATGAAGTGCCTCACACGGGGCCTACAGTATGGAAACTGGCCTGTGACAGTAACTACTATCTTTATTACTTTGGGTGCTTTCACTTATCTTATTTCCAGATTTGCATTTTTATTTGCCCCCCCTTCATAATTTTTTGAGGACTAACATGCGTACATTAAAGTGTTTAAGTCTGCCCGTAAGTATACAGCTCTGATATTTTACGATGTCACCATCTTTATAGCCGTAACCCTGATCAAGACATGAAACATTTTCATCAACGTTTCCCTCACGCACCTACCCACCCTGAGACTACTACGGTGGCTTCCATAGAGATTGCTTAGTTTTGCCTGCTTTTGAATTTTACAGAAATAATTACAGTGTGTGTGCTCATGTCTGGCTTCCTTTACTTAACGTAAATGAATGTCTGAAAATCTGTAAGATTCATCCATTGTTGCATTTACCAGTAGGTCTTTTTAGTAGCTATGGAGTGTCCCGTTATATTCATACACTACAATTTATCAGTTCACCTGTTGCTGGGCATGTGCATTGTTCTGGACACTTACGAATGATGCCTCCATGAAGAGCACTTTTATTATATTATCATCACCACAGAGTAGGCTAAGAACTATGAACACAAAAGTATCCAGCTGGAATGCTCTTCTGATAGAGACATGATGGAGAGGAAACGATAAATTAGCTGCTGCTGTTGCTCTTGTTATTATTATTCCTGAAATTTATTAAGCCTTTTCTGTGGGCCAAGCATTAGGCTGTGTTTTATATTCTTTTTCCTATTTAACCCTCTCAGAACCTATAAGGGGAAACATAATTTTATCTCCATTTGACAGTGAAGGATACTGAGCTCAGAGAAGCTAAGTGGTTTGCTTAGGATCAAATTGACAGTAACCGAGAGAGTGGAGATAAATTCTGCCCAGTGACTCCAGAGCCCTTAACCACTATGCCAGGATCCCGGGGATCTGCTTTCACATTCCCTGATCCACTTATGGTGTGACAGGCTCCCATGTAAGCTCCCCAAGTGATGGCCCCCTCATTTGAAAACAGGATGGTCCTCCCTATGACCACAGAGGAATACAACTTTTAGGAGAGTAAGATATGAAAGCATTTTGCTCAGTGTCTGGGATATAGGTGTTTGATTAACATCAGTGTTCTTCCTTCTGAAAAATTATAACATTTTTACTGTTAGAGATAGTTCTACAGTTTGAAAGAACCTCCAGAAATCTCAATTCAATCCTTCAACAAACAGCCAAATTAAAATTTCCTTGGAAACCCCAAAGTTTATCCTATAATACTGCCCCCACCTCCCTGCATCTCTCCAAGAGGATGAAGAGCACAGAAGAAAAGAAGGAATTGCTCTTAGTGTATCCAAGATGAAACTCAAATTTTCCGAAGGGGTTGTATCCTTCTCCTGTTACACCCTGGAGGGAGGCTAGGGACCTGGAAGGAAAGAAAAGACTCCATCAGAAATAGAGGGTCTCCTGAGAGCACATGGGGGGAGCACAGGATGGTGCCCCTGTTTTGTCTGTGTGCGCCTCTGTGCCGGCCCCCAGACCCAGAGGGAGCCTGAAGGGATCTGATGACAGGAAAACAACTCAGGAAGTTGGCTGCTCTTCACTGAACCCAGAAGCCATAAAGAAAAAGACTGAGAAATGCAATGTAAGCATTTCTGTGCCGCAAGAAAAAACACAACAGAAGCGATGTCAAAGGCAACTGGAGAAATATTTGCATTATATAAAGTGTATTAATTTTCACCATATATTATGTCTTCTAATCAATAAAGAGGAAACAGGAACAACCAAATGAGAAAAAAAAAATGTGCAAAGACCCATATAGCAACTCACAGATACCTGGATATAAATACCTGAGAAACGTCAGAGAATGCTCCAACTCTAGAAAAGGAATGAGCAGTAAAATAACTTCAAGATATTTTATATCTACTGGGTAAGCAAGGATCAAAAAGATTCTTTGTTCTAATCCCTGTGCTGGGTCACCATGGTACTATGGTTGATACTAATGGCACAAAGCCACCTCCCTTGCCGCCTGGTTGTCAGGCCTTAGGCTCATTCATCATCTCTCCAGGCCTCAGTTTCTCTTGTGTAAACATACAGGTGGGGCTAGGAGAGCTTTGCTCCTTATGAGCTTTGGAGAGAAGCGGTCTGGAGCTCAGGCTGGGTGACGTTGGCCAAGCCGACGGACTGCTGCTGTAAGGCCAAGTGTCCTCATCGCTCGTGGGGGTAATCAAGGTCCCCACTTCATCAGATCGCTGTGAGGATTCAAATGGACACGTGTCTCTATGCAGCTTGGTACAACGTCTGGCAAAGAGAGAATCCCCAACAATGGTAACTATTATTATCCCTGCTGCTATGAACCAATCATCCTTCCCTCCTGCATGAAAGTCCTCAGAAAGCAAAAGACGCAGCTATTAGGGCAGAAAGCCTGAGGACAGTTCCTTTCAGAAAACCAAAGACTGAGAAAATGTAGTCACTTAACCTTCTGTGAACTTCTCTCCTCGTGTCTACTAAATGGGGGTAATAAGGAGAAATTCTGAGGGTCAATGTGAGGATTAAGTGGAAGAGCGTAAATCAGTCTTGCTAGTTTTCATTATTGGAGCTCTAAGAGAGCTTTGGGGGCAACCCGTGTGACGGTAGTAATTTTCAGCTAAAGAGACCCAGGAAGTTCAACGGCTTAATTCAGGTGACACTTCGTAGTTGCTACCAGATGCTGGGTCCCAGAGCCCCAGGAGTAGGAGCAGGCCCTGGATTCTCCCAGAGGCCCATGCAGGGTCTGAACCCCTCCTCTGTCCAGCTCAGCTGTTACCTGTTCCCCTCCCCTTCCCCCAGACATACCTGACTGGTCATTCTCTTCACCTGCAGTTCCTTCTGCCTGGGACACTTAAACCAGCCCAGCCTTGTGCACACATGTGCACACACCACACACAATGCCCCTTCTGTCTGGCCAACTCCTGGTTTACCTTTAGGCTTCTACTTAAAGATCACTTCTTATAGGAAGGTGTCGTTGTACCTCAAGGTCTCAATTAAGGATGTGTTCGTTGTGCTCTCTACTCACATAGCACTATAGGGGTAATTGCCTCTTCTGGGTTTTCTCTAAGGCAGGCAGGACCCAGTTGGATTCCCCTCCCTCACTCTACTGGGGTGCTGGCTGGAGTCCCCTGTGGGATCACTGAGAACTGAGTGGAGGTCGCGTTGGCAATACACCCTAGGGGCGGGGGGCACTTCGTCTTCTTCCCCAGAAGGGTGGCACTCCCCTCCTCTGACTATCCCAGTGTCCTGTGACAAATGACACAGGCCCAGGTAGCCTTCCCAGCCTTACAGACTGCTGGACTCTGGACATGGGACGTTGCAACGTCCCCAGTGATTCCCCACCCGGCAGGCACCTGTCTCTTCCCTCATTTCCCTGCCAACATGAAATCCGAGGCAAATGCAGGCGGTGTGTGGTAGCACCAAAGTCAAGGGGACACTGTTTCCCAGGTTTTGCCCAAGAAACACCGGGAAAGCCTTATACCCAAGCTTCGCCCAGTGCCCTCCCCTCCGTGAAGCAAGAAATCCCATTCACTGGCAGAGTTCAGACTCTGCTGCCCAAGGCATATGGCTGGATCTGAATTCCTGGGCTTGAGACTCTGAATGGTTTTACCTCCAAAATACAGACTCTTTTCTCCCCAGATGAAGTTTTTGGTTGAGAGAAACAAAAATAGCCAACACCTTTCTTTCTTTTCCAACCCAGTGCCCTCAGTCAGGGTGACCAGCCTTCCTGGGCAGCCTGGGAGACAGCGTCTTTTCATAAACTAGTGTTGATTTCTAGTGCCGTTTCTGAGGTCCAGTTTCCCACCACAATGCCGTTGATCTCGGCATGGCTGCAGAAACATGAGTACAGTCCACCTACTTGGGTTCGACCCGGCTCCTCCGCTTGAGAGCCGAGTCAGCTCCGTCCTTCTGGAGCTCATTTCTTGTTCTATGATGCCTCTGCATCACAGAAGTGTCACAGGACTGAAGAGACAATGTATGCCAAGGCTCCTTGTATATGAATGACCACCAGCTGAAGAAACCCCATGCTGGCAAGACCAGATGGTGCGCTAGACAGGGTATGGGCTCCAGAGTCAGACCTGGCTTTGGGACTGACTACCTGTAGATCTGGAGTAAGTCACTTGGCCTCTCTGTACCTCCACCTGTTTAGGTAGGCTCCACAAGGACAGTGTTACCGGTTGACTTGTGTCCCCCCCACCCGAAAGGGACATGTTCAGGTCCTAACCCCTAGTACCTCAGAAGGGGGCCATATGTAGAAAAGGGTTATTTCTGATGTAATTAGTTAAGACGAGGTCATACTGGAGTAGCCCGGGCCCCTAATCCAGTCTGACTGGTGTCCTGCCCAGAGACAGCTCTGTAAAGGCCGAGACACACATAGGGAGAAGGCCATGTGACAGCAAAGGCAGAGACTGGAGGGGGCAAGCTGCAAGCCAAGGAACCGCAAGGATTGCCAGCAAAGCGCCAGAAGCTAGGGGAAGACAACACATGATCCCTCTGCAGGTTTTAGAGGGAGCACTGTCCTCTGGCACACTGATTTTTGGACTTTTTGGCCTCCACAACTGCGAGACAATAAATTTCTGTGGTTTTAAGATGGTCTGTGGTGCTCAGTTATGGCAGCCCTTGGAAACCAATACAGACAGGAACTTTACCTGTGAACGATGTGAAGTGAATGATGCTTGCTGTGAGCGCTGTGCTGGGACACACACACACGCACAAGGTGCTTAGCACAGCGCACATTGCACAAGAGGTATCTGGGAAATATTTATTCCTTCCCCTTCTCTTATCATCTCAAAGGCTCCTTTCTCTACAGAGTGTATATTAGGATAAAAACAAGTGTGGTTTTCTTCTAATTTTTACCAAAAACCTCCTAAAGGGCCCCCAGCTTTGAGAATCTACATCTGGGGAAATTCTCAGTCTGGGGGAGACATGGTCACTTGAGAGCAAGATTTGGGCCAACGATTCTTTTTTTCTTTTCTTTTTTCTTCCAAAGATTTTATTTATTTATTTCACAGACAGAGATCACAAGTAGGCAGAGAGGCAGTCAGAGAGAGGAGGAAGCAGGCTCCCTGCCGAGCAGAGAGCCCGACGTGGGGCTCGATCCAGGACCCCGGGATCATGACCTGAGCCGAAGACAGAGGCTTTAACCCACTGAGCCACCCAGGTGCCCCTGGGCCAACGATTCTAAACCTGTCTATTCTCCCCCAGCACCTCACTGATTTATTTCAAGGCTTTTTTTGAGATTGCTTTCCTTGATTTTTCAAACTTCTTCAAAATGTCGAATTTTGAAAATTAAAAATTTCAAAATTTCCTGGAGTGACAGTAGAGGAATTTCCAGAAAGCTTGGCCTTTTTTTTTTTTTTTTTTTTTTTTTTTAAAAAAGCTTGGCCTTTCTCCCATCAGAAATCTAATGGGAGCAGAGGCTTCAGTAGGGCGAGCAACCTCAGGGAAAGCTATCTAGAACCAGGGCATTTTGAGGGGAAATCCAGGTAAGGAACATGCCTCTCAGTATATTGTCACCATGTGCTTACACCGTAGGATTTTCTGTTATTCTTTAACAACTTTCTGTTGAAATATAATCAATATCCAGAGAACCACACAAATGATAAATAGCTCTGGCTTTATTCTATAGGAGTATCTTTTTTCCTGGTTAATTTTTCCCAGTTCATTGATGATACTATTCTCGACTCCCCCGTGAAGTCTCTGTGGAAGACAGATTGAATTCTAGTGGTGGGCTCAGGTGGCCTGGGTGGGAAGCCCAGTTCCACACTCACTGGCCCTGTGGCTTTGAGCTCACTGTGTCATTTCTGTAAATGTTGTTGCCCACCCCCCACCCCACCATGGCTGATGAGAGATCAGGGAAGTAAACCCTTGGGTTTACAAATGCACATTCTTGCATTGTTGAATATTACTCATTTGGGTCATTTTAGGGGGATAGTGTGGGCTTAAGGTCCATCAGAACAAGGCCTGGAACCCACACTTGTAACCGCCCCCCCACCCGCCATCCAGCTAGGCAGTCCTGAGCAGATTCTGCATCTGTCAGCTTAGAGAGATCTAACACCTTTGCAGGGGTCATGAGGATTGAGGTGATGTATATAAGGGACACATAGCAGGAATCCAATTAATATCAGTCCCCTCCCCTACCTCCAGCAACTAGGCCCTTCTTCCACAGCTTCCCACCTCTTACCTCTCTCCTACCGTACGTAATTCCTCCACCATGCCCCAGTATTTGAGTAGAAGAGAAGCTTGACAATCAGGTTGTGCTCTTGCCTTTGTCTTGCAGCCTGGAATTTTGCAGCTGTGAAAATTGGAATCAGGGAAGGAACTATATAGAGAGAAATTACATATATAGTATACACACATACATACATGTGTACACATACACATACATACGTACATGTATGTATGTATGTAAAAATTACAAATACATATATTAGAACCCAGGAAGCAATAAATGACTTTGAAAACAGTGGTTTGAAGCACTTTCTTAATCAGAACTCAGTGCATAAGTGCAAAGCTTGAGCCTTCCTATTGAACAGAGCTCTCTGTGACCACAGATGGTTCAAGGCCTGCCGTAAATTGCAGGGGTTCCTTGCTCAGGTTCACCAGCAGATCTGACCGGCTTAGATGATCCAGCTTGCCTCGTGCCTTCCCTCTCCCCCACGTGCCGCAGAAAGTTGGTCTGTCTGTCTGCCTCAGTTGAGCCTCCGGAGGCCTGAATGGACCCTCTTAAACCCCTTTGCACCAACTCCTGGGGAAGGTTCAGAGAAGCTTTGAGAACCTTGGGGTTGTGGCGGACAATGAGAGTTCTGTGGGTCTCCTGTTTCCCCTGCCCTCATCCCCCAACAACGCCCTCCCTGCTCATCCCCCTCTCCTGGCACCCCGACCTCTCCCCTGTGAAGTCATGTGTTTCTGTTTCTTTCCCCCCTGCAGCCAGGCTTCCTTCCAGGGGAAGGGCTGGTCTTGGTCTGTATCCCTGGTACACAGTGAGGGCCTCACTTGGCGAGACTGCCTGGGGTACATCTGCGGTTTGTAATCAAAGGGAGGTGAGGGACAGCTACCACTGTTGCGCATCTGTGGGTCCCAGAGCTGCATGCTCACTCTTATTTATGCTGCACAGGACCCCTGGGAATTAGGCTCCAATCCTGAAGAGCCCAGCACTCTAAAAGGTGAAGCGCCTGCCCCAGATCCCACCAACCAGTTCTAAATGCAGATCTCACTTGATACGTCTCCCCCAGTTGGAGTCCCGCTTAGCCCCTTACCAGTTGTGTGTCCCTGCCCAAGTCACATCACCCGTCCTAGCCTCTGTTTTCCTGCTGTAAAGTGGGGATGATGCTCATAACGTCGCTTGAATGCAGAAAGGATAAAATACCATCATGGACGTGAAAATCCTGTGTATAAAGTATTAAGTAAATACTCTTCCCAGGCAGGTTTTGTTTTTATTAGTAGCTCCGTTGGCTATAATAGATTCCAGTAGGTTCTAGGTACCCATGATATATGAAATCACTACATGGGCTGTGGACATATGGTTATAGAGAAGACCAGCCACTCTCCTCGGGGAACTCACTAAGAAAAACACACAGGCATGGTGGCCTTCAGTTGGTGGTATTTGCATATCTGTCTTCTGGCCCCTGGCAGCCTCTCAAGGCTCATTTCCTAGCACTCTCCTCCTCACACCCCTCTGCTTACCTGGGCAGCCCTCCCCCTTCTGAAGTCCTCATTACACTGCTTCACCTTTGAGGAAAGACCTGCATTACTACCTATTTTCATTCACTGAAAGAAATCCAAATAGGACTTTCACTTTTACCAAAAAAGGCTAAAAGCCAAACAGGGTTCAGGGTTTGCTTTGCAGCGAGACCATTATCCAGGCAGCACGTACACTGAGCAGCGAGGGCGGCTGCCAAGCTCCTTCCCTGGGAGCTAAGCAACTCCGCATCAAGACACCAGAACTTTGAACTGTGTCTGTGAGCGTCTGGGCTTCCTCTCAGTTTATTTTCTGCAGCCATTAGCAAGACATGTCCTAAGGTATCAGAAAGCCTAAGAGAGGTGGTTTTGGGGTCTGGGAAGGCTCAAAAACTTTTCCGTAGAAATGAAGGGTAATTGCTTCTTTATGCCCTTTCAGCTTTACTCTCTGCTTTCAAATGGGACAGGGATGAGACGTGATGACCTGCGTTGGTTTCCTGGCTGCCCCTCAGTTTCGAAGTCCTCTGCCTGGAAAGCTCTTCCCCCAGATGTTTGTGTGGCTCCCTCCTTCACTTTTCTCCTGCCTCTGCTTAAATATCACCTCCTCAGAGATGCCTTCCCTGAATATCCTGCCTAAAATAGTATACCCGTCCCACCCTACAAACCTCTCATTGCACTTGACTTTTCTTTATAGCACCTATCCCCACTCAGTCTTGTTCTGTATGATTATTTGCTTCTTTGTTGATTTTCTCCTCTGCTGAAAGATTTCTGAGGGCAAGACTTTGTCTTCTATGCCGACGAGCTTAGAACAGTGCCTGGCCCAGGGTAGGCACCAAATAAATATTTGATGAAAGAATCAAGTCTTATCACAAAATAAGAAGAAGACACATAACTCAGTTTTAAAGTGAGGATCTGAATAGGCATTTCTCAAAGAAGATACACAAATGGTCAGTCAGTACATGAGAGGTTGCTCAACGTCAAGGCCGTCAGGAAACGCAAATCATATGAGATGCCACTTCATACCCGCTAGAATGGCTCTGTTCCAAAAGTCAGATAATAAAAAGTGTTGCCAGGGGCGCCTGGGTGGCTCAGTCGGTTTAGCACCTGCCTTCAGCTCAGGTCATGATCCCAGGGTGCTGGGATCAAGCCCTGCGTCCAGCAGGAAGCCTGCCTCTCCCTCTCCCTCTGCCTGCCACTCTGCCTACTTGTGCTCTCTCTCTCCATCTCTCTGTCAAATAAATAAATAAATACATAAATAATCTTAATAATAAATACATAAATATAAAAAAATAAAAATTGATGGCAAAGATGTATAGGAATTGGAACTTTCAAACACTGGGTATGGGAATGTAAAAGGGTGGAGCCACTTAGAAACAGTCCAGCAGCTCTTCAAAAGGTTGAACAGAGTTCCTTCGACCCAGCATCTCAACTCCTAGGTATCCATCCAAGAGAAATGAAAGTGCAAATGCACACAGAAACTTGTACTCAAATGTTTGTGTACCAGCTCCTTCAGAATTAGTCAGAAAGTAGAAACAACCCAAGATTCCATCAACCGATGAGTGGATAAACAAAATGTAGCCTGTCCCTACAACGCAGGGTCACCCGGCAGTAAAATGAAATGAAATTCTGATCCAAATTACAACCTGGGTGAACCTCGAAAATACTATATTAAGTGAAAGAAGCTGGCCACAGAAAGAACAAATGTCATAGGATTCCATTTTTATATGAAATGTTCAGAATAGGTAAATCCACAAAGACCGAAAGTAGATGTCTGTGATTGCCCAGGACTCCAGGGGGTTGGACAGAAGTGCGGCATGACTGCTGATAAGCATGAAGATTGTTAGAGGGGTTATGAAAGTATTCTAAAATTGACTGTGGTAAAACAATAAATAAAAATAAATAAATAAAATTGTGATGGTTGTACTATTTGTGAATATCCTAAAAGTCATGGAATGGTACACTTTAAATGGGTGACTTGTATGGGTGTGTGAGTTATAGCTCAATAAAGCTGTGATTATCCCCCTAAAACAGTGAATGTCCTCATTTAATACACCTATATCAAACAAGCAGCTGAGCTGGCTGTCCACCCCTGAGTGCCGACCGGGGAGACCAAGGCACCCCCTTCTGAGTGTTGAGGTGGAGGTGTTCCAGGATACTGGGCCTCCCCAGGCGAACAGGTGAAAGCAGAGCTCCTTTCCTGGTGAATGCTTTAAAAACAAAAAATGGCCCTGAGAACCCTATGAGGAGGAGGGTTGGAGATCAAATGAGCTGAGCCTGAGAAATTTACTGCGTCCTGGTTTCCAGAGACCATTTTCCCAGCATAAGTCACAGAGACAGATGGCCCCAGACCTGCTTCTGAAAATAACCACTGTTGAGGAGAAGAGTGGAGAGTTGACTTAGTGGGAGCTGCCCAGCGGGGGGGGGGGGGGGGGGCGCTGGTAAGTCCTACTAGATTTAACAGGCTGGAGAAGAGAGCAAGTTTGAGCCCAGCAGACTACAGCTCTGCCTCACTCATCCCACGAGGGACCCAAAGCAGAAGCTGTTGTCTTTGCTACTTTACTGTGTGTGTGTTTTCTCCTCTTTAAAACAACTGTTTTTGTTTTGTTTTCAATCTTATTATCACATTTGGTCCTTGAAAAAATTGGCAGGTATAGAAAAGTATCAAGAAAAAATAAAATGCATTCATAATTCTACTGCCTCGAGGTGACAGGTGACAACATTTTTTACAAATGGCACACATACACACACATTTCAACACATGACAGAATTCCTTTTTAGACAGTTTTGCATCATAGTTTTTTTATATCCAATTTCACATGTCCCTAAACATTCTTTACACACGTGGCTGATAATGTCTGCATATTGACATTATACTGCTGTGCCTCAGGCACTTTTACCATTATAGATTTTTTTTTTCCTTTTTAACTTTTTTAAAAAATTTTACTTTTTACTATGACAAATGATGTTGTGATGAATATTCTTATAAGTAATTCTTTGGAAAACTTATGATTATGTTCTTGGGTAAATTGCTAGAGGTATAATTGCTCAGGTGAAAGGTTTTCACATTTTAAAAATCAGTCTGTATCAAATTAAGCTACCAATATCAGGGCATAAAATCTTGTTTGTATTTAAAACCGACAACTATCTTAGCACCTGCTAGGTGCCTGGTATTTTCACATTTGTTTCGTTTTCTCCTGAAGCCTTAAAAACAATTTTAGAAGTGTTAAGAAGAGCGATATGTGCTCATTGTACAAAAATTTGAAGATATAAAATTCATATTGAAAAATGAAAAACTGCCGATATCATTGATAACCCCTGTTGAAGGTTTTTTTTTTTCAGCTAGTCCTTTTTCCAATATATTCAAACAAATTCATTCATTCTGTAACCATTTTATGAGCATTCACAGTGCTGAAGAACCTAACTTGCCATTGTAACTGAAATTTTTATCCTGCGCTGTGTTTATAGTCTCTTCTACTCCCCAGAATAACCCCTGGAAATGTGCACTACTGTTATTCCTACAAAAGAACCTTAGAATGTTCTAGTCCAAGTCCCCAATGGGGACGGTAAGGCCAGAGCCATCAGAGGACTTGGCCATGGTCCCATGATGCATTATTGACCTGTACCCAGATCTTGGCCCTTAGTCTATGCAGCAGACGAGAGCCCCTGGTGTGGAACTGAATCCATACTGCCCTGAAACAGGGTGGCCATCTCATTAACTGTCCAAGTCAGTATGTTTTCAGAGTAAAGGTAATTCATGCAGGATAACAGATGCAAACTGGGGCTGTCACTAACAAACAGAATGGATGGTCTCTCGAGCTCTCTAGCTTTATTCAGATTTCTAGCACTTTGAAATCCTTCACAGCAGTGGGCTTAAGTCCATTTCAAACAACTAGGAAACGAGTTATGCTAATCTTTCTGAGCTGAGACTCTGATCTAGGCCAGGACATGGATGTGAGCAGCTTGCTGGCCCACAGTGAAGTTGCTGGTCCTCCAGCAGCCCCAGACCTTCTATCCAAAGGAGATCCTAGTTTTCCATCCTCTGCTCAGAGCTGAGAAGGACTTTAGTTTTTCAGTGAGGCAACTGGCTGCTGTGTTAAGAGCACATAGGTGTGAGGTTAATGCATGAAAAGAGAAGGAATGCATTTGATTTTTTTTAAGGATTTTATTTACTCATTTGAGAGAGATACAGAGGTAGAGACAGAGAGAGAGCACGCACAAGCAGGGGGAGAGGCAGAGGGAGAGGGAGAAGCAGTCTCCCCGCAGAGCTGGGAACCCAACATGGGGCTCTATCCCAGGACCTGGAGATTATGACCTGAGCCAAAGGCAGATCCTCAACCATCTGAGCCACTCAGGCGCTCCTGCATTTGGTTTTAAGTGGAAGGACTAGAGTATTTCTAGGAAGGAGCCTTCATGGGAGGGATGAACCCATCAGCTCAAGGTTCCACAAGAGGAGGTACCTGTGTAGGTCTAAGGGTCTGTTTTGCTTTTCTCTAGGTGTCATTCATTAATTGCTGTATACTGGGCACTAGGCTAGATGTTTTACATACGGGCTTCTAAAATTCAGGCTGCCAGTTAAAACGTTATGAGGAGACCCTTCCAGGAATCCAGGAAACCGCCTGGGGGAGGAAATGCCCTCTGTGCAGCACACGGTCAGTGCACTGGCTTTTCTGATGGGACTCACGCTTCCCCACTGTATCCGTAGGCTGTGATTTTCCCCCATTGTACCCTACATGCAGTTTAGTGTAGATTAATAAGGTTCTGTTTGGGTATTTAGATGGATTTCTCAAGACTGCTGAGAAAAGTGTAAAAAAAGTACCTGTTGTTCATGGTCTTTCTTCCCTTGATAGAGTAAGAAATTTGTCCGTCAGTTGGCCCTTCACACCTCAGTCTCATGGCATACTCCAAAGACACTCTTGGAATCCAGAACTCTAGAAGGCTCTTCCTTGAGAACTGTATCCTAGTTATAGGTTACATTTCAAATGCTAGGGCAGGCTACCATCGATTCACATGAAGATGTGAGTAACTGAAATTGTTCTCCCCACAGATCTCAGAATTCCCTTGTTGTGTGTTCTTTTCATATATCACGGCTGCCTCCTTAACACTTTCCTCTTTTTATGACATCGACAAGTAATCCGCATGGATAAAGGTGTCGTTGGCAGGCTTGCAGATCTGTCATCATTTCTTCTCCAAAACCAGCCTGTTCTTACTAGGAAAGACCACAGCTGGCAGGATGGCAGAGAAAATCCCTGTTGGCTGAGCCCTTTCCCTGAGACTGCTGGGCTCCCTTCAAGCATAGCATCCATCCCTCAGCAGTGGGTATTAGCACTCCAGTTTTCAAAGGAGAAAACAGAGACTAAAGGAAGTAACGTGAGTTACCCAAGGTCACATAGCCCATGGGAATTTGGACTCTGGCCCCCAGCTTACACAACAGGAAGCCTATGGTCTTTTCGCTTTAGATGTGTTCCAGTTGATAGATGGGAGCTTCCTTGTCCCTCCCTCAAACCCGGCCTGATAAATTTCATTCATGCCACCCAGTGGGCACAGCCTTGAAAATAGGGATGATTATCCTACTGAGAGGTTTGGTGTGAGGAAAAGATCTCATAAAGCACTTGGCCCAGTTCCTGGATTCCAGAAGGAGCTCTGCAAATGTTTGTTCCTGGCCCCACGTCACCCCCACCCCAACCATATGGGTGTCTGGACTCTCATTCTGTGGCTTTCTTTCTCCGTCCTTATCCACTATAAGCTAGAAGTAGGCTCACGGAGACCTTCTCTCAGGAGAAATGGGTGGCTCTCCTCTACCCTTCACTGGCCCCCTTCGTTATTGGAGTGAGGTATAGGGAGGTTCGTGCCAGTCATCCCATCTCATTTTACCATGGACACTGTGGAAAATTCTACATTACCAGGTTCCCTTGAGCTGATGACCAGGATACATGAGAGGGCAACTCTGACCCCAATCCCATAGTCCTTTGGCATCAGGCACCCTTATTTGCCTCCATAAACTTACATCTGCCCCCCCCCCAACTGAAGACATCATGTGGACTTCCAACGTCCTGGCTGAGCTGAACCATTGGGAAAGGAGATCTAAGTGGCTGAGCAGATGCTGTAAGTTTAAAGAGCCGATCCTTCTAAAGCACCGCCCTTATCTTGTCACCTCCCTGCTTTCAAAACTTCCACGACTCCCACTTAAGGTCTGACCTCCTTTTCTTTGTTCAAGGCCTAAACCTACTGTTCAGAGACTTCTTTCTCACTATGGTCTTTATAGAGACCCTTTGTGCCATCATCAAGGTACTCCCCTTCCCTCCAACCTTCCTCCCATCACCTCTTCATGTAACAAGTTGTTACTGGTGTTTTCTAAGAGTCAGACACTGCTAGACACTGGGGAGCATGGGACAGGGCCAGTCAGGCAGGCCAGTGGGCAGTCGCAGAAAGTAAACACTGCAGGACAGGAAGTATTGCCACAGGGAAAGTACAGGGCACTGTGCGAGCATGCAGCGGGGGTGCAGAACCGAGGCTTGAGGCATCAGGAAAGCCTTCCCAGGGAAGGTGATGTGAGGTTGGTTCCTCGGGAGGAATGGGAGCTAGTGAGACACATGGGGTGGTAGTGATGGGGAAGAGAGAAGAGGAAAGGGTGTGCTGAGGGAGAAAAAGAGCCTCAGCGGACTTGGTGAGAAGTTAGTGGTAGCTCATGAGATTTAAGAGGCCAGAGGGGATGGGCAGCTTGCTGGAGGCCAGATGAAGAATGAGAGCCCAAGGCCAGAGTATTCTTCTCTCTGCCGTGGTGTGACACCCTCATCCCTCCATCTCTTCCCACTGGGATGCTCCTGGCTCCAGAAAGCATTTCGCCTTTCCTCTAGATGAGATCTTATCTCCCAGTCATGCCCTGGGCTGTCTTCTGCTCTGACAGGTCCCACCTGCCTGGCTTAGAACTCCATGTGACTCCCTCATCTCCCCCCGGCTCCTTCTCGACCCTGTCTCTTACAGTCTGTATCCCCCTCACCTTCCAGCCCAGTCAGTGGGTATCTAGGAAGTATTTGTGGAATGAAGCAGCGTTTGCAAGCATGCACGGCTTTTATAAAAAAGGAAAGATAAAATTAGCTTAGTGCTCCTCACACCATCTAGACATACTTGTGCGTAGTGCATCTAATGTTTATTAGGTGTTTCTTGGCTACCACGCTGTTCTCAACATATTATTTGTTTGAACTCCTTTAATCCTCAAAGCAACCCTGTGAAATAGATGGGTTTTTTGTTTTATCCTTTAATTTCCATTATATAGATGAGGAAATTGAGGCACAAAGGGTGAAGTAACTTGCCCACGGTCACAACTACTGAGCTAGCAAGTAGTGTAACTGGAATTCAAATGTAGGATCTGGCTCCAGGGTCCATACCCTTAATACCACCTTGCCTTGCTTCTGTAGGTGCCAAATTTGTACAGCAATGCATTTTACTACATGTGTTCCAAGCACTAGTAGATTATATGCATTATAAAATATATACAAAGAAGATATTAGCAAAGAGTGAGATTGAAAAATAAATATTTCGCATATTTTCTTGTGCCCAGGGGGTGGTGCACCCTACTTTGGGGCCATGTAAATTAAAAGCAGCTGATGAATAAGGGGAAGGGAATTAACGTGTTTCCAACAGTATCTGTACCTCACAGAAACATCATGAGTTCTTGTGCATCTACTGAGGGCCTGAACCTTTGTTAGGTGCTTGGAATGTCAGGCTGTGACTATTCAGAGCAAGCTGGAGACCTGAGGTGAGTGAGGCCTGGAGAGGGAATGAAGGCAGAAGACATAGGCATGAGGCCAGAGCTTTGTGCTGTTCCCAGCCTCAGGCCCCTGAAGTGTGTGATAGAATAATTTACTTAATTCTGGAACTATTTATTTCATAAAGCTTGACAGATTTACTCAGGAAGAGGCTGTAACTACCACCCTAGAACAACATATCGTGTTTCTTAACTTGCGTCTGAAATTCTCACAACTCAGCATGGTATGGTACTGGTTATCTCCAACTCATCAGAAGCTCTGATTGGAGATTATAAGATATCTTTGACTAATAAAAGAAGAGGAAATGAATGTGTATTTGCTTAATAAATGCAGCCTGGTGGACAAAATCTTTCCAAACTGGGACTGCAAGGGAAGCAGAATCATGAATGAGGCTCTTCCGGTGGGGGGAGTGGGGGTGTGGTTTCATTCAATTTAATGAACATTTGGTGAGCACTGACCGTACTTGCTCATACATACCGTGTGCACAGATACGGTATCTTTGGTCCTCACAACAACTCTGTCAAAGGGGAGGGGCGCCTCACATACAAACAAGGCACCAGAAGTCATTTTCCCAAGAACATACAGCTAAAAGGGGACTAGGTCATGATGCAAACCCCAATTCTGTTGAACTCTAAAACCCACTCCAAGAATGCGCTGTGCCCCAAGAGTATGCCATATCCTTTTATGTGGGAGACATAAATGCAGATAACTGCAAAGACAGTATGGCAAATGTGATGGCAGAAGTACAGTCAAGGCTAGAGAAAGGATTGATCCCCTTAGATCAATCTGTGTAGTAAGTGGTGTTAGGGAAGGTTCACACAAGGTGAATTGGGAACCCTTGGTTGAGATTATTTTGAAGAGAATACTAACCCCGATTTGTAGGTAAAGAAACCAGAACACAGAGCCATGCAGAGACTGTACTATAGTCATTGATCCCTGCCATCTCAAGTCCTCTTACTAAATTTCTACTATGAACCAGATGGTGTATGCAGCATCTGGATAAAATGTCATCACACGTGGTGAGGTGTGGGGGTTGACATCAGCATCGTGAAACCTACAGGATCCTGCAGGACTTGGTGGTTGTGAACTGAGAGAGCACCTCTTGGTAGATAGACCACAAAGGGCTTTCTCCTCCCCCACCCCAAATCAGCAGTTTCCCGTGCCACCTCTCCCTTAAAGCTCTGCCGAATTGTATGATGATGTGTCCAAGTTGCATTATGTTTCCTAAGGTTTGGTCTCTGTGAAAAGCTGGATAAATCTGATTATGTTTTCAGTGTATCAGTCAAGGTGGAAGAAAAGAAGCAGCGCGTGCTGTCAAGCAAATGCATTGTCTTGTACTGTATACTTGTGTATGTCTGTGCTTATGTTCCCTCTCCTGCGGGCGGTGTACTGCACATGTCTGAACGCCAGCCACAGATCGAACTGCACATTGTCTGATCTCACAGGCCTTGTCCCAGGCCATCATCTTCTCCTTCTGAAGAGTTGGGAGTGTGCTTTTTAGACTGAGGTTTTAGACTCAGAACCCTGACGTGGTAGAAACTTGGTGTCAAAACATACTGACTTCATGTATCTTGGAACCCACAGAATATTCACGTCCTAAAATTACAGAATTATTTTATTGGAGATGATTAGAACGGAGGAGCCTAATGTGTTAGACACCTGCAACTCCCCATTCAGCAAATAGTTCGTTAGTGCCTACTGCATGCTGGGCACTAGGCTAGCCACTGGGGATACAGATGTGGAAAAGACGGCTAAGGCTCTTGCTCTCAGGGAGTTTGCAGAGAGTGGCAGGATTTAAAAATCTTAAAATGTTCAACTCTGAGGAAAGTCAAACATTAGTGTGTTCAAATCCTAGAATGCGAGGGATGGAAGGGGGCCCTGGATCATTCTCTCCGGCTCTATCTTTTATGAGTCCGGGAGCCTTTTCCAGGCATGTCGATTAAAAATCTCACTAATAAGAACATCATTTCACTTCAGTGACACCACAGAATGGCCTGCTTGCGGGCGCTCCGCGATCACGCATGCAGCTGTTCATTTTACCAGGAAGGCCACTGAGGCTCGGAGCAGGACAGCTGTTCCATAGATAGCGCAGCCCGCCAGAACCAGACCCCAGGTTTTCCGGCCTCTCTCGGAGAACAGGTAAAGCAGGAAGGGCTTCCCGTGAGTTTCCGAGGGGTACGGTCTTTACAGGCCCTGCAGACTTCTGCCCCGAGGCCCGGCTCTTCGGAAAGAGTTTGCTCCCGCTACCTTTGCGGAGGCGATCAGCCCCGCCCCCAGACCACGTGTGCAGTAGATCGCCCAGTTTGGGGAGCCCCCTCCCCCGTTGATGCGTGTTTTATTTTGCTCCCTCCCCCTCCCCGTGTGCCTCAAAACCAATTTTCATTATTTTTTCTGTCTGTGTTTGTCTTTGTGGTTCGCAGGTGCTCCCCTGCATTGTTCATCTGCTTCATCAACCCCTATTGAACAGTCCCCCTCCCCGCCCCCCTCCCCTCCGGCCAATGAGAGCCAGAGGCGGTTGCTAGGCAGCGGTGTGGCCCAGCCAACCCCGGACTCAGACTCTGAGGAAGAGTTTGTCCCTAATTCAGTCTTAGTTAAAAGTGGCTCCGCCAGCCTGGGGGTCGCGGCAAACGGTAAGTGCCTCTCTCTTCCTAACTTCTGTGGGTGTTGTGTGTGTACGTGTGTGTGTGTGTGTGCGCGCGCGCACGTGTGTGTGTTCCTTTCGTTGGCGATGCTGATTAATCTGCCTGCTTGGGCCGCTTGCAGGGGCGGAGGGGCCTGGTGCATGGGGGGCTCGGGGCTGTCGGGGGCCTGGCGCGGCTCAGGCAGTCCCGCTCCTGCCCCGATGCGCCGCTGGGGTGTGCGAACTGGGTGGGGTTGGGGGGATCAGGGTGTTGCTGTCCTTGCTCCCCTGACAGACATGGGGTAGACAGAGCTGCGGGACAGAGACGCACAGAGAGACACGAGACAGAAGCGTCAGGTGGAGATCCACGCAGGCAAAGACACAGAAGGAGAGATCCAAACCGAAATAGAAAGGAAAGGTTAAAACGTCAGTAGCAGGGCTAGGCTACCTCCTCTGTGCCAGGACTGTGCGCTCCACTACCACTTGTTGCATGGTTGGAGCCTCTCACAACATAGCCTAAGAAACCCATAGGAGAGTACCCCTATTAAGCCTGAGGAAAGCTGGGAGAAAGGATACTACCTGGAGGCCAGCGCTGGCTTGGAAAGTTCTTGACTTTCACACTGCCAGGAGACAGAGGGCCCTGGAGTCCCAAGCAGCTTCAGGACCAAATGCTGGCTGCAGAGAGAGCCAGGGGGCTTAAGCATGGATCTGCCCATAATAAGCACTCTTCTTCTAAGCTGTGCCCTGACTCTCTTAAGGAGAAGAGGTATGGGAGGGTGTGGTGGAAGAGCCGGAGACTCACCTGGAGCTAGCAGACCCAGGTTGTAGGCCAATCCACTTCTTTGCAGGGATGCCAAAAACCTCCAAGAGAAGGGATGGTGTACAGCCTCTGTCCTCTTTGAAAATCAGACAGGACGGCTTTGGACTTGATGGTTCTCTTCTACCAGGACTTAGGCCCTACAGTCTCTATGACCAAAAGCCAAACCATCCTCCAGGGCCTATTAACTTTGTGCTCCCTGAGAGTGGCATTGTCCTTTTGGTGGTTTGGTTTCACTGCTCCTCTGTAGATTGTAGCTGCTCATGTTTTAAATTAGGCACATGAACAGGAACCATGGACCAGGAGGGAGAAAACCTGTGTGCAAGGCCCAGCTCTGTAACTCACTGGCTATTTGTTTTGGCAAATGACTGTCCCTCTCAAGGCATCAGGTCCCTATTGTACAGGGATGGCGCAATCGCTGCAGTACTCTGAATCAGTGTCGTCTGGTGCTGACAGGGATGTAGCAGCCAGTGGCCTTCTCAAGTTTACTTGGGGGGGGGGACATGTGTGTGTACACACACACACAGACGCACATGCACACACACACGATGGCATTCTTTGTTCATCTGGGTAAATAAGCCTTGCAGGTAAAAGAGAAGGCAGGAGATTGAAGTCCTTGATCTCTCCCTTTGCTAAATAACTGAACGAGAATGACCACTTTGTTGTTAAGTTCTACAGCAAATTGATAGCAGTCGTGCATTATTGATGTGCAGGGAAGATGGGGGTACTTTGGCCTACAAGCTGTCTGCTCAGTTGTGCTCCTTGGTGCTCGTCCCACTCCCCAGGGGACCTAGAGACACTTCTGATTCCGTCCCGGGGGCTCACTGTAAAGGTTGATTATAAATGTGTCCCGTGCCCAAAGGGAGAGTCTGGGTTTTTAGTGGTCTGCTGCTCTGGGGTTGGTGGGTCCCGAGAGAGCCAGTGAGTCTCACTGAAACCCCAAACTGAGCGGTCTTCTTGGAGCAAAAGGGCGTGCTGATACTGGCATGAGCCTGGCACTAGTGAATGGACTCTGGTGCCTGGTGGCCCCAATATATGTTTCTAAGGTTTGGATTTATTTTCATGAAAGAAATGTAAAGTTATTTTAATGGGATTATCATCATTGTTTTTGTCCATTACAAAAAGTAACAAGGCTCGTTAACATTCAGGCAATACAGAACGGTACAAAGCAGAGTTTTCTTGTAATCCTGTCTTCCCAGAGATAACCATTTTTAACACTTTGGTGCTCGGCCTTAAAGGCACTTTTTGGGTCATGCCCATTTAATAAAAGAAGAAATGAATGAGCAAGCAGCACAAACTGAGTAAGGGCCAAAGTACAGCCAAGACAGCCAGGACTGTGGGGTCCTGGACATGTGACCCTTGGGCAAAGAACCTAACCTCTCAGACCATCAGTCACTCCATCTCTGAAATGGGGAAACCCTTCCAAGGTTGCTGTGGAGTTTAAGAATGGTTAGAGAGCACCCTAAATGGATGACTTGCTCTAGCTCCTTCTGAGGTCGGCTTCAGAGACTGAATTCAGAACGTACTTTAAATGACAAAGGCAGCCCCTCAGGCTCCTGGCAGGTGAAACTGAAGTGGTTTCCTTAGTGGGAGCTGACTCAGCGCCCTGCGGGGGAGGCCTGACCCCCTGGAAGCCAGCCTCCCCTGGAGCTCCGCGCCCCCAGCTGTGTCAACCGGGCTGCTCTTCCCAGGGCCGCAACGCCTCTGAGCTGTCCAGCCAAAATCCCCGTGTAAAGTGCAGTGAGAACGCATGGGGCATTACAGACCAGCTCATTGTCCCTGCAGGAAAGAAAACAGGGAAAGGAGCTCTTTATGTGATCAAAGTCCTAATCCGCCCCCAAGGATAACCATCTAGAAAACACTGATATATGTGAAGAAAGATTTCACTAAAATATCAACTAGTCACAGCCGAAAAGCTAAGGAAGTGGTGAGGATTAAGTGGGTATTTTGTCCCTACCCCAGAGAAACTTTATAGAATAAATAGTAAATTTTCTGTCAGTTGTCATAACCTAAATTCTGCAGTAAAGAGACTTGAGAAACCTGGAGGGTAATATTTAAGAGGGTCAGGGAATAAATAGCTCAGAGAAAGCTGTCAGTTTCTTCTCAAAGCCTAGGTGAGCGAGAGGTGGGTGGGAGAATTTACATGTAATGAGCACCTTCTTCGTGTAAGTCTTTCTTTACATGCATTAACTTCTTTGAGCTTCCATGTATTCCTATGTCTCTGCCAGGAAAATGAAGCCCAGCAAAGGCGAGTGACTTGCCCATAGCTCCAGGGCAAGTTAAAGATTCATACCCAAGCCTGCTTCATTCTAAAGGCTCCTGTCTTCTTCCCACCGTCCCCCTATTTGTTATGTTTTCTTACCAATACCAGGTCGTGTTTTTTCTTTTTTATTAACATACAATATATTATTTGTTTC
Source organism: Enhydra lutris kenyoni (assembly GCF_002288905.1). Classification (NCBI taxonomy): domain Eukaryota; kingdom Metazoa; phylum Chordata; class Mammalia; order Carnivora; family Mustelidae; genus Enhydra; species Enhydra lutris. The sequence goes on from NW_019154121.1 coordinate 20,995,983, forward strand.
AGGGGCATGTGTCTGTGAATCTTCAGTCTTATACAATTCACAGCACTCACCATAGCACATACCTTCCCCAGTGTCCATCACCCAGTCACCCCATCTCTCCCTCCCCCTCCCCTCCAGCAATCCTCAGTGTGTTTCCTGAGATTAAGAGTCTCTGGTTTGTCTCCCTCTGTGGTTTCATCTTGTTTCATTTTTCCCTCTCTTCCCCTATGATCCTCTGTCTTGTTTCTCAAATTCCTCAAATCACTGAGATCATATGATAATCGTCCCTCTCTGATTGACTTATTTCCCTTAGCGTAATACCCTCTAGTTCCATCCATGTCATTGCAAATGGCAAGATTCTTTTTGATGGCTGCATAATATTCCATTGTATATACCACACCTTCTTTATCCATTCCTCTGTTGATGGACATCTAGGCTCTTCCCATAGTTTGGCTATTGTGGACATTGCTGCTTTGAGCATTTGGGTGCATGTGCCCCTTCAGATCACTACATTTTTATCTTTAGGGTAAATACCGAGTAGTGCGATTGCTGGGTTGAAGGGTAGTTCTGTAGTTTTTCTATGTCTCCCCCTTAGTAGGAGACTGGGGAAGAGAAGAGGAATTCCACCAAAGAAAAAATATTTAAAGATTTTTTAGAAGAATTTCTTAAAAAAGAATTATAAGTTGTTAGATTCCTATTACTTCACAAAATTTTATAAAGTACCTATTACGTGACAAGTGTTTAATTCCATTGAATTTTGGAATCTCGTTGAATCTCATTGAATCTTCATATCTATCCTGTGACATAGCCAGTTTTAAGTCAAATTGAGGCAGTAGAGGACCAGAGAGGTTAAGTAACTTCCCCTATATCACACAGCTTCTAACTGATAGAATCAAATTTGAACTCAGTTCTGTCTAATGCCTAGAGTAGAATCTTTCAGCTGTATTTTTGTGAGGACTGGGGACATTTCAAAGATGAATAAGTATAAATGACTTAGACACTAAATTTTGGTCCTGCTTCATGAGAGGCAAGTCCTGGACGCTGGGCTATCCATGGCTATTTTTCTTTTCTATTATCCCCCCACACCCCTCATCCTGCACTGGGCCCTTTCCACCTCGCCTTACACATTTTTCAAGCTAGTCACACTGGTCAACATCACTTTTTGGCAGTTTCATTGACTTTCTCAGGTCTTAAGCAGCTGGGATTATTTTGTTTTGACTTCTAATCCAGAGGAGGAGTGTTTATTTTTCTTTCTAAATGGGAAACACTGCTATGTATGCCAGTTCCTTCTAAAAGTGTTTTCTTAAAACAAAACAAAACAAAACAAAAAAAATTCAACTTAATTTAGGACCTATCCAGATTCCCCTGAGGGAGTCTGCCCAGGTCCTTGTTAGTCATTTTGTGAAATCAGAAGGCAAAATTGTGCCTGTTTCCTACTGTTGAGAGGGTTTTGTCTCCTTTCACTGAGAATTTCCTGGAACCTATTTTAGTTGTTCCGTGTCAACTGTAGATACTTGGGTCTGGATATTTCCCCAGCCCCAGAGGTAAAGGACATTGGGGTTTGTGTGAAGTTTTCAGGCAATTCTGTTTACCTTTCCTCTCTCTTGCATTAAAATACTCTCATTGGTAAATAGATTTATATCAGCTGTGTGGTGAAGTTAAGTTACCTATCTCCTAGTAGCAAGACAAATTGGTAGGTTCCTTTATTCATTCACTCATGATGACATTTGAAATGTCTGTGGATGTTATCCAGACAGGTGAGGGGGGGAAGGGCATTCTAAGCAGAGAGATCCCATGAAACAGGTCTTAAACCGATGGGATCATAATCTCTTAAATGAACCCCTTGGATTCAGCGTGCATTTCAGAATTCAGAAGTGTTCAGGTTTAAGGAAGAAAATACAGTTCATGTGGTGTATTTTTCTTAACATTCCCAGAGTGCTCAGATGGTCCACGGTCATCAAACACGTCAGTATTTCTGCACTGAAACATGAATAGCTGTACTCATGGGATCTTAAATAAATAAATAAATAAATAAAAAGACTCTGAGCCTCGTGTCAGTTCAAGTTTTGCCATGAAAAGAATTTTGATAGAACTTCTGGTCTTAGAGTTTTGGCGATTTCCGAATGGTGGTTAATGGATGGTGGGCCCAAACTGCACCTTTTTAAAAATGGGGGTATCAGGCTTCAGAGGTTCAGTAACTTGCCTGTGGTTAGAGAGGTAAGTAGAGAGCTTGACACGTAGAAAGTAGGCTGCAGGTCCCAGTCGCTCCCTGGAAGGCTTTATAAGAGCTTGCTGTTTATCCGTGACAGCTCCTCAGAGAGGCCAAGCCCCCTCTGCTGTAGACACGGGAACTCAAGAGTCCAGGCCAGCAGACTGGCGGGCTCCCTGCAGGGGAATCCAGGAGAAAAGAGGCCAGGGGTTCAATTTTCCAGAACCTAGAACTCAGCAACTCTGAGCTCTTAAGGAACTTTCCTGACAGCCCCTCAGGTGTGTGGACCTTCTTTCTTAGTGCCCTGCCGTCTTCTGTACACACTCCCCCCGAACAGTCGGAGGACCTTCCAATCCAGGTCTGATTTCCATGTTCAACTGCAGGTCCATTGAGGTGAGCCTTGTTCAAGGCTTTATCTTCTCTGCTGAGCACCCGCTTGTAGGGGCTACAGTCACAAGTGAAAAAAGTTCATGTTCTGTCTTCCTTCTTTCTGCCAGCCCTCTTCCCCTCCCCACACACAAAACCACCACCACCACCACCACCCCTCCACCCCACCATGGAACGGTGCAGTGAACCACATACCTGATAAAACCTTGGAGACTCAGAGATGAAATGATTCATCCAAGGGCTGCAAAGTCAAGATTCAAAGCGTGGCCCCAGACTTCATGCCCTTCCCACCTTACCAGGTACCTCCCTCAACTCAACAAGCCCTCAACCTGTGGCTTCCCACCAGGGGCAGGCCATTGTGCCCCCCTAATTGGGGGCAGTGGGGACAGCCACACAGAGGTGACTTCTGTTTTTATACAGTTTACAAAGCCCTTTTTCATACATTACCTCAGGCAAACTCTAGTGACTCTAATTTAATTGCCACATTGGCTTTCTAGGAGGTAAGGCTTCTTCCTGACCTTGCAAAATAAACAGGTCACATTTTGAATTAATGTAACCAAATGTCCTGGGAGCACCAGAGCCCTTTAATTAGTCACTCACGTGACACAGTTGTAGACTCTTTGCAGCTCCTTTTTCACTAATTTCCCCAAATACCATTGCATTAAAAGTACAAAAATAACATTTTTGGCATATGACTTGATTAGATCTAGGAATTCCTAGACCACCCCCCGAGGAAGGCGCGTTAGCCATGTGTCTGGGCTTTTTCCATCTGGAAACTCAGCCTGGTTTGTGTCCCCACTGAAATGTTAGTGGCCTGCTCTGTGAGGCCCTGTGGACACCAGACCATGTCTTAGAGCATCCCCTGACACTTCAGGGCCCAGACTGTTGAAGAGGCACCAGGAAGGAGCCCACGGAGAGTTTAAGAGATTAATACAACTAACATTGCGAAGCCCTCGTGTTCCCAGAGGGCGTTCACATCTGTCACCCAGCCAGATCCATAGCATGGGGGGATTTACCTGGCATGCAGGAGGCACCATCATACGCTGGAGGAAACCTGCTCAGAGAGACAAGCAGCTTGGCCCTGAGCTGCCCATTTGCCGCATGGCTTTGAACCTGGTCTAGATTTGCCCACAGTGGGTCAGTCCAACCTGGGAGGCCTGCCCCCATCCATATAAGCTCTGTTTTCTGGCTGTACACCTCGCCTGGAGAGGCCTCACTGTGACCCTTCAGCATAGCAACCTGCTGGTGAGGGGGCTGACATCCCTGGGAGCTGCAGACGCGGCTGCTGAGAACAACTCTGCCTCTGACCTGCAGTGTGACCCTGCACAAGCCTTGTCCTGTGTCCCTCCACTTCCTAGGCTGTGCGGTGGGAGAGCTGGAGGACATCAGCATTGCCCAAGCCGGTCACAGTCTGTGATAGTGGTGGGCCCACATGAGCCACTCTTTCCTTTCCTGCCCTGCCTCCTTTTACCAACTTTTTTTTTTAAAACCTAAGTGAATTTATGTATTTATCTTTTAAGACTTTATTTATTTATTTGAGAGAGAGAGAGAGGAAGGGAGCACAAGCAGAGATGGGGGTGGGAAGGGACAGAGGGAGAGGGAGAAGCAGACGCCCCGCTGAGCAAGGAGCCTGACAACACAGGGCTGGATCCCAGAAACCCAGGATCATGACCTGAGCTGAAAGCAGATGTTCAACTGACTGAGCCACCCAGGTGCCCCGAATTTATTTACTTTATAAGAAAATCATGTATTTCTGTTGCAATTCACTTGCCATATCTAGAAGGTAGCCACAGAAGTAGAAACTGTGGAAGCGGTTGTCAGTGTGGCGAAAGAATGCCTGCTTGAGGACACAGAGAGGAGGTTTGCTTCTCTTTGTTAAGCAGGGAACTTTGCAAGTGTTAATGTTAAAAACACACCAGTGCTAAAGTGAGACTTCCTCCTCGACCTCATGTAAAAGGTTGAAAGCAGCTATCTTGCATGTGACTCCGAGTGCTTTAATGTCCATTGGCACTGAACGCCCCCAGAATCGCATCGGCAGGACACCCGGCCCCATGCCTTTTCCCAGTACTCTGTCTAGGCTTCCCGTGTGACCCCCCTGCAGCCTGCTCACTCTGAGAATAAACATCTCTGGCTGCTTCCAGAATGTACCCTTCTTGCCTCTCCTAAGTGTGGTCTTCTCTGAGTGATCCGTTCTCACCCTCCCCTCAGAGCCCCCTGCCCTCTGCCCCTGTCGTCAGGTCTGAGCTGGGTGCTTTGAGCTCAGCTGGATCCCCCATCACTGGTTAATGGCTCTCGGTTTGGACTAGGAAACCATGTGGCTTCCTTCCTCCCCCCACCTTTCTCCCCTCCTCTCTCTCCCTCTCAACTGCCATTATTTATATAGGTCTTTGAGATTAAACAACTAAAAAAAAAAAATTTTCACTTTGCGATAAAAGGCCAAAAGGACCAAAGGCAGAAGAAAAACAGAAACAGCACAATGCAGAGCCATGGGAGGGAAAGATATATTATGGATGCCTGTAGATCCTTACTGTGCTGTGTCGCCACCAGCAAGTTGATTAACTTCTCTGGGTCTATTTCCTCCTCTTTAAATGGATGTTGGTTTGAATAGTACTTCATAAAATTACTGTATATATAAGGAAATATGGTCAAGGCTTCTAGCATGATGATTCTTACATCATAGGTACCCAATGAATGTTAGTTTCCTGTTCCCCTCCTGGAAGACAAAAGGTTTTGGCCAGGTATCTTAGGAAGGAAGGCAGATTCCTCCATGCCTACCCAGACTTGGAGGAGCTACAATTAACAGCTCTGTTTGGGTGTCCTGAGCTTTAATCCTTCTCTCCCTCCTGCATGATTTCCAGAGATTTAGGAGAGGGGAGTGAGGCCAAGGCAGCAGCTAAGCAAACATAGCAGGGGGTCTTGGAAACAGAGCCCAGCCTTGCTTGCTGGAGCTCCCTGCATTGCTTCCATTCCCCGTACTGCCAGGAACTGAGTGTTGATATCTGGGACCCGATGAAACGCTGTGATGTCTTTTCCTTCTGGTCAGCTGGCCTTCCCGCCAGAGTTGAAAGGAGAGGAAAATGACTGGTAATTCATTTAGGCTTCACTCCTTCTCTCCTGAACGGATCACATTTCTATAAATAACTCTGGGAAGCTGCTGCCCAGACTCACAACGGTAATACCTGTACCGGCGCTTCCAGAGAACTTTCCTCAGCTGCCTCAGTGGAGGCTCTGGGGGAAGAGACCACTGATAGGAAGCCAGTTTCTCTCCCCACTGGCTGTGTGATCTCTTCCAGACTCTCCTGTCTCACCCAGCTACCCGTCTGTAAAATGGGATGAGAGAGCAATCTGGCAGTTGTTTCATTCGAAGGCCGTAGGGGACAGTGTCTTAGATACTGAGATTATAGCGGGTGTGTTCAGCATTTGCTGGTCTCCTCTTGTCATCTTTGGCAAAGAACGGGGTGTGTTTTCAAATGGTGAGGAGGTTAGCTGCTGGAAGGTTAAGTTGTGATGACTCGTCTGCTACCATCTTGGGAAGGAGCAAAAAAGGAAGTTGAAATGACTTACCTATTTTCTAGTTTTGCAAATCCTACTCTCCTTAGCCAAGACATTTCCTACTATGTCTTTTCTCCCCTGGACTACTGCTGTTGTGTCCTGACGGGCCTCTCTGCCTGCTGTCTCTCCCTTTCCTCCATCCTCGCACTGTCCCGGGGTGATCCCTCCAAAGCCCAGATCCCTGTCATACCCACCCCTCCCTCAACCCTTGACTTGTTCCCACTGCTGGCGGGCTGAGGGCCTGACTCAGCACAGCAGCCACAGCCAAAGCCCTTCCTCCCAGGAGCCCTCCACTCTCTTTGTTTACTCTTGGGCTCCCGCCAGGGAGCTGTGGCCACAGTAAACTAACATGGCTCTGGAGGGGACAGGGAACATGCTCGGTGCCAGACACAGGGCCCGCCATGAATACCTGGCATCACAGGGAGCAGAGGCTTCCGAATATAACAAAACCTCATTAGTTTAGAGTGAGAACAGTGGAAGCGCTTTCTGATTTGGAGTGATCTGGGAAGAAATGAAGCTTGTTTACCCTTCAGAACCAATTCAGTTTCAGCAGATGATTATTAAAGACTTACTTTGTGCCAGGGTTCATGGAGAAAAGAAAGCAGCCCCCTCACCTGTTTGGCTTTTGGGGAGACAGACACACATCTGAACCATCCCGTCCTGAAGCAGGCATCCATTGGGGGAGCAAGGAGGCAAGTGTGCCAGCGTGTGTGGGGCTGCAGAAGTTTAATGCTGGGAGAGGCTCCGGCTGGGTACAAACTGGAGGAAGAGCTTAACTCCCAAGGAGCCCAGGAAGTTTCCACATTCAAAGTCTGCCCAGAAGTGAGCTTTAGTATAATGATCTGTGGGTCTGCTCTAGCCTGAATTGTGTGTGTCTCCACAAAAACCACCTGTTGAAGCCCTAGTCCCCCCCTCAAGCCATGACTGTATTGGAGACAGATCCTCTAAGAAAGTGAGTAAGGCCAGCTGAGGTCATGAATGTGGAACCCTATTTTGAGCAGAAACTGGTGTCCTTATAAAAGGAGAAGGGATACCATCGCCCACTTACTCCCTCCTGTGCGACCCAGCAAGAAGGTGGCCACATGCAAGTGAGGAAGGGGGCCATCACCAGACACCAAACCCTGTCAGAACTTGATCTTGGGCTTTCCAGAATCCCGAACAGTGAGAAATCAATGAGGGCCGCTTAGCCAGCCGGGCCGTGGTACCTAATCACAACTACTCCAGCAGCTGAGGAGAAGGTATAAGGAGGAGCTGGGACGGTCACGCTTTGCACGTCAGTTATTTGCCTGCAACCAGATACTCCCAGCCTAATTGCGGGGTTTGGAAACATTTATTTCCTCATTCATTCAGCAGATTTTTCCAGGGGTGTGTTCTGCGTGGGGTCGTGTGCTAGAAAGTTGGGACCATACATCGTCTGTGCCCTCCATGTGTGGCAGGTGCATGGGGGACAGGTAGAGGGAACATCCAGGTCTGCTGCAGGGGTCAGGAGTGGAAGACAAGGCTCTCTTCCTGTCCTCCAGGAAGGAGCTGGTATGGCAGGGGCCCGTCTCCACCTCTCCCCCTCCCCCATCCCCTGCAGCAGCCCTCTTGAGAAGCCTCGGTTTCCCCAGGGTTTGAGGTGGAAATGGAGCGAGCGGTGTGGACTGAAGGTAGTCGGTCCTTCTGGGCAATCTGTGCTGCCCAGAGCTCGTGCAGAGGGTAGAGGGTGGCAGGTACAGCCTCAGGAACGGAGGAGGGCCTGACATACCTTTGGATTGGGTGACAGAAGGGCACACCCCATTCCCGCCCACTTACAGGGAGCCGGGTGCTGTGCTAAGTGCTTCACCTTTCCCTCCCGTGTGTCTGTGTGACTGGGGGACTCAAGAGCAGAAGACTTGAGAGTGTGGGTCTGATTTTTGGCTCTGCCACTACTAGCTGAGACCTTTAGCAAATGATTTAAGTTCTGAGTTTCCATTTTACCTCATGTATAGAACAGGAACGATAGTAATGCCTGCCTCACACGCATCATTAGAATTCGATGTGAAATAATGTTACGAGGTACACAGCAAAGTACAGCACTTAAATGGACGCTATCATTATTGTTGTCTGTATTCTGGTTATTGCGTGACCCAACCAAGCCTCAGAAAGGTCTAATAACTTGACCAAGGTCACACAGATAGCAAGTGGCACTTTGTATCCCAGGTGTGCCTGGCTCCTCAGCCCAGGCTCAGCTCACCCCCACAAGCCACCTTCCCTCCGCCAACAGCCATGATCCCCCTTTCTGGACAATGTCCAGGAAGCCAAAGGTCTCAGAGAACCTCCCTGGCAGATCAGAGATCTCCCGCCATCCCCC